>NC_134546.1:72882500-73185477 GCF_050624435.1 Tenrec ecaudatus | reverse complement strand
AGCCTGCGTTCTTTGTACCCCAAAGGACCCAGAGGCCCCTGAGAACAAGAGGGAAATAAGTATTGCCTTTATTACTCAGCCTGCCTCAGACATGAAAAAGAAATGGGAAGCATTTGAAGGGAACAATCTTCGTGATTTGGTAGAAGTGTCTTATTGGGTGTATCACAACACAGATGACCCTACCACGACAGAGACAAAGAAATAGCTAAAATACTAGGAATTGCCATGAGACACAACAGAGACCCAGAAAAAGAGATCATGGCCCACTCACGGAGAGACTGACCTGTGGCACCGCCAAGCCCTGAGGAAGGAAGGATCCAGGTGCCTACTACAGAAGAGACAGACATTGGAAAAAACATTGCATTGAAAACTCCAGGAGAGACGGACAAACCTCCACTAGAGAGGACGGGCCTCGTCCTCGCCTAGAAAAACCCAAGTGAGAGACAATAACGCTTGAGGAAGCTGAAGGAATGTCTCAGGGCTCTGTTTCACTGGCCCCCAGGATCCCGTGCTAACTGTCCAAGTTGGGGGCCAGCCAGGAAATGTCTTGGAGGACACAGGGGCCATCTTCTCAGGTTCAAAAAAGAGAACGGACACATTGTCAAAGGAAAGATCGGAATTACTGTCAGCCTATGATTGCTTCCAACGTACTCACACCAGAAGGTTTGCATGGAGATTGGGGGGCTTCCCAAGCCATCAAGGTAAAAAATGTCTCTCTGCCCTATGTCCCAGTTAGCCACATGGTTTTCATGGCACTGGCTCCCGGTTCGGCTGTTGAGCCAGTGAAACTCTTTTAGCAGGAGTTGAAGTGGCCATCAGCGGAAGGACAAAACCTCCACAGTGGGCTTCCCGTATCAATACGAAGCCACCTATATCATCTCTTGGACATTATCATTGTCCTGGACTCTGAATCGCCACCCCAGATCTAGAATGCGCCTGACATGTCCACATGGTTTGAATCAGGTTCGGGTTAACCCCTCTTGATCACTTAGTGACATGGGACACTAGACCCTGGAATACCTTTACTTCTCCAGATGAGAAAACTCACTCAAAAAGACACAGGTACTGACCAACAGGAACACAACTGGTTAACAACAAAGCCACATTCCCAACCAGTATCTGGAGCCAGAGCTCAGAGCCCCATATGCCTGTGCCCAGCTGAGCAGTCACCCTCTCCTGGACCCTCGAAAGATCTGAGCAGATCCTCCCCCCACCCATGCCCCTCTCCCACACCCAAATATGTTTTTTCATAGGATGGCACTATATCTGCAGCTCTGGGAGAGGGACATATCTGATGGAGAATACGGAGCAGACGAAGGGGGAGGAGGGGAGAATGGAGCACATCCTGGCCCACCAGGCCTTGAGGATGATGTTCCCACTCAGAGAAGACAGTCCACACAGAAGACCACATGGCCAGCCCAAGATGATACACGACGTCCCTCAAAGACCCATAGCCCTAGAAGGGACAACACCTGAGACACAGTGCAGGAACGGATCCCGCCACACCGAGGCATAGCACTAAGGGGGTGCAGCAGAAGAGTAAGGAGGTGGAGCAACAAGGTCCCCAGGGAATGCCAAAGGAGGACTTTGGGGGCAGGACTTGGTGCCCGCACAGACTGGACTGGAAAACACTGCTAAGTTAGGCCAACAAACAGTCCGTGAACTAACTACGAGCTTTCCTTTTTTGAGAGTTGTGTTTTCTTTGATGGTCATTGGATTTTGGCTATTTTCTTTCTTTTGGTGCTTGCTTTCGCTCTGTCTTGTGTTTGTGCATGTTATTACCTCTATTGTATGTCTAAAAATAGAGGCTGGATGCACAATCTGCAGGAGAGAAAAAGGGGACCAATGCTTCGCGGGAGGGCCACGGGAAAGAGGGAGTTGGGGGGAAAGGGAGTGATGTCAAGAAAACCAGAGACAAGGGAACAACAAGTGGATGCAAATCCGTGGTGAGGGCGATGTAGGAATCCTGGTAGGGCGTGATCAAGGGTGAAGGAACCAAGAGGATTTACTGAAACCCAAATGAAGACTGAGCATGGCAGTGGGCACAAGAGGGAAATGAAAGGGAATAGCAGAGCGACCTAGGAAGCACGGGCCAGTTATAGAGGTCTAAAGAAAGACACGCACAGATGTAAATATATTTATCTGTGAGCATGGGGAAATACACCTATGTCCATATCTTTATAGGTGTCCTATTAAGGTAGCAGATGGCCTTTGGGCCTCCACTCAAGGACTCTCTCATTGCAAGAATACCTTGTTCTATTACATTGGCATTCTATGATGCTCACCTTCCCGACACGTTCCTTGAAGTCTAAGCGGTTGCATAAGCAAATGTGGTCAAGAAAGCTGATGGTGCCCTGCTATCAAAAGATATGGCGTCTGAGGTCTTAAAGGCCTGAAGGGTAAGCAAGCGGCCATGTAGCTCAGAAACAACAGAGCCCACATGGAATAAGCATACCAGCCTGTGCGGTCACGAGGTATCAAAGGGATCAGGCATCATCAGCACAAAAAAATCTCATTGCGAATGAGCAGGTAATGCTGGGTAGTAAGCCAAAGCCCATTCGCAGTACACTGGACATTCCCTTAAGTAAAGTCTTGGGGAAGAGACAAGCCTACACGGTACTAGACAGCAACTGTGAAACACAACTTTCCTCTAGCTCCTCAATGCTTCCTCTCCCCTCACTATCAAGATCCCAATTATAACTTACAAATCTGACTAGACCAGAGAATGTACACTGGGACAGATAGGAACTAGAAACCCAGGGAATTCAAGGTGGATGAGCCCTTTAGGACCAGTGTTATGAATGGGGATGCTGGGAGGGTGGAGGGAGGGTAGGCTGGCACCAGGGAACCGATGACAAGGATCTACATAAAATCTCAAAAGAAAAGGGGGTGAAGGGGGACATCAGACAGTGCAAGATATGACAAAATAATAATTAGTAAATAATGAAGGATTGATGAGGAGGGGTAGTGAGAATGGGGGCGGGGGGAATGGGGCGCTGAGGCCAGGGGCTTGGGTGTAGAGAAGATATTTTGAGAATAATGAGGGCAATGAATGTACAAATGTGCCTTATATCAGTGATGTTTGCACGTATTGTGGTTATTGTTGTATGAGCCCCTATAAAAGGAGAGAAAAAAAAGACCCTGGCAGAGGGTTGATGCTAGGATGATCTCAGGCTGGATTAGACCAGCAAAAGCAGGTGCTGCAGTCGCCTCACCCTGTGTCTATTCCTGTGTGGGGCATGAAGCTTAGGGTCCACAGCCCCGGCAGCTGGACAGTGAGAGAGGCGGGGCTCTGAGGTCATTCCACAGGGGGAATGGCCCTCCGGTTCCTGCAGGGCCCACCCTCTTGTGTAGTCCTGCTGTCTGGGGCACCTCTTTCACGGAGCCCACACCAGGGCAGCTCTTCAACTCATGGGGGATTGGCAGGAAGCCTCTGCTCATGCACACACACCACCACCTAGCTGGAGGACCTCGGTGAACAAACCTTGAGGCAGACAACAAGCCCACTAACTGATCCTGTGAGAGATATAATCAGGATCCAGAAACCGGCAACTGGGAGCAAGGGGCAGCATACCTGGGTCCCAGCCCCTCCCACTGCCCTCTGCAAGGAGTGACATTCCAAAGCACAGTGTTTTCCAAAGGCACTGTCAGGACTTTGGAATGGGCAGCTCATTTGTGGACATGGATACTATGTGATCCAGACATACTACCTCCTCTGATCCTGTCAGCCAAGACTAAACACCCTTCCAAGCAGAAAGCCATGCATCTGAACTGTATCCACCAGCCACTCACGTCCACTCCTGCTGCCTCCAAAGAGCTTCCCTGGGTTGGTCAGATCTCTCTGGGGACAGATATCCCTCGGTCCTTGGTTCTGCGTGAGAAAGAATTCATGCCAAAGCCTGGTTTGTGATCCAAGGGAGGTTTAGGAGCGTTAGGGAGGTGTGGTGGGCAACCCTGGTCGATCCTAGTGGCTGAATTGAATATACTTGGCCTAGGTGGGTCGATGCAGGTGCAGCGCCCACCCAGGTGGACCTGCCCTTCCTGGCCGGAAACCTGAACCTCTTAGCACGCACAGTGTGCCACTCCTTCCTGGGCCGCTAACTGGGCCATCTGAGCATGTGTAATGGACACCCCAGTCCCTATGCTAGCTACCTAACATTTCCATCCTGAAGAGATGTGGACCCAAATCTTTGGGGTACTGGGCGACGACATCTCTAGCTACTTCCTGCTGGCAAAAAGGGCGAAGTGGGGCTTTGGGTCCACACCCTTCCTGCTCTGCTGGGAGGGGTTGTCCATTCAGCGCTAGATTGGATAAGGTTGAAGTGGTCCAGGAGATGGTGGTCCTGGAGTTGGCACAATTGGATTAGGGGCTTTGGTAACTTGAGAACTTCTGGAAAAACCAACAAACGCACAAAAGGGTGAACAGTTTAACTGAGACAAGGCTAGGATTGTGAGGTGGGAGTCCCTTGAAAGTAGGTGAGTATCACAGGAAGTAAGTAAAAAGTCTTAGGATTATCAGGCGTGTGTGTTTGTTCATTCTAAGTAGCGGCACAGGGGTAAAAGCATTCACAATTTCCCCTAGCGGGGTCCAGGGTTTGGGCACTACTGGGTGCAGTGGGATCACCGCTTCACTTATGATCCTAAGGCATTGGCCCCTCTGATAAGAACCATCCTTCTTTTTAACCCTATAACGCCTCACTTGTAAATTTTTGGGCAAAAAAAATTTCGTTTTGATTTATTACTTTCATAGTTATCAATATATATACATTTATATTCATTTGATTAAATGTTAGGGAAAGGTCATGCTCGGTGTTATAGGGTTAAATTGTAATATTGGGATGCTAAGGCGGATTCAACAGGAATCAAAAGTAGAGTAACTGCCTGTGTCATTTTTAATTTTCTCGGGTTCCATTTGAGTAAAAGGCTTGTAAGTTACCCGGGGACCAAGTGCCCCTGGTGCCTCTACTAGGGGTAGAATGTTCAGGGAGGGTTCAGAGGTGGGACAATAGTGACCTGAAGTCCAGGATCCCTTAGGGCAGGAGTCCTCAAATTGTTTACACAGGGGGCCAGTTCATTGTGTCTCCGACCGTTGGAGGGCCAGACTATGGTTTTCAAAAAACCTATGGACAAATTCCTATGCACACTGCACGAGTCGGCTGCTAAGCAGGACAGGCAGTGGCAGCAAAAACACCCCGAGGGTGGGATAAATGGCATCGCGCCACATGTGCCCCATGGACCACAGTTTGAGGACGCCAGCCTTAGGGGTTCCTGGGTGCACTGGGGATGAAGGTCTCCTACTGCTCCTCGAGAGGAGAAATGCTCTAAGTTCTGGCATCTCCGCCCACTTTCCCGGCACTCTACCGAACTGTTCCCGGTGAATCACGGTTGGAAGGGAAAGCGTACCCTTCTCTGCCCACCATTCTCCTTTCTCAAAACGATACTGTGGCCAAATAGAGTTGCAAAGTGAATCTATCAGCTTTTGTTTGCCCAGCCTCTCTGTATCAACTCTATCCCAATTGGACACGATTCATGCAAGGGGGCAATTCCTGAGCATCAAGCTGCTAAGTCCCATCTAGAAAGCACAAAACAAGGAGGCGATTGACAGCTTGCTGCCTCCAGGTCAATAACCCCCACTTGAGAGCACACCCCTGGGTTGCCCTGAATCTCATGCCTCAGCCCGAGGGAAGGGGTCAAGGACTAGTCGCCGAGGGCGACCTTTAGGTCCAACCATTTTTCTGGACAACAGGCTAGGAGGACCACTGCTTGGGATGGCCCCAAGGCCCTCCAAGACGCCTGCTGGCGGGGCTGATGCTCAAATCTCTCAAGGGAAGGGACACGTGGCAGCTCAGGGAACCTTAAGGGAAATTGGAATTTCTGGCTGGAACATCATGGCAGAGGAGCTGTGTATTAAGTAAGAGCTGTCCCCAAAAGTGCCTGAAGCAGCATCGCTGAAAGCCTAAATAACAGTGACTCCTCCTAGGCTTCCGAACGCCATTGGCCTAAGCCTGGGCCATGGAAAAGCAGCCTGTAAGAAGGAACAAACCAAATCTGGAAGAACACTAGCCCTATAACGCCTCAAGTTTTAAATTTTGGAAATATATTTTTTGGTTTTTATTATTTACTTTCATAGTTATCAATATATATGACATTCAAAATATATTTTAAAAGCATAAAATTTTCAGTGTTTTTGAAATGTGACCAAATTGTCACATTTATAATTTGGGTACCAGATATGTTTTCATTAAGAATTATGACAATTTTGTGCTTGGCGTTATAGGGCTAGAGCAGCAAGTTTGAAAAACCAGGAGAAAGGCAAAGGGAATGGAGGGGAAAAGGGAAACTTTGGGCTCCCGGGACCAGGCAGGGCTAACTCTTCACCAGGCTGGCCTCTTCACCCAGCTCCCTAGGCAGCGCCCTTCCACATGTGGACTGGTGGGTGCCATCTTGGCCATGGTCACAGATCTTGTTACCTCTCGGCTACAATGGCGACTGTGTAGGATCTCTGGGAAAAGCTGAAACAGCTTTGACAAGAGTGAAGCCATTTGGGGCTGACAGAAGCCACCATGAAAAGAAAATAAAGTAGCTAGGAAGTGTAAATGAACTAGCTGATATTGGGGAGGTAGGCTGTACAGACGTCGCCCAAGGGAATGTCATGAAGGAAATGGGTGTTCAGAAGGCTTGCGAGAACGACCAGAGCAGTTTTGGTTCAACTAAGAATGGCTAACCCTAATACCCCGCTTCTCACTCGCCTAGTCCTGAGGAAGTATCCATGTACCTACTATACAAAACAGTGACATTGGAAAAATCAGTGCCTTGAAAAGCCCAGGAGAGGCGGACGAGCCACCACTAGAGAGAACGGGCCTAGTCCTCGCCTAGAAAAATCGAAGCTACAGACAATAATGCTCGAAGCTGAATAAAGGTGTCCAGGCTCTGTTTCACTTGACCCCAAAGAGCCCATGCTCACTCTCCATGTAGGGAGCCAGCCAGTAAATTTCTAGGTGGACAAAGGGGTCACCTTCTTGGTTTCAGAAAAGACTACAGGTGCCTTGTCAAAAGGAAAGGCTTTCATTACAGGGGCCCCAGGGCAGACCCAAGCACACCCATGGACAACGGCCAGAATAACAGATTTAGCACAAGAGACAGTTACACGCTCACCCTGGTAATGCCTCAATGCCCCTTTCCCCTAATTGATCGTGACTTATTATGAAAAATGGCAGCCATAATTACTTTCTCATCTGCTACAACCACCTTAACCCTTGAACTTGAAAAGCCAAAAGTTTTGCTCACCACTCCAATGTCAGAGTGATATGTGTTTTATCAAGGAGCAGAAGAGACCTCCTCAAAGGAACTTCTTGATAAATCACTAAAAGATATTCCTTTTGTTTGGGCAGAGAACAACCTGCCAGACCTTTCTGAACTTCAGGTGCCTGGGGTCGTACAACTTCTGAGCTCAGCTACACTGGTGTGTCAAGCTAACCCTACTCCCTGGATAGCAAAAGTGGGTATTTCTGTTCCCATTTGCAGACTAAAGAGGACAGGCATTTGGGTCCTCTGCAAGTCCACATGGAATGCTCCCTTGCTGCCAATGCAGAAGCCGGGAACTGAGGACTTCCAACCGGTGCAGGATCTCAGAGAGGCAAATGAGAGGATAGAAACTGGCCACCCCACGTGCCAAACCCCGAGACCCTCCTGAGTACTATCCCATCAAACTGAATTTGTTATACTGTTTTGGACTTAAAGGATGCTTTGTTCTCCATACCCATGTCCCCTGCACATGAACCCAGTGAAGACTTACTGGGACACAAGGAGGAACACCCCCAAACCACCTTGCTCCAGTATGCAGATGACCTCCTCCTGGCCTCCGAAACCCTGGAGGAATGCCAACCGGCTACCAAGGACCTGATAACAGTCCTTGGCCCATTGGGGTACAGGGTATCTGCAAGAAAGGCTCAACTGTGTGTCCATAAAGCTGTATACCTAGGCTACCAACTGGAGGAGGGAAAACGGACCTTGTCCCCCAGCCGCATTGAGGCGATCCTCAAAATCCAGTCCCTGAGACTAACAGGCAGTTGCAAGAGTTTCTAGGAGCTGTGGGGTACTGTCCTTTGTGGAATTTGGGATTTGCAAAAACAACGAAACCCCTATATGCAAGTACTGGGGAAAGGAAAAAGAACTTAAATGGACTGAAGTAGAACAAGCAGCGTTTGAATCCTTTAAAAAGTCGCTCATATGGGCAACCTCCCTTGCCCTACTAGACATAGTAAAGCCCTTCCAATTGTCTATGTGAGGCCAGAGGCACAGCAAAAGAAGTGCTAACTGAGAACTTGCGGCCATGGAAGAGACCTGTGACCTATCTTTCAAAGAAACTGGACTCTGTAGCTGCAGGATGGCTGAGCTGCATGCGAGCTGAGGCTACCACGGCCATCCTAGTCATAGAAGCTAGGAAGCTTACACTGGGACAGGATATTGCTGTGGTAGGGGGACCTATGGTTGAACCACTCCTAACCAGTCCCCCGGACCGGTGGATCTCGAATGCCAGGACTATACCACAAATCCCCAAGGTAGTGGCTGTGACGATGCCATCCCCAGTGTTACAGCCACAACCTACATACTCAGAAAATGATCTAAAGATAAGCCAAGAGCTGGCCTGCCAAAAAGACTGGGAGCATCCAGGGTGGCTGCTCCATCCTGATGGAAGAAGATTCATGCCAGAAGCTCTGGGAGACATCTGATTCAAGGACTACATAAAGGTATGCATTTGGGACCCTCTCTAAACTGTCTCAGTTGCTTCTCAGGCACTTTTACATACCCAGGCTTGGACACTGGGTGGCAGATGTCACCCACCGTTGATTTCACTGTGCTCGGGTAAACAACCCCAGAAAGAAAAGGAGCAACCCCAACCACGAGCTCGAGGTAGTAGTCCAGGAGAATTCTGGGAGGTGGACTTTATGGATATCAAACTTAGAAAGTATGGCTACCGATATTTGCTGGTGTTCGTAGACACGTGTTCTGGATTGGTGGAAGCCTTCCCAACAAAGAAGGAAACTGCTGCCACTGTGTGTAAATTATTAGTAACTAAAATTGTCCCTAGATTTGGCCTTCCCACCACCTTGGGGTCCAACAATGGCCCAACATTTATTGCTCAAATTACTAAAGTCTTAGCAATGCTTCTAAATATTAACAGGAATCTCTTCAGGGCAAGTAGAAAAAATAAACAGAACCCTAAAGGAATTGTTCGTTAAGTTGCATTTAGGACCTGGCGAGAACTGGGTTGATCCTTACTTTACATTTTGCCCTACTTCAAGTCCGATGCGCTCCCTATGTGAATAGCATGACCCCATTTGAATTTATGTTTGGCAGACCTTACCCAAATCCTCCCAAGATTGAAAGAAGTAGAAATAATGGAAGTCACTAATCGTTCCCTCATCGAGTGCCTGCAGGCTGTGCAACAGGTGAGAGACAAATCATCTGCTCTGACACCTTCATTTTGGGCCTAACCAAGGGAAAGGGAACAGGCAGCCAACAACGTGCAACCAGGAAACTGGACATGGGTAAAGAAGCACCAACCTGACACCTTAGAACCTAGGTGGACTGGCCCATACCAAGTGATACTTACAACACCAACTGCTGTTAAAATAGTGGGGAGGGGGCCGTGGATTCATCAGTCATAATTAAAAAAAAAAAAAGCCCTCCCTGAGCATATCCTGAAAAGATGGACACCGAGAAAGACGGAAAATCCCTCAAAATTAAGGCTTTACAGAACTTAATTGTTTTTCTCCGAGTATTTCTGACAGCACCCACTGTTTCCCCCAAGCACAAACACATCTGTGGACTGCTATTCTAACCTCCAGCAGACTCAGGTTTACACAGGCACCTCAGGGCCCCTCATGGGGCACAGACTACCTAGAAGCTGCTGGAGAGAAAGTCGCTCAGTGGGCTATGGGATCCTGCCTTTGGGATGATGTTCCCACTCAGAGAAGACAGTCCACACAGAAGACCACATGGCCAGCCCAAGATGAGACACGACGTCCCTCAAAGACCCATAGCCCTAGAAGGGACAACACTGGAGACACAGTGCGGGAACGGATCCCGCCACACCGAGGCATAGCACAAAGGGGGTGCAGCAGAAGAGTAAGGAGGTGGAGCAACAAGGTCCCCAGGGAATGCTAAAGGAGGACTTTGGGGGCAGGACTTGGTGCCCGCACAGACTGGACTGGAAAACACTGCTAAGGGCCAACAAACAGTCCGTGAACTAACTACGAGCTTTCCTTTCTTGAGGAGTTGTGTTTTCTTTGATGGTCATTGGATTTTGGCTATTTCCTTTCTTTTGGTGCTTGCTTTCGCTCTGTCTTGTGTTTGTGCATGTTATTACCTCTACTGTATGTCTAAAATGAGATGCAGGATGCACAATCTGCCGGAGAGAAAAAGGGGACCAACGCTTCGCGGGAGGGCCACGGGAAAGAGGGAGTTGGGGGGAAAGGGAGTGATGTCAAGAAACCCAGAGACAAGGGAACAACAAATGGATGCAAATCCGTGGTGAGGGAGATGTAGGAATCCTGGTAGGGCGTGATCAAGGGTGAAGGAACCAAGAGGATTTACTGAAACCCAAATGAAGACTGAGCATGGCAGTGGGCACAAGAGGGAAATGAAAGGGAATAGCAGAGCGACCTAGGAAGCACGGGCCAGTTATAGAGGTCTAAAGAAAGACACGCACAGATGTAAATATATTTATCTGTGAGCATGGGGAAATACACCTATGTCCATATCTTTATAGGTGTCCTATTAAGGTAGCAGATGGCCTTTGGGCCTCCACTCAAGGACTCTCTCATTGCAAGAATACCTTGTTCTATTACATTGGCATTCTATGATGCTCACCTTCCCGACACGTTCTTTGAAGTCTAAGCGGTTGCATAAGCAAATGTGGTCAAGAAAGCTGATGGTGCCCTGCTATCAAAAGATATGGCGTCTGAGGTCTTAAAGGCCTGAAGGGTAAGCAAGCGGCCATGTAGCTCAGAAAAAACAGAGCCCACATGGAATAAGCATACCAGCCTGTGCGGTCACGAGGTATCAAAGGGATCAGGCATCATCAGCACAAAAAAAATCTCATTGCGAATGAGCAGGTAATGCTGGGTAGAGAGCCAAAGCCCATTCGCAGTACACTGGACATTCCCTTAAGTGAAGTCTTGGGGAAGAGACAAGCCTACACAGGGTACTAGACAGCAACTGTGAAACACAACTTTCCTCTAGCTCCTCAATGCTTCCTCTCCCCTCACTATCAAGATCCCAATTATAACTTACAAATCTGACTAGACCAGAGAATGTACACTGGGACAGATAGGAACTAGAAACCCAGGGAATTCAAGGTGGATGAGCCCTTTAGGACCAGTGTTATGAATGGGGATGCTGGGAGGGTGGAGGGAGGGTAGGCTGGCACCAGGGAACCGATGACAAGGATCTACATAAAACCTCAAAAGAAAAGGGGGTGAAGGGGGACATCAGACAGTGCAAGATATGACAAAATAATAATTAGTAAATAATGAAGGATTGATGAGGAGGGGTAGTGAGAATGGGGGCGGGGGGAATGGGGCGCTGAGGCCAGGGGCTTGGGTGTAGAGAAGATATTTTGAGAATAATGAGGGCAATGAATGTACAAATGTGCCTTATATCAGTGATGTTTGCACGTATTGTGGTTATTGTTGTATGAGCCCCTATAAAAGGAGAGAAAAAAAAGACCCTGGCAGAGGGTTGATGCTAGGATGATCTCAGGCTGGATTAGACCAGCAAAAGCAGGTGCTGCAGTCGCCTCACCCTGTGTCTATTCCTGTGTGGGGCATGAAGCTTAGGGTCCACAGCCCCGGCAGCTGGACAGTGAGAGAGGCGGGGCTCTGAGGTCATTCCACAGGGGGAATGGCCCTCCGGTTCCTGCAGGGCCCACCCTCTTGTGTAGTCCTGCTGTCTGGGGCACCTCTTTCACGGAGCCCACACCAGGGCAGCTCTTCAACTCATGGGGGATTGGCAGGAAGCCTCTGCTCATGCACACACACCACCACCTAGCTGGAGGACCTCGGTGAACAAACCTTGAGGCAGACAACAAGCCCACTAACTGATCCTGTGAGAGATATAATCAGGATCCAGAAACCGGCAACTGGGAGCAAGGGGCAGCATACCTGGGTCCCAGCCCCTCCCACTGCCCTCTGCAAGGAGTGACATTCCAAAGCACAGTGTTTTCCAAAGGCACTGTCAGGACTTTGGAATGGGCAGCTCATTTGTGGACATGGATACTATGTGATCCAGACATACTACCTCCTCTGATCCTGTCAGCCAAGACTAAACACCCTTCCAAGCAGAAAGCCATGCATCTGAACTGTATCCACCAGCCACTCACGTCCACTCCTGCTGCCTCCAAAGAGCTTCCCTGGGTTGGTCAGATCTCTCTGGGGACAGATATCCCTCGGTCCTTGGTTCTGCGTGAGAAAGAATTCATGCCAAAGCCTGGTTTGTGATCCAAGGGAGGTTTAGGAGCGTTAGGGAGGTGTGGTGGGCAACCCTGGTCGATCCTAGTGGCTGAATTGAATATACTTGGCCTAGGTGGGTCGATGCAGGTGCAGCGCCCACCCAGGTGGACCTGCCCTTCCTGGCCGGAAACCTGGAACTCTGAGCACGCACGGTGTGCCACTCCTTCCTGGGCCGCTAACTGGGCCATCTGAGCATGTGTAATGGACACCCCAGTCCCTATGCTAGCTACCTAACATTTCCATCCTGAAGAGATGTGGACCCAAATCTTTGGGGTACTGGGCGACGACATCTCTAGCTACTTCCTGCTGGCAAAAAGGGCGAAGTGGGGCTTTGGGTCCACACCCTTCCTGCTCTGCTGGGAGGGGTTGTCCATTCAGCGCTAGATTGGATAAGGTTGAAGTGGTCCAGGAGATGGTGGTCCTGGAGTTGGCACAATTGGATTAGGGGCTTTGGTAACTTGAGAACTTCTGGAAAAACCAACAAACGCACAAAAGGGTGAACAGTTTAACTGAGACAAGGCTAGGATTGTGAGGTGGGAGTCCCTTGAAAGTAGGTGAGTATCACAGGAAGTAAGTAAAAAGTCTTAGGATTATCAGGCGTGTGTGTTTGTTCATTCTAAGTAGCGGCACAGGGGTAAAAGCATTCACAATTTCCCCTAGCGGGGTCCAGGGTTTGGGCACTACTGGGTGCAGTGGGATCACCGCTTCACTTATGATCCTAAGGCATTGGCCCCTCTGATAAGAACCATCCTTCTTTTTAACCCTATAACGCCTCACTTGTAAATTTTTGGGCAAAAAAAATTTCGTTTTGATTTATTACTTTCATAGTTATCAATATATATACATTTATATTCATTTGATTAAATGTTAGGGAAAGGTCATGCTCGGTGTTATAGGATTAAATTGTAATATTGGGATGCTACAGGCGGATTCAACAGGGATCAAAAGTAGAGTAACTGCCTGTGTCATTTTTAATTTTCTCGGGTTCCATTTGAGTAAAAGGCTTGTAAGTTACCCGGGGACCAAGTGCCCCTGGTGCCTCTACTAGGGGTAGAATGTTCAGGGAGGGTTCAGGGGTGGGATAATAGTGACCTGAAGTCCAGGATCCCTTAGGGCAGGAGTCCTCAAATTGTTTACACAGGGGGCCAGTTCATTGTGTCTCCGACCGTTGGAGGGCCAGACTATGGTTTTCAAAAAACCTATGGACAAATTCCTATGCACACTGCACGAGTCGGCTGCTAAGCAGGACAGGCAGTGGCAGCAAAAACACCCCGAGGGTGGGATAAATGGCATCGCGCCACATGTGCCCCATGGACCACAGTTTGAGGACGCCAGCCTTAGGGGTTCCTGGGTGCACTGGGGATGAAGGTCTCCTACTGCTCCTCGAGAGGAGAAATGCTCTAAGTTCTGGCATCTCCGCCCACTTTCCCGGCACTCTACCGAACTGTTCCCGGTGAATCACGGTTGGAAGGGAAAGCGTACCCTTCTCTGCCCACCATTCTCCTTTCTCAAAACGATACTGTGGCCAAATAGAGTTGCAAAGTGAATCTATCAGCTTTTGTTTGCCCAGCCTCTCTGTATCAACTCTATCCCAATTGGACACGATTCATGCAAGGGGGCAATTCCTGAGCATCAAGCTGCTAAGTCCCATCTAGAAAGCACAAAACAAGGAGGCGATTGACAGCTTGCTGCCTCCAGGTCAATAACCCCCACTTGAGAGCACACCCCTGGGTTGCCCTGAATCTCATGCCTCAGCCCGAGGGAAGGGGTCAAGGACTAGTCGCCGAGGGCGACCTTTAGGTCCAACCATTTTTCTGGACAACAGGCTAGGAGGACCACTGCTTGGGATGGCCCCAAGGCCCTCCAAGACGCCTGCTGGCGGGGCTGATGCTCAAATCTCTCAAGGGAAGGGACACGTGGCAGCTCAGGGAACCTTAAGGGAAATTGGAATTTCTGGCTGGAACATCATGGCAGAGGAGCTGTGTATTAAGTAAGAGCTGTCCCCAAAAGTGCCTGAAGCAGCATCGCTGAAAGCCTAAATAACAGTGACTCCTCCTAGGCTTCCGAACGCCATTGGCCTAAGCCTGGGCCACGGAAAAGCAGCCTGTAAGAAGGAACAAACCAAATCTGGAAGAACACTAGCCCTATAACGCGTCAAGTTTTAAATTTTGGAAATATATTTTTTGGTTTTTATTATTTACTTTCATAGTTATCAATATATATGACATTCAAAATATATTTTAAAAGCATAAAATTTTCAGTGTTTTTGAAATGTGACCAAATTGTCACATTTATAATTTGGGTACCAGATATGTTTTCATTAAGAATTATGACAATTTTGTGCTTGGCGTTATAGGGCTAGAGCAGCTTGTTTGAAAAACCAGGAGAAAGGCAAAGGGAATGGAGGGGAAAAGGGAAACTTTGGGCTCCCGGGACCAGGCAGGGCTAACTCCCAGGCCTCTTCACCCAGCTCCCTAGGCAGCGCCCTTCCACATGTGGACTGGTGGGTGCCATCTTGGCCATGGTCACAGATCTTGTTACCTCTCGGCTACAATGGCGACTGTGTAGGATCTCTGGGAAAAGCTGAAACAGCTTTGACAAGAGTGAAGCCATTTGGGGCTGACAGAAGCCACCATGAAAAGAAAATAAAGTAGCTAGGAAGTGTAAATGAACTAGCTGATATTGGGGAGGTAGGCTGTGCAGACGTCGCCCAAGGGAATGTCATGAAGGAAATGGGTGTTCAGAAGGCTTGCGAGAACGACCAGAGCAGTTTTGGTTCAACTAAGAATGGCTAACCCTAATACCCCGCTTCTCACTCGCCTAGTCCTGAGGAAGTATCCATGTACCTACTATACAAAACAGTGACATTGGAAAAATCAGTGCCTTGAAAAGCCCAGGAGAGGCGGACGAGCCACCACTAGAGAGAACGGGCTTAGTCCTCGCCTAGAAAAATCGAAGCTACAGACAATAATGCTCGAAGCTGAATAAAGGTGTCCAGGCTCTGTTTCACTTGACCCCAAAGAGCCCATGCTCACTCTCCATGTAGGGAGCCAGCCAGTAAATTTCTAGGTGGACAAAGGGGTCACCTTCTTGGTTTCAGAAAAGACTACAGGTGCCTTGTCAAAAGGAAAGGCTTTCATTACAGGGGCCCCAGGGCAGACCCAAGCACACCCATGGACAACGGCCAGAATAACAGATTTAGCACAAGAGACAGTTACACCCTCACCCTGGTAATGCCTCAATGCCCCTTTCCCCTAATTGATCGTGACTTATTATGAAAAATGGCAGCCATAATTACTTTCTCATCTGCTACAACCACCTTAACCCTTGAACTTGAAAAGCCAAAAGTTTTGCTCACCACTCCAATGTCAGAGTGATATGTGTTTTATCAAGGAGCAGAAGAGACCTCCTCAAAGGAACTTCTTGATAAATCACTAAAAGATATTCCTTTTGTTTGGGCAGAGAACAACCTGCCAGACCTTTCTGAACTTCAGGTGCCTGGGGTCGTACAACTTCTGAGCTCAGCTACACTGGTGTGTCAAGCTAACCCTACTCCCTGGATAGCAAAAGTGGGTATTTCTGTTCCCATTTGCAGACTAAAGAGGACAGGCATTTGGGTCCTCTGCAAGTCCACATGGAATGCTCCCTTGCTGCCCATGCAGAAGCCGGGAACTGAGGACTTCCAACCGGTGCAGGATCTCAGAGAGGCAAATGAGAGGATAGAAACTGGCCACCCCACGTGCCAAACCCTGAGATCCTCCTGAGTACTATCCCATCAAACTGAATTTGTTATACTGTTTTGGACTTAAAGATGCTTTGTTCTCCATACCCGTGTCCCCTGCACATCAACCCAGTGAAGACTTACAGGGACACAAGGAGGAACACCCCCAAACCACCTTGCTCCAGTATGCAGATGACCTCCTCCTGGCCTCCGAAACCCTGGAGGAATGCCAACGGGCTACCAAGGACCTGATAATAGTCCTTGGCCCATTGGGGTACAGGGTATCTGCAAGAAAGGCTCAACTGTGTGTCCATAAAGCTGTATACCTAGGCTACCAACTGGAGGAGGGAAAACGGACCTTGTCCCCCAGCCGCATTGAGGCGATCCTCAAAATCCAGTCCCTGAGACTAACAGGCAGTTGCAAGAGTTTCTAGGAGCTGTGGGGTACTGTCCTTTGTGGAATTTGGGATTTGCAAAAACAACGAAACCCCTATATGCAAGTACTGGGGAAAGGAAAAAGAACTTAAATGGACTGAAGTAGAACAAGCAGCGTTTGAATCCTTTAAAAAGTCGCTCATATGGGCAACCTCCCTTGCCCTACTAGACATAGTAAAGCCCTTCCAATTGTCTATGTGAGGCCAGAGGCACAGCAAAAGAAGTGCTAACTGAGAACTTGCGGCCATGGAAGAGACCTGTGACCTATCTTTCAAAGAAACTGGACTCTGTAGCTGCAGGATGGCTGAGCTGCATGCGAGCTGTGGCTGCCACGGCCATCCTAGTCATAGAAGCTAGGAAGCTTACACTGGGACAGGATATTGCTGTGGTAGGGGGACCTATGGTTGAACCACTCCTAACCAGTCCCCCGGACCGGTGGATCTCGAATGCCATGACTATACCACAAATCCCCAAGGTAGTGGCTGTGACCATGCCATCCCCAGTGTTACAGCCACAACCTACATACTCAGAAAATGATCTAAAGATAAGTCAAGAGCTGGCCTGCCAAAAAGGCTGGGAGCATCCAGGGTGGCTGCTCCATCCTGATGGAAGAAGATTCATGCCAGAAGCTCTGGGAGAGATCTGACTCAAGGACTACATGAAGGTATGCATTTGGGATCCTCTCTAAACTGTCTCATTTGCTTCTCAGGCACTTTTTCATACCCAGGCTTGGACACTGGGTGGCAGATGTCACCCACCGTTGATTGCACTGTGCTCGGGTAAACAACCGCAGAAAGAAAAGGAGCAACCCCAACCACGAGCTTGAGGTAGTAGTCCTGGAGAATTCTGGGAGGTGGACTTTATGGATATCAAATTTAGAAAGTATGACTACCGATATTTGCTGGTGTTCGTAGATACCTGTTCGGATGGGTGGAAGCCTTCCCAACAAAGAAGGAAACTGCTGCCACTGTGTGTAAATTATTAGTAACTAAAATTGTCCCTAGATTTGGCCTTCCCACCACCTTGGGGTCCAACAATGGCCCAACATTTATTGCTCAAATTACTAAAGTCTTAGCAATGCTTCTAAATATTAACTGGAAGCTCTTCAGGGCAAGTAGAAAAAAATAAACAGAACCCTAAATGAATTGTTCGTTAAGTTGCATTTAGGACCTGGCGAGAACTGGGTTGATCCTTACTTTACCTTTTGCCCTACTTCAAGTCTGATGCACTCCCTATGTGAAAAGCATGTCCCCATTTGAATTTATGTTTGGCAGACCTTCCCCAAATCCTCCCAAGATTGAAAGAAGTAGAAATAATGGAAGTCACTAATCATTCCCTCATCGAGTGCCTGCAGGCTGTGCAACAGGAGAGAGACAAATCATCTGCTCTGACACCTTCATTTTGGGCCTAACCAAGGGAAAGGGAACAGGCAGCCAACAACGTGCAACCAGGAAACTGGACATGGGTAAAGAAGCACCAACCTGACACCTTAGAACCTAGGTGGACTGGCCCATACCAAGTGATACTTACAACACCAACTGCAGTTAAAATAGTGGGTAGGGGGCCGTGGATTCCTCAGTCATAAGTAAAAAAAAAAGCTCTCCCTGAGCATATCCTGGAAAGATGGACACCCAGAAAGACGGAAAATCCCTCAAAATTAAGGCTTTACAGAACTTAATTGTTTTTCTCTGAGTATTGCTGACAACACCCAGTGTTTCCCCCAAGCACAAACACATCTGTGGACTGCTATTCTAACCTCCAGCAGTGAATATGTAACCTCTTATACTGGGTATGACCCCGTTTTCATTTTGATTTGCTTGATTTGCTAGGAAAGAATTGGCATTCTGGATCCTTTAAAGGTAAAGGGCACAATGGGACCTATACTCGAATCCCGTCCTATTGGTGCGGAATACCCTCTATAGAAAGAAGGCTCCAAACAAACCATGTCTATATATGCCCGGCTCATGGACTCCCTAACTGCCAAGGGGAGGGACATTACCATTGCACAGCTTGGGGTTGTGAAACCATCATTTTCAGGGTGGAAACTTGTTAAAGATGACCCTATTATTTTTACAAGAATGCGACTCAAGTCGGAAGGGTTTGATCCCACTACGTGTATGGTTTACAAATATAACCCAATAAGAATTGGATTCAAGCATTATTGGGTTCACCGGGAAAACATGGGGAATTCAACATTATGTAAATGATAGAGATCCCGGGAAACCTTTTCTATCCAGCAAAGTAAAATATGGCAACCTGCCATCCGTACAAAGGCCCAAACCTCGGGATAAATCCTGAAGAGCCACAGCTGGTGTCATTAAGATTCCTTTGCCGCACCCTCCAGACTCTCCAGTAACTTTCCCGTTCACTGCCAGCCCAACTCACAGGGCCCTTCTCATTCAGGAGCCACCTCAAGGTTCTGTGTTTGATTCTCGGGATGCTGTATTCCAATTTATGAACTCAAATCCTCACCTCACAGCTGATTGTTGGCTTTGTCTGAACGCTGCTTCCCCTTACTATGTAGGCACAGGTACAAATAGCACTATTGGTACAGAGTGTAATCCAATTAGAAATGTTAGTAAAAAGGATTACACGAAGCAGCAGTCTATAGGTGATGTTAGTATGGACTCAAGTCTAAGCTCACTTTAAAAGATTTGCAAGGGCAAGACTGTGTTTTTATTCATCTAAGTATCCCTTTAATATATCAAGATATCGAGATTTTTGCCTTCAAGCTGTTCCCATTGAACCAAATGTTGATCCTAATTTGTTATCTGCTCCAATGAGTACTTGCTTTACTTGTTCCACAGGATGAACACCCTGTCTCTTTTCCCCGGGTATTTGTGTGCTAGTGCATGTTACTCCTCAAGTGTACCTGTGTTCTGGTGAAGGAGGTGTAGGGATAACTTTGGAATTTCCGGATGAGTTCAAAGAGCCCCAGTATTGGTCCCACTGGTAACAGGGCTTGGGATTATGAGATTAGCTGCAGTCGGGTCAGTTGCTTTAATACAAGGAAACTTAAACTATCAGACTCTTAGTCAGCAAATTGCTTTAGATCTACAGGGATTAAAAAAAACCTGTCTCCCATTTAGAAAGATCCCTAGACTCCCTTGTAGCAGTTGTGTTGTAAACCCGCCGAGGGCTTGACTTGCTCTTTTGGAAACAAGGAATGCTGTGCACAGCATTGGGAGAAACTAATTCTATGCAAAGCATTCGGGAATCAATAAAGATAGATGAGCCCTGGTTAGGAAAGGATTAGAACAAAGAGTCAAGAAAAGAAATGGAGGAACCAATTGGTTTGAAAAGCTACTTAATTGGTCAGCCTGGCTAACTACCCTATGAACGGCCCTAGCCGGCCCCTAATCCTCCTCCTGCTAAGCCTCACATTTGGCCCAGTAATAACCAATAAGCTAGTGGCATTCCTTACACAGAAAGTACAAGCCACAAAACTCTTAGTGCTGAGCCCACCATACACTGGGCTGGCTACCGAAGATTCAATGATTTGAACTTGGCTAAGAACAGGAGAGTATATAGCAGCTCTGGGCAAAGCTTAAGTAGCCTTGACAAGAGAAGTCATTTTGAGCTTTCAGAAGCCATTATGAATGGTAAATAAACTAGCTATGAACTGCCAATGAACTAGCTGATACTGGGGAGTTAGGCTGTGCAGACATAGCCCAAGGGAACGTACAGAAGGAAATGGATGTTCAGAAGGCTTTCGAGAACGACCAGAGCAGTTTTGGTTCAACTAAGAATGGCTAACCACAATACCTCGCTTCTGAGCTCTGCCTGCTTGCACACCTGCACATTGCAAAAGTATAAAAACCTTTGGAAAATTAGACTGGGGGGCCGCTCAGTCTCCCCTCAAGAGAGCTGATGGTCTGGTCCCTGAGCAGGAAATGAAACTTGTTCTGCTGAACTTTCCGGCAGTCTGGGCGGTTTGCTGTCTGGGAATGGAGTGTAGCTACAACAGACACAGGTGGTGCCATTCTGCCTGTGAGTGGAGTCACGTGGCTGGGAAAATAGAGGCCCCAGGTTGCGGCCTAGCCGAAAGCCAGCCTGGAGCCGGCCACCCAGCCAGAGTCCTGCCCAAACCAACAGGGTGGACGCAGGCGCCCCCAGGCCTGCTGTTTGCCGGAGCCGCGGCACAACACTGTTTCCCAGTTTTGGCACAACAGACTCCATTTTGAGTCCTGCACCTCCATCTTAGCTCTCAAGGCTGACCCCTAACCGACCTCCCCTCCCCAGCTCAACCCCAAATTCCTGGAACCAGCTCGTCACAAAGCCAGAATGTTTTCTGAAGATATGGTCACTCCACGCGTCCCTGACATATAGGTAAGATTAACGACCTTCTCCCTTCTGAAGCACCTGTGTGCGCAGATCCTCCCCAGCTTTGATCCTCCCCAGCTGTGCCTGCCAGCAGTGGGCATAAAAACGCTGCCAGGATTTTTTCCCCCTGCGCGGCTTCAATAGCTCAATACCCTGAGTTGCTGAACCTGCCCGCAAGCTTCTCAAAGCCTGCTTCTAAAACTTCATTAATTGCATCTTTGATTCTGTTTTCACGTCCAAATAAACCTTATACACTGAGCCTTGAGAAGGCTTTTGGAGTCAAAATCCTCCCAGCCTCCAGGCAGCAGCGTCCCAGCCCCCTCACAAATGCAGCCCGGGAAGGCAGGCGAGTTCCTGGGAAAGCAGACACGTCAAGTCCCGCACACCAGCAAGAAACGGCGCAAAGACGGACACCAGCAAGAAACGGCGCAAAGACGGACACCAGCAAGAAACGGCGCAAAGACGGACACCAGCAAGAAGCGGCGCAAAGACGAACACCGTGAATTCAACCCAACAATTCTCCCGAGGGTGGTGAGGTAAAAGGAGCCCAGAGGGGCCCCCAATCCGTGAGACCAACATGGGAGGGCCCACTCCTGGGGCCGGCTTACCTCATAGCTCCAAATCACACAGCACCGCTTCTTTTCGACCTCTCCGGGGACAGGTGTGCCTCGGTCCATGGCTCCACACGAGAAACAGCTCACGGCGAGGCCTGGTTTGGGATCCCCGTGAGTTTTATGAGCGGTTAGGGAGGCGTGGTCGATGACGTGGGTCGACCCCATTGGCTGAATTGTTGAATTGAATTCACCTGGCCTAGGTGAGCCAATGCAGGTACAGCCCCACCCAGGCATAGCTCCCCCTCCTGGCTGGAAACCTGAACTGCTGAGCATGCAGTGAGCCACTGCTTCATGAGCCGGTAGCTCGGACCTCTGAGCATGTGTAATAGGCCTGCCAGTCCCTATGCTAGCTCCCTAACAGGTTTTCCAGCCAAAGGTCTGACTTCTGGAGCTGTTCTACAGAAAGCACTTAGTTCCTGACCCTTATGCATTCGGGGTAATGGATGCCCTCGCTTCCGTGCTTGCTTCTATTTCATTCTGGAATGGTCCTTGTTTCACAGGTCGGCGAGGTCAGGAATTCTGGGCTGGTTGGCTACCAAGCACAAAATAAATAGCCAACAGATTGAAATCTCAACCCCTATATTGGTTTATTATCGACCACACAAACTTGTCTTCTGGAACTTCCCTCCTAAATTTCTGAACCCTTGAACTCCTTGACACATGTACTTGGAAAGCAAGGATTCCAAACTCTGATCACCATATCTGACTGCTCCCCCAGTTCCTCTGCACTGTCAACCAGCAAAGTCGGGCCTCTCCATTTCTCAGAAGCTGCAGATTGTTACGTGACATCACCCTGTGTTTAAATGTTAGTGATTATGCCATTTAAAAAACAAATGTGTGAGCCAACTGGGGGCAAACAAGACTCGTTTCAAACACCAGCTCTGTCTCCTCTAAGGGCCCGTGTACAACTGCGACAACACAACAGTGGGTCCTGCTGGGTCTCCATTAGCATCTGGGAGGAAGGTTATTTATTACAGGGAATCCTACCTTTGTCCCTTGGTGTTAATGGCAGACTCACTGGGTGACGGATTGTGTCTGACACGCACCACGTTTGCCGCAGCAAACACCAACACTTTGTCAAACTCCGTTTGGTATTGCTCCATCCCTCCATTATTCTCCCTAATCACAAAAATAATTAACACATTCATATAAAAGCACAGGATGAGGATAGCTTTAATTTATGCATCTAGTTCAGGGTCATCCCTCTTATCAAGATATGACAATCTAATGAGGCTTAATTAAAAGTAGCAGTGAAGCAATTTAGGAAACTGAGGGATTGTCACGAGTCCTGGTTGTGACAGCATGTTCTGTGCACCATGGAAGATAACAGATTTGTCTTCTGTGGTATCTCATATCCATCATCCCCAAACTACCTGCTCTTAGGGGTAGAGAGAGCGAGCTTGTCTTTGAAAAAAGTGCCTGGGTTTGGTAGCTGCTCACAGGATGGCAGGTGTAATGTATTATGAGAACTTAACAAGGCTCTGAGAAGATGGCTATTGGAAGGTCTGGCTGGAGGGCAAGGTCATGGCCCTGAAGGATTCAGGATCCAGAAGTCAAGTCAGAACTGGATGCCAGAGACTTTCTCAATCCAGCCCTCTTTGCCCCTCCCCTAAGGCCAATACATTTCTAAGGGTTATGGATTCTACTTCAGAATCTTTCTCAAACCCAGGGCCCTCTTCACCATTGTTGTCTAGACCTGGTCACCTCTTGCCTTATAAATACAAATATGGGTTTATTGTAAGTCTGGGTCTGTTAGGTTTCTCGGGTGGGAAATGTCTCGGTCCTTGGCTACACACTGGAAAGAAATTCACACCAAAGCCTGGGTGGTAATCCGAGTGGGTTTATAGACATGAGAGAAGAAGGTTCCGGCGTTACACTAAACTGAACACGGGCACCCTCATGACACTGCACACTCAGCCCTGCTGAGTGGAAGGCAGAGAAGCAGCTGAAGGGAAGGGGCGGTGGTCTCCAGATTCCAGCCTTGTAAGGGCTTTCAGCTGGGAGGCATCAATTAAGCTCTCCTGGCTTGGGCTTAGCCCGCATTGGCTTCCAACCTCCTGTAGGGGGCCCCCTAAGCATGGAAAGGAACAACCCCTTGTCTTGCTACCTAACCGGTCTACATTCCTGCATGGCTACATTGAGATGGAACTAGCCCCTTTAGACAGCCTGAGGGGTTCACCAGGAGACAAGGGCCCCAGTGTTCCCTGTGACCACCTTAAACCTTAAACTACTGTTGGAGTTTATATTACCTGTGTGGGTCTGTGGGCATGGGACGTTTCCATGCCAGAGACCTGAAGTTACACAAATAGGCATCCAGAACAGAACTCATACAGGCTCTAATAAGATGCTCGGATGCTTCTCGCTAGGATGAGAATTTAACGAAGTGTGTGAGCAGTTCAGATCTTGTAAGGGAGAACAGGTCAGTAGGGTATCCAGAGAAGAGAGCAAAGGTCAGGGGAAAGGGAGGGGGCCCACAGACATCTGTGCTCTGTGTTTGGCCACAAGACAAGAAACCGGGTCTCCTTGCAAAAGAAAGCAGAACAGCAAGTCCCTCAGAACTACGACATTTTTAAACATGACCTATACAACACTCGGCTCTGGGAGGCGCCTTGGAAAACCATAAAAGCCCTAAAAGAGGGGCAAGGAGGAAGCCCAAGTCTTTGATTTTCCCTGCTGTGCTTTCAGTGTTGAAATGTCTGTGCACGGAGCCTTTGAAATTTCAGAATCAGAGAGTGGATTCACAAGCCAAGCTCCTGCTTTATTCTCCAATGCATTTTGGCCCAGCTTCTCCTTGGTGAGACATGTAACAGAAATTCTGGACTTAGGAGCCACTTGGTCCTTGGACACTAGGAGATTTCAGTGGAATCTGAAACAGGGCTCTAACCACCAGCTGGACTGGCCTAGGAAGCCCAAGTATTCATTCTCCCAAACACCAACCTCCCGTTGCTCTTCATCTGCCTGCACCTTGTTCAGCTTTAGTTGTCCGTGGAAGCGTTTGGCACCCATCTGATGCTTCGGAACCCAGAAAGGAGGAAAGGTAAAACTGGGATTCAAATGAAACAGACTTAAGCAGGACCATAGCCAAGATGTGCCCAGGGCTCCTCGCAGCATTTGTCACCTTCATTTCCCTCTTCGGACTCAGACGTGGCAAGGTTCAGAAACAAGCTTTACCAGAAAGAACAGCTGTGAACCCAGCCTGCTCCCAAGTGAGAAAAAGCCCTTTACACATGAGTTCCTGAGGTCAGCCCAACCCTGTGCGTCCCCACCCCTCCCAGAGTCCCTGGCTCTCTGGCGAAGCATTAAAGCAAGTGGAAGCAGAGATTTGCTCAGAATAAAAAAATCGTTTTTCACAATAGCACGGCACGTTCTGGATGGCAATCACGGCTGCACAAACCATATCCGTCCTCCAGCCATAATGTTGGTGCCTCAGTGACCATGCACATACATTGTGTGGCGAGACTCAGAGCCTGTTCCATTTGTGGTCAATTGTTTCCTCCCTCTCCATACTTTGCACTTAGGAGACATGCTCTCTGGAAGTGGTTGAGGCTTGTCTTGTCACCAATAATCATCTCCTACACCTTCTTTAAAAGTCACTAATTTGATGTGTTCACTCAAAGAAATGCCAATAATATGAGGTTTCAGAGGAGAGCTCCTAGAGCTCCCCCAGACAACAAGGAGGCCGAGTGTCACCGTCATTATCCTGAGCTGGGAGGGGGCACTAGTGTTCTGGAAGCTGGGGATCCGTCACTGCCTGCCCACCACACAGACAGAGCAGGTGCTGGTTATAATTGCTTCTAGACGTCCTGCCATGCTGAGTTGAAAGTCAAACCCGTAAACGCTGCCCGACTACAATAACACTGGAGTACACAGACATTTCTGCATCATTGCTGGGTGAAAATATACTGAGTGGAGTTGGAAGAGATGGCAGCAAGTGCCTAAGGAGGGGATGCTGTGGGAATACCAACAAGATGACTGTCAGTCGCCGTTTCCTCCTCTCGTCTGCTTTTCCCCCCCTTTCTTTCAGGCCCAAAAGACATGACAAATATGTAAGCAAACAAATTTGTTCATTTTTAGAGAAGTCTCCCACCCCACCCCACCCCTATCCAACTCTGGCCTCCTTTGAGCAAGCCAGTAGAACTTTTTTTTTTTTTTTAAACCTGGCTTCTGCTATGGCAATTTCTGGAGTTGCTATGTGGCTGTGTTTAAAAGTCGCCTTTGGGATCCAGAGCACAATCCTTGTCACAAAGGCATTCTCCCAGTCCCAAATAGCAATGCGACCTCCTTTCAGAAGGTTGTTCTTGTTTCTGTAGACCCAGAAAGGAGTTCAAGCTGTTGATCTTGACCGTGGTTGTCGAGTCAGCCTCTCATGGACACCTCATGGGAAGCGGAGCAAACTATGCCAGTCTGTGCTATCACCAGGGCTGGGAAGGGAAGCCAACCATGGAGGGCCATAGGTCGATGTGTGGATGGAGATAATCAGGTCTTTCGTCCTTATTCTATTTCAGTCTGGAAACATCCCTGAAGCCTGCTCAGTGTCATAGCAACACACAAACTTTCACTGACAGTCTGGGGCACATTGGCTGCAAATCGAACCCGGGTCTTCCCGGTGAAAGACGATGAGAGATCTACCACTGAAGCACCGTGGCCCTCACCTCAAACCAGGGCAGTCATTTCCCACAGATCTACCAGAGTTCAAACCAGACCACAATGCGTGATGACTAAGATTGCCACCAGAATCTGATACTGATGCAGAAAAAAACCTAACTACCATTTTATTGACTCCCACTCATACCGGCCCAATAGGACAAAGAACTGCCCCTTTGGGGTTTTGAGACTTTAAATCCTTACAGTAGCGGTTCTCAACCTGTGGGTCGCGACCCCTCTGGGGATCAAATAACCCTTTCACAGGGGTCAACCATTTCATAACAATAGCAAAATTACAGTTATGAAGTAGCAATGAAAATAATTTTATGGTTGCAGGTGACCACAACATGAACTGTATTAAAGGGTGGGGGCATTATGAAGGTTGAGAACCACTGCCTTACAGAAATAGACAACCTCATATTTCTTCCACGGACGGGCTAGTCAGTTCAAACCCCCGACCTTGCGATTAGCAGCTTAATGCACAGTCCACTACACCACCTGGGCTCCTAATGCTATAATAAGAGATACTATTGTTAGATCTCTCCTGGGAGAGATATACCTCAGGCCTTGGCTTCGCGCGAGAAAGAATTCAATTCGAAGCCTGGATTGTGATCCAAGTGGGTTTTTTGAGAGAAGAAGTTTCAGGTTTACACAGGCACCTCAGGGCCCCTCACGGGGCACAGCCTACCTAGAAGCTGCTGGAGAGAAAGTCACTCAGTGGGCTCCGGGATCCTGCCTTTTTTTCTTTTTTTAAAAATCGTTTTATTAGGGGCTCATACAACTCTTATCACAATCCATATATACATCAATTGTGTAAAGCACATTTGTACATTCATTGCCCTCATTATTCTCAAAACATTTGCTCTCCACTTAAGCCCCTGGCATCAAGTCCTCATTTCTCCCCTCCCTCCCCGCTCCCCCATCCCTCAAGAAACCTTGATAATTTGTGAGTGGTGATACTGAGAGGGTTGTGGGAGGGTGGATTGGAAAGAGGGAACTGATTACAAGTATCTACATGTGACCTCCTCTCTGGGGGACGGACAACAGAAAAGTGGGTGAAGGGAGACATCGGAGCGGTCAAGATCCTGCCTTTTCAATTCCTCCATAGGGAGGCATGGTTGACGGTCATGGTCAACCCCAATGGCTGGATTGAATTCACCTGGCCCAGATGGGCCAATCCAGGTGTAATGCCCACCTAGGTGTACCACCCCTTCCTGGCCGGAAGTTTGAACCTGAGCATATGTAATGGATGACCCAGTCCCAATGCTAAACCACCTAATAGTATTTGCAAGATGCCAAGCACCGTTCTAAGCTTTTTGTGTATAATAATTCAATTATTCCACTTAACAAGCCTATGTGTGGACTCTATTTGGCCTCCTTTTACAGATGAAAAATCAGTGGCACAGAATGATAAAGTCATGAGCCTAGGACCACACAGTGAGGAAGTGGGAAGGAGAGATTTGGATCCAGGCTGCAGAGCCCATGCCTTGGGTGCCTACAGCTGCCATGTAGGACACAGAAAAGCATGGAGCAGACTCGGTGTAAGATATTAGGGAGTTGGGAGGACTGTAGCATGAATGTATGTGCTATGACTTCATGAGAGTAGCTGCTACTCAGATCCAGAAGAGAATACAAGCCTTTTGCAAAAATTATTTTTGCCAAGAGAGGGTGGAAAACTGCATCTTGTGCGAAATCCCCCCAACCTGCACATGTGCATAGCTATTTCAGAAGGTTCCAAACAATGTGTGCTGTGCGGCAAACCAAACTGAGCTCAGGGGGAGCTGGTCTGTGGGTTATGTTAGCCAGAAAGTGAGCAGCTTGAACTCACCAGCCACCACTCCAAGGGAGAAAGAGGAGGCTTTCTGCTCCCATGGACTTACAGCCTTCGAAGTGGCAGGGAGCATTTCCATGTGTCCTATGATTAGGATCTCAGAGGGTGAGGGTGGAGTTGGTTGAGACCTGTCTTCAGGGCATTTCCCAGAAGGGCTTCCTGCAGTGGCTCTGCTTTCAGGAATGTCTGATGACCTTGAGGGCAGCAAAGTCCTAAACACACTCAAGCAGTGGTTCTCAACCTTCCTAATACAGGTCCTCTTGTTGTGGTGATGCCCCCCTCCCCCAACCATTAAATGATTTTCTTGCTACTTCATCACTGTAATTTTGCTACAGTTATGAATTGGGTGAGCCCTGTGAAAGGGTCATATGACTCCCAAAGGGGTCGCAACCCACAGGTTGAGAACCACTGCACTAAGGGTTCCCCTCCCAGGCAGCCCTACCAGTGTCTGGTGTGCATAGTTCTGTGAGGTGAGAGAAATGGACTTAGTGTCTGCTTCTGGTGACAGTTGATGTGGGTGGGCTTTCTCCCTATGTCAATTCCCTCTCAAGCCATTTGTCACCACAACAGAGGGAGCCATGCACAAAAAAGCAAGAAGAGGATGCAGCACAGCAGGACAGCAAGCAGAACAAAGATTGAATAAGCACAATTCACTTCAATCATGAATCGGGTGCCCTTGAGATGTGAGGAAGACCCCAGTCTAGTGACATTAGATCAGGTTTAGGGATTGAGTGAAGCGACCCCTCTTGGCTCCCCTCAGCCCCTATTTTGCTTTCCCATTGATCCTGACCCTTGCATCGTGATTGGTCCTTATTCCAGCATGATGGTTGGTTTCATAACCACGGCATATGGGAATGTGTTAGTCGATAGGTTATACAGGCACAGCCTCTGGAATGGGTAAGTGAGGAGGCGATTTGGGCTCGCTCATGCAGACCTCTAGTTGTCCTTGACATGACTGGTAGAATGGATCATGTGAAGTGATTTGAGATCGGCGTTGAGATCTGATAGGTCATGCAGACTTCTAGCTGATCCTGGCAGTACCCTATTTTAAGGAAACAGAATGTTTGGCGTTTAAGTCGTATTTGAGCTTAAATTTTGAGCAATAGGCTGTGGCTCACAGTGAGAGTCTATGTGGAGACCCTACATCCATCTTGAGGGGCCACAGATTCAGCCGCCATTGAGTTCTTTCCTACTCTGACTGGCAGTGGAAAGCTTGTCCCTCAGGCAGTGTGCTTGCGTCCACTCCCCAGGCCACACTCAACGATATACGGTAGTGTGCACATCCCAATGAAGGTCCCGCTCATGCTCTCACAGGCCCTCCTGAAACTCCAGGAATTGATCTGTCTTCAGTCACAATTTTGTGACAAAGTTGTTTGTTTTCTATGTCTTATTTAAGTTTTCAGGAGCCCAGGTGGTAATGCTGGATAGTGTTGGACTATTAAGAGCAAGGTCGCTGGTTCAAAGCCACTAGTCATTCCACAGGAGAAAGATGAGGTTATTGCTTCCTGTAAAGGTAGCAACTTCAGGATCCCTACACAGAGTCACTATGAGTCAGAGTCAGCAGGACAGAATGGGTGTCATTTTATTTAAGTCACTTTGGCTGTGGGTCCTTCCAACACCATTGTGGCCTCATGCGGA
Source organism: Tenrec ecaudatus (assembly GCF_050624435.1). Taxonomy (NCBI): domain Eukaryota; kingdom Metazoa; phylum Chordata; class Mammalia; order Afrosoricida; family Tenrecidae; genus Tenrec; species Tenrec ecaudatus. Next base: position 73,155,756 of record NC_134546.1, on the reverse strand, counting down.
TGCTCTCCTTCATCCAGAACAGCAGTTTGTGCCTTTTTCTTGTGTAAAACTTAGCAAAGGAGTTCCTAATAAAATATAGTTGGATTGGGAGTCTTTTTCCCCTAAAAACAAAGTAAATACAAAAATAGAAACGAGACTATGGTGCTAATAACCAGTTGGAGAGTTGAGAGAGCTGAACTCTCAATCCTGATAGAAAACCATTGTGACTGAGCACCTGCTCAAGGTCATCCACAGCCTATGAGGTTGAGCCTATGTGTTGGGGAGTAATTGTGTACATAAAGTTAACCATTTCTCTTTCTAAAGATTCTGTCTAAAGCTTACTTTAAATAATAAGTTTTCCCCTGGGCTAGGTAAAGTTCAGCATTCATCATGTTAGGCCAGAGGAGGCAAATCACACCCACTACCCAGGGAGCACTGCTTCCAAAAGCACATTGCCTGTGCCGGGGAAGAGGGGAGGTACCCGGACCAGAAATGCTGACAGAGTGGAACCAGAGAGCTCAGCCCCCAGCTTCCCGAGGGAGCAGCTGTGATGGTTCACTTCTGGATGAATATGTTTAAGCAAAGGCCAAGGGCATGACTTGGGCAGCACGAAAAGCAGATGTGCAGAGGTTGTTCACTGCATTCCAGAAGTTCACACACTCTCCTGAGGCTCCTTGGCTCAATGGCAGGAAGTCATTGGTGGCTTCCACCTTCAATCCCAAAAGGTCACTGCCGTCCAGTGGATTCCAACCACAGTGACCCTATATGGAGTTTTCAAGACTGTAAATTTTCATGGGAGCCAGCAGTCTCATTGTCCCCCCTGGGACAGCGAGCTAGCAGCCCGTTTTGCCACCAGGGCTCCTTCCTCTCAAATTCTGGATCCAGTCCCTCCGAATATCCTGTCCTGCCCTGTAGTGGTTCTGCAAGAGAAGGATATGGTAGTTGACCCCCCAAAAGAGTTACAAACTTGGAAACCCTACGGGTATTTGTATAGGGTCGCTATGTGTTCCAATTGAGATGATTGTCATAGGTTGGGTTTGGTTCAACCCGTCTTACTGAGGAGACTCCTTCTTTACACGCGATCAGTTACTTTAGAGGAAAAAGGCATGCCTGTCCCAGAACAATCCAAGGACTAGTAAAGGCAACACCCACAAAGACACTCCCTCTGCCTGCCTAACTCTAAAATGCTGCCCATAAAACACTCTGCCTGGTAATATCTGGGCAGCACACTGGGGAGGTGCGGCAAATGTGTGTTGAATGTATGAGGCCATTTCATAGTTTGGTTGCACGATCAGGGTGTCTGTCATAAAGCCCATCTCTTTGACTCCACCTCTCAGCAGAGATGAACACAAGCTTCCCGTTTTTTTCTCGGCAATGTCCTTGTCAAATAAAAGTTCCTTGTAGATCAGTAACTTGCCACAGAGCAAAAGATATGGGAAGAGGCTCATCTTTCTCCTGGCTATGAAATAGAATGGCAAGCCCCTCCCTTCAACACACACACACACACACGCACGCACACACACACACGCGTACACGCACACCCCTGCCTTACAACTACATTCGGTTGATTAGCAAACAAAGCTCTACAACCCAACTATGTGTTTTTCTTCTCCAGAGGAATGACAGACTTATATACCCTGCATTGTCTTTTTTTAATGGAATTGCCCCAGTTCTCCTCACCTTTCCTTAGATAGTGCAGTGAACTATTAGATGACTGCAGGTATTGAAAACTAGTATTGATTTCCAGTTTGTGTCACCTTTGGCTTTTAGCACCCTCCACTTCTCTAGTAAGCTTTCCATTGCTTTGGGGAAATTTTCTCTCTCTGAATTTATTATGTGAGGGTGGTAGTGTAATAATCAATGTGCCTATGGAGGACTATCCTTCATGACCTAAACTCATTAAGGGGCAGTGCCTGATGGAGCATCAGGTTGGAGGAAGGCCTATTAACAACCTGCATTATACAGATGACACAATTTTGCTGAAAATGAGAAGGACTTGATTCACTTGCTGATGAAGATGAAGGATTGATTAAAGCCTTCAGTTTGGATTATGACTCAATGTAAAGAAAGCCCAGACCCTCACAACTGGACCTATTGATAACATCATGATAAATGGAGGAGAGATCGAAATTGTCAAGGATTTTGTCTTGCTTGAATCCACAATCAATTCTCATGGAAGCAGCAGAGAAGAGAACAAATGACACATTTCACTAGTCAAATCTGCTACACGAGACCTCTTTAAAGTGTTGAAAAGCAAGAGATTACTTTGAGGACTGGGGCGGGTTGACCCAGGCCATGGTATTTTCAACTGTCTCATATTCATGTGAAAGTTGAACACTGAATACGGAAGACCAAAGAAGAATAGATATATTTGATTAGTAGTGATGTAAAAGAGTAATGAATGTACCATGGACTGCCAAAAGAACAAACCCATCTAACTTGGATGAAGTACAGCCAGAATGTTCCTCAGGGCAAGGATAATGAGACTTCGCCTTAACATTGACATGTTGTCCGGAGAGATCAGTCCCTGGAGCAGGACATCGTGTTCTGGAAAGTAGAGGGGCAATGAAAAAGAGGAAAGCCCTCAACAAATGGGATTGACACAGTGGCTGCAACAATGGGCTCAAACTTAAGAACAACTGTGAGAATGGTACAGGACCGGGCAGTGTATGATTATGTTGTATGTATGGTCACAATGAATCCAAACCCTCACTATGACACTGAACAACAACAACAACAACAACCTGACTGAATCCTCTAGGAGGACTCTTGAATGTGAGAAAAATGGAACGAAGCCAGAGGAAGGATTGGAGGATGTCTTAAGTTTCTGTCTTAATCTCCTTAACCAAAAATTATCCAACAAGTCAGTAGCCTTAAAACACTTTTCCCCCTGCTTTGGAGCTTACAGGTTCAAATTTGGGGTGCGACTCTAGGTCAGGGTCCTTCTCTGTGGATACCAGAAAGTTCCTTGGCATTCCTCGCTATCTTTCTCCCCGTACTGTGTGTTACTGGGTCTATCCTGGCCTTTAACTTAGAAGTGTTTAGGTTTAGGCTCAAGCCTATTCTCATATGGCCTCATTTTTTTAAACATTTTATTAGGGACTCATACAACTCTTATCACAATCCATACATATACATATATCAATTGTATAAAGCACATCTGTACATTCTTTGCCTTAATCATTTTCTTTTTTTTTTTGCATTTTATTAGGGGCTCATACAACTCTTATCACAATCCATACATATACATACATCAATTATATAAAGCACATCCGCACATTCCCTGCCCCAATCATTCTCAAAGCATTTGCTCTCCACTTATGCACTTTGCATCAGGTCCTCTTTTTTTTTCCCGCTCCCCCCTCCCTCATGTACCCTTGGTAATTTATACATTGTTATTTTGTCATATGTTGCTCTATCCTGAGTCTCCCTTCCCCCCCTTCTCTGCTGTCCATCTCCCAGGGAGGAGGTCACATGTGGATCCTCGTAATCAGTTCCCCCTTTCCAACCCACTCACCCTCCACTCTCCCAGCATCGCCCCTCACACCTTTGGTCCTGAAGGTATCATCCACCCTGGATTCCCTGTGCCTCCAGCCCCCATATGCACCAGTGTACAACCTCTGCCCTATCCAGCCCTGCAAGGTAGAATTTGGATCATGGTAGTTGGGGGGAGGAAGCATACAGGATCTGGGGGAAAGCTGTGTTCTTCATCGGTACTACCTCGCACCCTGACTGACCCATCTCCTCTTCTAAACCCCTCTATGAAGGGATCTCCAGTGGCCATACGGCCTCATTTATATTACAAAAGAACTCCCTTCTTTTCAAACAGGATCATGTCCACCAAGGTTCAAATTTCTCACATATTTTGAGGGGGCTACAAATCAATCCATAATGGTTCTTTTGGGTAGCTGTAACAACTGGCTACCAATCTAGTGACTTAAACAGCAGGCATTTGTTCTCTCACTTTTCTGAAGGACAAAGGGTTAAAATTAAGGTGTGGGCAAGATTCATTCCTTCTGAGAGCTCTGAAGGAGAATCAAAGTAGCCTCTCTCTGCTTCTGGTCACTGCTGCTAATCCTTGATATTTCTTGGCTTATAGATGCACTGATCCAATCTCTGCCAGTGTCTTCACACGGGGTCTCTGTGTGCCCACTCCCCTTCTTATAAGAACACACCAATCAGTGCATGTAGTATCCATCTGAAATCTAAACCCAGAAAGATGGAGCTCTTGAAATACTTATCTAAGCACATCTGCCAAGACCTCCTCTCCAAGTAAGGCCATAGCCTCAGGTCCCATGTGAACATGAATGGGTGTGTGTGAATGTGATTTAATGTGCTACAGAGGGCACGCTTTGGCCTCAGGAGGAGTGTTTCGCCATTACCTGCTTCACAGCCCTGAGATTGCCCAGGCATTTGCCACATTTTCTTGTCTTCCCAACATTTATCCACCATTAGGCCTTTTTCCCTAAGTTAGTCAAGCGTCAGTTTCTGTCACTTGTGATCATGACCCTCCCTCCCGCCCAGGTCACAAATTTAAAGTGACACAGGCAGTTTCTTTAATGGGCACTATGTTATCCTGACTAGCAAGCATTGCTAAGGAGGGAGGATGAATCAGGGAGAACTCGCTTGCTTCATCTAGCTTCGGGGAAGTCCACAGAGGATTGATCCCTGAGCCACTAACGAATTTTGCAACTGTCACAGAACAATGCAAATAAGTAAGATCCACATCTGCTGAACACCATCATGAGGTCAAACTGTGTGTAAATAAATGCCTGTTTCAAAGAGTGAGTAAATTCTATGGTAAGGAGTGACAGGGCTTTGTTGGCATAAACCCAGCAAGGCATTATGGGTCGGATATTAATGAACTCATGCTCCTGGGCCTCACAGAGCCCCAGCTCAACTGCTTCAGCTTGTTGACAAACTGAACTCAGGGTACCCGGAGAGAGCACTACCATTTTGATGAACAAGTTTGGTTGGGGATGATGCTTCCTAACTTGCATTTTAATATAAATTTGATGATTCATCTGAGCAATGTGGAAAGAGCATTCAGATAAAAGAGAGGGACAAACATCAAGTGACCAGAGGATGAAACTTCTTTCTAATCTGTGCCCACTGGAATTGCTTCTTGGGAAGGTATTTTTTGGGGGTGTGGGGTTGTTCCCCTACCCTGCTCCAAGCCTTCCTCCTCATGCCCACCCCCACCTCAGCATACATCCTACTGGGAGAATGTCTCTGAATAATGAAGTTTTAATAAATGAAGCTTTAATGAGCCTGATAGTCTGCCTAAGACCCCTTCAAACTGTAGTCTTTCATTTGTATTCTTCCATCCTTTCTGAAGAAATGAACCTGATGGCAGGTAGTATGTTTCCTTTCCAGGATGAGCTGATAGAGCCTCTCGCTGCTGCAGTGGGAGGTGAAACATTAAAAGGCCCTCTGTGGCCATGAGACATGCCCACTCTCCAAGAGACACTGGGCAGGTTTTCTGAAGCTCCTCAGAATTGACTAGTGGCCCTGGTCCACCCATCTCAACCAACCCAGTCTTCATTTGCACTGCATGCCCTCTCTGAGCTCCAACTGCATGCTTCATTTGAGGATGACAAAGCCTCTATTGTCTGAGAAGATGCGCAGACATATGAACTAATCAATGCTCCCCCTGTCCCCGGGGAGTGTGAAATTCTCCCATCATGCCCACCAGCTTCCCTGGAAATTCCTGTCTTAACTCAGGCACTTAATATCAATGGTGTCTCTGCTTCCTTTCTTCTTGCACACCCCCCAGGCATTAACTGTCATCCTTCCTCTCCCTAAAATATACTTTGAATCTATTCACTTCATGCCATCCCTACTGCCCCAAGGTGTGTCTTGCATTGACTATGAAACTAGATTCTGTATCCATTTTCCAGGGCTGTCAAAACAAAGCATCGTAAATCAGGTGGCTTTTAAGAACAGTCCACCACCTGTCTATCAGTTCGTGGTGCAGTGGTAGCTAGAGTGCTGCTGTGAAATTGGAAGCTGTGCCACCGATATGACAAACCCCAGAAGGGTCAGCAATGATGGGCAGGCTTCAGTGGAACCTCGAGCCCTGTGGTGCTCAACCTTCCTTTAATACAATTCCTCATGTTGTGGTGACCCCCAACCATAAAATCATTTTCCTTGCTACTTCATAACTTTAATGTTGCTACTGCCATGAATCGGGTGACTCGTGTTAAAAGGTCGCTGGACCCCAAAAGGGGTCACAACCCACAGATTGAGAACCACTGCTCTAGCCTAAGGCAGACTAGGAAGAAAGACCTGGTGATCTACTTCCAAATATTAACAAATGAAAGCCTACGGGTCACAAAAAAATATGGTCCTATAGAGTGCTGGAAGATGAGCCACTGACCTGCAAACAACAGCTACAAAAATAGACTCAAACACACCAACAAAGGCCTGCTGAACTCCAAAGCCCTAACAAACCCACTGCCCTCAAGTCCATGCCAACTCATAGCGGCCCTATAGGACAGGGGCGAACTGTGTATTAGTCTGGGTATGCTAGAGGAAAATCGAGGGAGACTCATGTGTATGAGAGAGAGTTGGTGGTTTTAAAAATCATTTCCCTATTATTTAATCATTATATTAGGGATTTATACAACTCTTATCACAATCCATCCATCCATCCATTATAAAGCACATTTATACATTCATTGCCCTCATCATTGTCAAAACATTTGCTCTCCACATAAGCCCCTGGCACCTGCTCCTCATTTTTCTCCTCCCTCCCCACTCCCCCCTCCTTATGAACCCTTGATAAATTTTATTGGGGGCTCATACAACTCTTATCACAGTCATTCCATCCATCCATCCATCCATCCATCCATCCACCCATTGTGTGTCAAGTACATTTGTACATGTGTTGCCCTCATCCTTCTCAAAACATTTGCTTTCTACTTGAGCCCTTCGTATCAGCTCCTCATTTCCCCACTTCCATCCTCCTCCCCATCCCTCATAAATCCTTGGTAATATATAAATTATTTTGTCATATCTTACACGTCAAACATCTCATTTCCCCCACTTTTCTGTTGTCCGTCCCCCAGGGCAGAGATTTTATGTAGATCCTTGTAATCGATTCACCCTTTCTACCCCACCTTCCCTCCACCCTCCTGGTATTGCCAGTCTCACCACTGGTCCTGAAGGGATCATCTGTCATGGATTCCCTGTGTTTCCAGCTCCTGTCTGTACCAGAGTACATGTTCTGGTCTAATTCTACCTTATAAATCCAGAGAGAGAGTTTTATATCAAACAGTCATTGTACATTAAGCAAACGTCCCAGCCCAGTGCACATCAAATCCATAAGTCTGGTATTAGCCCATATGTCTGATACCAATCTATAAATTCCTTTTCAGACCCATAAAACATGTGCAGTGATGCTGAATGCAGGATAATCACAGGCCAATGGGTGGAAAGTCTTGTGGATCCAGTGGCATTGTAAGCATCTCAGTGCTGGCTGCGATCTCTCTGAGGCTTCTTTGGCTTCAGAGGTCTGGTCGCATCCATTTGGCTTGCCTTCTGCAATGTCTCCCAAGGAGTAGCAGAGAGAGAGAGAGAGAGAGAGAGAGAGAGAGAGAGAGAGAGAGAGAGAGAGAGAGAGAGAGAGAGAGAGAGGTGTCTTCCACCTCCAAGGAGGAAGTACCAGAGTTCTCAGAGTTCTCAGAAGGAGGCTATGCCCACATAAAAATCTCACTGACTATCTCCAGATTGGCAGCCTAAACTCCACGCCTACACTCCTAATCCTTAACTTGACACAAGATTAGGTGACTACCACAGGCTCCTCATCCATAACAAGCCCATTAATTTTTTCCCTGCATACCGACACCAATCCAATACCCAAAGCTTTACACAATGGGTGGAGATCTACTTCTAAAACATGAATATAGAAAAATCGCTTTTGCTTGAAGGCTCTCAAGGAAATGCTCACTGAAAACTCCATTCCTATTATCTCACCTCCCCCAAATTAGTCTTCTTCTGGGCTTTCAGTCACACCAAGATCTCTCCTGCCCCAAGGCCTTTACATGCACTGTCACCTCTTCCAAGCCCTGAAGTGCCAAGTTCAAAGTTCCAGTTAATCTCCCTGATCCTGAATTTTAAGAACTGTGTGTGTGGGAGGGAAGGGGTTGGGCTGTTTGCTGAACTGCTGGGTTTTGGAGCCATTTGTCATGCAACCTCATTTTGTCAATGACTGGTTAATTAATGCAGCATTCATTTGCCCTTCTTCCACTCACAGCACATGGCTTGTATCTTTGGGATCACTCTTCCACCATGCTCCATCTCCATGCTTCTGCTGGCATTGACCCAATCTGCCAGCTCCAGGCCTGGCTAGTCAGGGCATGACTTTCCTCTGTCCAAAGGGTCTGGGTCAGACTCAGTATGAGACTCATGCTAGGTTAATGATATCTAACCCTAAAAAATGCCCCAGAAACAATTTCCTCATTGCCAATGAGTCCATTTTGAATCATAGAAGGTCCCTGTGGGGTTTCTCAGGCTGTAAATATTTATGTGAGCAGAAAGTTCCATCTTTTTCCCTATGAGGTAGCTGGTAGGGTAGCACTGCCAACCTTGCAGTTAGCAATCCAATGCTTACCTGATAGTACCACCAATGATTAGAAAGGAAAAGAGCCTCTCTCTAATAGAATTCCTGAGCTTCTAGATAAAACTACAGCTGTCATCAGGAAGCCTGCGTGAAACTCAAAAGGAAACAGCTCTGAAAGGAAAAGGTTCAAACTCTGATGGTATCAACTGAGTGCCAGAACCCAGCTATTCCTGATGCTCTGTCTCCAGACTTACAAATTCCATAAACCTACCCATTAATTCCTTCTCCTGCTCCTTCCCTTCTCACGCCCCAAGGTACTTTGACTTAGCTTTGAAGGCACTCACAACTTCACGGGTTCTGCCTTGCACAGGTGTCTGCTTGCTTCCAGTTCAGTCCTGACATTGTCCCTATCTTTAGCCATGTTAGGCTTGCGTCCTAGAGCTTTCCTTTGCTTGTCTCCCTATTGCTCTTGTCCTATGAAGTCTGTGGCTTTATCTTTAAGTCTAAGTCCTGCCCTTTCGCTTTCGTAGAAATCTGTCTCTGTATCTTGGCTCATGGCAGGTTGTGTCCTTCAAAGATGACTGTCCTAATGTTGCACATCGCACATTCTCTTGTTACAAGATGAGTTTTTGTTCATTTTTCCAGAAACAGGGCCTGCTTTCCCTCTTCCTTGCATCTTGGCAGGCCTTTGACTATGGCAGAAGTGTTGCTCTGTGACTTCCACCTGGTCGTATTGGGTTGTTCACCATTGGGACCCTGTCAGGATGTTGCAAGGAAGACCAAGCCAAATGAAAATGTCACATATAGGGTTCTTCTTGAGCTCCAACCAATAGAAGTATCAGTCGTGTGAGGGAGTGAGTCTTAAGAGAGCTGCAGCCTCTGTCCTTTGAGCTACCCCAGCTAATGCTTGATGAAGCCAAAACTAGTGTCCTCACTGAGCTCTGCCCAGATTGCAGATTTGTGAGCAAAATTGATATCATCATTACTTTAAGATGTTATTTGTGGGGATACTTTCTGTTAGCAGCAGATTATCAGAATACTGCCTAATCAGACTGCATTGCCAGTTTTACTCTCTCTCTCTCCATATATAGATATAGATATCCTCCACTCATCTGTCAGTTGGTTGTACTATAATGGTTTGTGTATTGTTATGGTGCTGGAAGCTCTGTTCCCAGAATTTCAAATACCAGCAGGATTGCCCATGGTGGACAGGTTTCAGTGAAGCTTCTAGACTAAGACAGACAAGGAAGAGGGGCCTGCTAGTCCACTTCCAAAAATTACTGAAAGAAAACCTTATGGATCACAAGAGAACACTGACTGACTAATGTGTTTTGGACACACTATCAGTGGACAATTGCTAGAGGAAGACATCATATTTGATGAAATAGAGGGACATGGAAGATCCTTATTGAGGCAGATTGACCTAATCGCTGCAACAATGGACTTCAACATTCAGGAATGTGTGACAATGGTGCAAGATCAGACAGCACTCCATTCCATTTCATATAAGGTCTCCATGGATCACAGTAGACTTGATGGCACTCTCTATATGTTTGTCTTCAGTGACTTCCCAGAGGGCTGCTCTGCCTGGCAGCCTCTATTCTTCATGCTTCCAAATGGGGAGCACAACAGGTCCATAGTCACTGATATTCCCCTCAATCCCCAGGTCAAGTAAGGAGGCATGAAACTAACTATGTTGTTCTCTTTGCCTTGTCTCTCTTCCTTTTCCCCTCCTCCAACAGGGCTAGAGGGGGTAAATACTTACCTTGCAGTCTAGAAGAGAATTTCTTCCACACCAAAATCTTCTCCTTCCTCAAAAGGCACATACATGCTTTTCGCCTTGTTTAGAATTAAAATGGCATATGGGATGGTAGGAAAGAAAATGAACTAGTCTAACAGAATGGCCAAACAGATTTACCTTCCACATAAGAATGCAAATAACTCCTCAATCTTGTTATAGAGTCATGATATGATGAGCTCCATCAAAGCAGAGTAGAACACCACGGAGGTCAGACCAGAAAGACCATATTGAGTTGATTTTGTATGAGAGATTCTAGTTGCTAATTATACTTTTCATAACAGACAGATGGCAGGTATAGAAGCCCAGACTTAAAATGTCTTTATCTAATTGCCTGCCTAAATATATATTTACATTATGGTCCTCAAAGGGAATACTTTCTTTACCTTAAATTCCATTTCTTTTTCCCCTTTTTTATGTAATTTTATTGAAGTATCATTGATGTACAATAAACCATAGTGTGTTTTGCTCTTTGAGGTTTTTAAAAAGAATCATTTTATTGGGGGCTCCTACAACTCTTATCACAATCTATACATACATCCACTGCGTACATTTGTTGCCATCATCATTCTCAAAACATTTGCTTTCTACTTGAGCCCTTGGTAGTAGCTCCTCATTTCCCCTCCTTCCCCCTTCCCCTCCCTCATGGACCCTTGATAATTTATAAATTATTATTCTGTCCTATCTTACACTGTCCGACATCTACCTTCACCCACTTTTTTGTTGTCCCTCCCTCATGGAGGAGGTTATATGTAGATCCTTGTAATCAGATCCCTCTTTCTACCCCACCTTTCCTCCATCCTCCTGTTATTGCTACTCTCAGCACTGGTCCTGAAGGGGTCATCTGTCCTGGTTTCCCTGTGTTTCCAGTTCCTATATGGACCAGTGTATATTCTCTGGTCTAGCCAGGTTTGTAAGGTAGAATTGGGATCATGATAGTGGGCGCGGTAGCATTTAGGAATGAGAGGAAAGTTATATGTTTCATCGTTGCTACACTGCATCCTGACTGGCTCATCTCCTCCCAGCGACCCTTCTGTAAGGGGTTGTCCAGTTGCCTACAGATAGATCTTGGATCCCCTAACTGTACCCCCCCCTCATTCACAATGATATGATTTTTTTGTTCTTTGATGCCTGATACCTGATCCCTTCTACATCTTGTGATCACACAGGCTGGTGTGCTTCTTTCATGTGCGCTTTATTGCTTCTGAGTTAGATGGCCACTTGTGAACCTTCTAGTCTTTAAAACCCTAGACTCTTTATCTTTTGATAGCTAGGCTCCATAAGCTTTCTTCACCACATTTGTTTATACACCCACTTTTTGTCTTGAGTGATTGTGTCGGGAAGGTGACCATCATGGAATACCAGTTCCTTAAATTCCATATCTATAGGCTTAAGTCTTACCCACAGGAAACCTATTTTTATTTTATCCCTGGAACAAAATCTTGCAATAATTTTCTCTTTTTGGGCAAGTCCATCCTCAATCACTTATCCTTTAACATTTACAAGAATTTATCTGTAACCAACCCCATTTACATAGTCTCATTCATGCTATTTCCACAATAATTGCTAATAACCCTATTTTTTAGAATCGGCAGAAAGCATCAGCATCAATATCCCATTGCCACTGGGTTGATTTCAACTCAGTGGTACCCTATAGGACAGAATAGTATTGCCTCATAGGTTTCCAAGGCTGAAAAAAAATCTCTTTATTGTGAGTTGGGTGAAGGTTTACAGAATACATCTGTTTTCCATTTGACAGTTCACACATATTTTGCTTCATGATATTGACTGCAATCTGCTCAACGTAATATCACTTATCGCACTTCCTCCTTGTATTTCCTGTTTCCATTCCCCCTTCTTTCCTGACCCTTCTGAACTTTATCTTTGAATAAATTATATCCTTTTGATTCAAAGAGTTGATTAGTGTTACTTTTTACCTTATAGATCTACCTATTGTTTGGCTGAAGATTGAGCCAAGGGAGTGAGTTCAGTTCCAGATCTGAAGGTGCCTAAGGACAACAGTCTTGTGGGTTCCAAGAATCTCTCTCTGAGCAATACCACTGAACATTTAAAATAAGTTTAAACTTCGTTGCACATATTTCTCCTATTCTATCCCAAAATTCCAAAGCAAACTCATTATCATTGTGTTGAAGCTGACTCATAGAGACCCTACAAGATAGAATAGAACTTCACCCTTTGATTTTCCAAGGCTTAAATCTTTACCAGAGCAGACAAACTCCTATTTCTCACATGGACCAACTGATAGGTTAGAACCACTTTCCTTGTGGTTAGGAGATCAATGAGGAGTCCACTCTGCCATTAGAGCTCGTTAAGAATGCGATCCAGCATCCCCTAATGCTATCCCTCTCAGATCAGTTGGTAGTGGTAATCAATGTAAATCTTAAGGGGGTCAGACTGCCACATCGTAACTCTTCCTTGGGGAAGATGGTGGGTTTGAACTGCTGATTGATTAGCCCTTAAGTGCTTAATTACTGCCTCACCAGGGTTCTCCTTAACATCAGAACAGTGGACACTTATTGGTTTATCTTACTGGTCTCTGTTCCCTAAAAATTGCACTTCATCCACAGGGTTTTCTTCCACAACACACAGCTGCTAGTGTTTTTGGTTTGTTTTTCCACATGACTTCACCTTCCTGGTCAAAGCTGATTTGTCCAGGGCTAAACACACAATGAAAACATAGCCATATTTGCACACTACAAAATTTGAAGTGAGACAGCAAGCTATTTGTTGAGTTTTTTGAATGACTGAAGTCTAAAAGGAAGTGTTATGATACAGGAAACAGTGAGTTTTGATGTCCAGGATCTATGCTGGGGACCCAGTTGGCACTCCGAATGACTATTCAAAGTGATGGTATGAATTCTCCTCTTCCATGACCTACACATATAATAGCTATAACCACTAAGTCCATGATTTGACAAATGTCTTGTGTGATTGAGTTTGGGTTCCCCATAGGATTAGATCCTGAGACAAAGGTTTTAATTAAGCCATTTTCTGGGGAGATATCAATAAGGAAATGGGAAATAGAAAAGAGAAAGAAGGCAGCCAATGAAAAGTACATTATCAAACAATTTAAAATTGTGAGCAACTGGAGGTTAATCTTACTGGAGACACTGTAGAAAATCCACTAGTTATTCTGCCCAGAATGTGAGGGAGTGTGGCTATTTGTCCAACAACTCCTATGGGTCATTGGTTAAGGGTTACTCCAGGAAGCAAGAATTAACTCCACAACCTCCTAAGCCATGCATGCTCAGGTACAGTGGTCTACAGAAACTAGAGAAAGCAAGAAGAGAGATGTGCTGGCCATTCGGAATTAGGCTAGCATGCCAAGTTGTCAGACATGTCAGGTTCTTGAACTATCATAACTTGAAAGTCATCATGATCCTGTGAGATATACCACTGGTATTTCAAACACAAGCATAGTTACCCGTGGTGGAAAATTTTCAGAAAAGCTTACAAGCTAAATAGACTAGAAAGAATAACCTGCCAATCTACATCTGAAAAAAAATAGTGGTGTTTGTGGAGCACATTGATAGCAGTGGAATATTGTTTCATATAGTGCAGGATGATGAACCCCTCAAGTTGGAAGACACTCAAAATATAATTGGGGAAGAGCTGTCTCCTCAAAGTAGAGTTGACCTTAGTGATATAAAGTTTTCAGGACCTATATTTGTTGATGTGGCAATGACTCAAAATGAGAAGAAACAGCAGTACTGCAATAACCACTAACAAGAAGATGGGATGCATGAAATATGGATCTAGAAAAATTGGAAGCCATGAAAAAATGGAACACATAAAGATCAAACACTCTAGGTGTTATTGAACTGAAATAGACTGGTATTGGCCATTTTGAATGTCACAATAATATGGTTTACATACCAGAGTAACAAATTTGAAAGGAATGGATGACTTTCATGTTAAAAATGAGAATGTTTCAACATCGATTCCAATGTTCACCATTGTTAGGTGTAGGATATATTACACCTACAAGGATGAATAATTAATAATGTTATTATTCAAATTTACACACCAACCACTAATGCTAACAATAAAGCCATTGAGGATTTTTACCAACCTTTGCAGTCTGAAATTGATGAAACATGCAATCAAGATTACTGATGACTTGAATGCAAAAATTGGAAACTAAGGAGGAGGATCACTAGTTAGAAAATATGGCCATGGGGATGGAAGCCACATGGGAGATCTCATGATAGAATTTTCCAATAAGGATGGCTTATTGATTGAAGATTTATTTTTCAGGGATGTAAACAGTAACCATAGACATGGATCATGTATATCCGATAGAAATACACACGAATTAAATCAACTATATCTGTTGAAATAAACTACTATACATACTCGAGTATAACCCAAGGCAACTAATTTTACCCCCCAAAGCTGGGGTGCTTTTTCAGCATAAAAAATGTGCTGAAAAAACCTCGGCTTATACTCAAGTATTTACGGTATAAAGAAGTTCAATATCATCAGTCACGAGACTGGAGACGAACTGTGGAACAAACCATCAATGGCAAATTCAACTCGAATTCCAACAAAATTAAAACAAGTCCCCAAGAGTCAAAGTATGAATTTGAGTATATCTCATCTAAATTAGAGGATACTTCAAGAAGAAAGTTGACACATTGAACACAAATCACCTGAGATGATACGAGTTCTGCAATAATATCAAGAACATCATAAATAAAGAAATTCAAAGATAATTAAAAAGATAGAAACTAAAGAAAAGACAAAACGGATGTCACCTTGAATGTGGAGTAGCTGAAGCCAATGAAAGAAATGATGAAGTACGAAAAAGAGAGAGAGAAATATAGAAATAATTGATGAAGTAAAGACGCTGAATAAAGAAGCTGAACATAAAATCTCAAAGGGGAATTAAAAAAGATGGAATAAAGAATTATATGAAAAGGTGCAAAGACCTGGAATTAGGACAGCAAAAATGAAAAGCATGTGCATTTCACTAGCTGAAAAAATTGAAGAGAAATTCAAAATACAGAATTACACAGATAGCATCAAAAGAAGATGAAAGGGATTCACTGACCACATGAAGCCCAGGCTCCACAGCGCTGAGTCCAGAAGACCAAGATAGCATAGGGTTCTCACTGCAGATTGCTCTGAAAGTGCTCACAGTAGTAGGCCCTGGATCAACTGGGGAAAATGTAGAACTCAAAATAAGAAGACTAACCTTAGGATATGATAGGCACTAGTGGAATTCCCATTTGACACCTGACCTCACCTCCATGGCTCAACTTTCAGCCCCCAAATAGGAGACCTATACTGTCAACGATGTACAATTCAGAGCCCAGCATTTGTCAGGGAGTTACTCAGAAGGCAGGAAGGCATGGGAACGAAAGACCAATGGAAACGGCAAACAAAGGGAGGGAATAGGAAAAGTAGTATTGCATTGTAGGTATTGCAATCAATATCATAAAACATTGCATGAATTGTAAAGAAAATCAATTTACTCTGTAGATTTTCCCTCACATCACAATCAAAACAGTGTAAAAAGAAAATAAGTCATATGACCTAGTACACTGGTAGATCTTGCTGAAGACCAATTTCCAGTGTTAAAAGATGTCACTTTGAGGAATAAGGCACAGCTGAGCCCTAGTGGTATAGTGGTTACAAACATAATGCGTCAGAACCAACCAAGTTGGGTTGCTCAACACAAGATCAGCAGTTCTGCTCCCATACAAAGTTCCAGTATTGGAAACCCACAGGGATATCTCTCCCCTGTCCTATAGAATTGCTAAGGGTTGGAATCAACTTGATGGCAGTGAACTGGATGTAAGCCAGGCTGACTAGAGACACAAATCAAGTGACACTCATATATGTGCAATAAATAGTTTTTAATCAAGAAGTCATTATAGTATTTCTATTTCAAGGAAATATCCCAGGCCAGTCCAACTCAAGTCCATAAGTCCAACACTAGCCCATAAGTTCCTTTCCAACTTACGCAGTTACATGCAATGATGCAGAATGCAGGGATGTCAAAGGCCAGTGATTGCAATGTCGTGTGGACCCAAGGTCGATGGAAGCATGGCAAGACTCTGGCAGCTCTCAACGTGGGCAGGAAGCAGTCAGGTGAATGCAAAAAGAAGGGGAGGTTCCCAGGGCCCTCCTTATGAGAAGGCCATGGTCACAAAGAGGCACCATCAGGCTATGGTGTGATTGACAGATTGGATACCAACCTTACACTTTTACATATCTTCAAACTGACATAAAATTATATAACTATCATACTATGGCATTTTCAATCACCTCATATGTACTTGGAAATGGACAATAATTATGAAAGGTAAAATAAAAGTTGATGTCTTTGAATTATGATGCTGGTGAAGAATATTGAATATTCCATGGACTTTCAGAAGAAGGAACAAATCTTTCTTGGCGGAAGTAGAGCCAGAATGCTTCCTAGACGTGAGAATGGCAAGACTTCATATCACATACTTTGGACATCTTAACAGCTGAGCATAGTCCCTAGAGAAGGATATCATACTTGGTAAAGTGGAGTGGTGAAAAAAAGAAGGTCCTCAATGGGATGAATTGGCATACTGGCTGCAAAAATGGTCTCCAACATTAACTGTGAGGAAACAGGCTGTGGGTGCTATGAGTTAGAGCCAAATTAACAGTGTCTGACAATGACAACTCCCCTCCCGCGCCCCATCTGTCAATTTGCTGCACTGTGGTAGCTTGTGCTTTGCTGTGATGCTGGGAGTTAGTCCACTAGTACTTCAAATACCAGGCAGGATCACCCACGGTGAACAGATTTCAACACAGCTTCCAGACTAAGAACTGACAGGACGACAAAACAATCAGTCCACTTCTGAGGGATTCACCATTGAAAACTTTATGCATAGCAGTAAAATATTGTCTGATATAATGCCAGAAAATGAGTCCCTCAGATTGCAAAACAATCAAAATATCACCGAGAAAGAGAGCTTCCTCAAAGTAGAGTCCACCTTAATGATAACTCAAAACCTCACAACAGGAGCTGTAGATAACATCATAATAAATGGAGAAAATATTGAAGTTATCAAGGATTTCGTCTTGCTTAGATTCACAGCTAATGCTCATGGAAACAACAATCAAAAAACCAAATAACATATTGCATTAGGCAAATCTACTGCACATAACCACTTTAAAGTACTGAAGATCAAGAATTTCACTTAGGATTAAGTTGCGCCTGGCCCAAGGCATGGCATTTTCCGCCACACCTTATGCATGTGAAATTTGAACATTGAATGAGAACGACTGAAGGAGAACTGGTGCATTTGAATTAAGGTACTGACAAAAAATACTGAAAGTACCATGGGTGGAGAGAAGAACAAACAAATCTGTCTGAAAAGAAGTGCAGCTAAATGTTCCTTCGCAGATAGGATGGCGAGATTTCATCTCATGTACTTTGCAGATGTTATCAGGACAGACCAGTCCCTGGAGGACATCATACACATTACAGTGGAGGGGTTGCAAAAAGAGGAAGACACCCGATCAAATGGATCGAGAAAATTCCTACAACAATGGACTCAAACATAACACAATTTTTGAGTATGGGGCAGGACCAGGCAATGTTTCATTCTGTTGTGTAGGCATTATTATGAGAAAGAACTGACTTGAAGGCATCTAGCAACAAAGTGTACTAAAGCTTCTTCTGGCACCTTCATTTGCTAATGGATTATAATTCAAAATGAGAAAAATCATTGCAACCATTCATTAATAATCAGAACTTGAAACGTGCAAAATAAGAATCTAGGAAAATTGGAAATCATTAAAAAAACGTAATCTGACCGATAAAGATCAATATCCTAGGCATTGGTGAGTTGAAATAGTCCCTTTGAATCTTAAAAAGATAAGAATGACTATGCTGACAATGACAAATTCAAAAGAATGTCTCTTTCATCCTCAAAAAGAGCATTTTTAGATCTATCTTGAAGTGCAATGCTGCCTGTGACAGAATAATATTTACTTTCATACACAAGGAAGGCCGGTTAATAGAACCATTATTCAAATTTTCTCACAAACCACTAAAGCCAATGAACAATTGTAGCAACTTCTTTAGTCTGAAATTGACCACACATGTACTGAAAATGCATTAATAATTGCTAACAATTGGAATGCACACATGGAAACAAAAAGGAAGGAAGAGTAATTAGAAACTATGGCTTTGGGGATCGAAAAGAAGCTGAAGACTGCATGAAAGAATTCTGCAAGAGCAATAACTTCCTCATTGCAAACACCTTTATTCAACAACAGGAGCGGCATATATACATGTGGAAAACACAGGAATGGAATTGATTAAATCTGTGGGAAGACATGATAGAGAAGCTCAATATCATTGAGACAAAACAAGACCGGGGGCCAACTATGTAAAAGACTATCAATTACTAATATGCAAGTTCAAATCAAACCTGAAGAAAATTAAAATAAGAACGCAAAACAGCCCAAATACAGTCTATATTATATTTGTGGTCGGCTGGGGTTTCTAGAGAAACAAACCAGTGATACTGATACATGTAGAAGAAGGAAATTTATATCAATAAAGAATTTTACATTAAGAAGTCCACACAACAAGAAACCCCAGTCCAACTCCAGCCCATAAATCAGATGCAAACTAGAGGCCCTTCCAGACTCCTGAAGCTGTTGGAGGAATAGCCCAAGAAACAGGAAAACCACAGGTTGGTGGAAGCAGAGTTGGGAGAATCCAATGTCAACAGGCAGTTGGCAGGCCACAGACAGCTCTTAGGGTCAGCAGGTCTCATGGTGATTTCCATCCCAAGAAGCCAGACGTAGGGTCCAGGGTCATTTCATCAGGAAGAAAAAGAGTGAGCCCATTCTCCACAGTCTACTTATAGCTATGAAATAGGTCATACCCCCAAGGAGAGTGTGAGCTGCACCTTCTGAAGATCCTGGTCAAGCTAAATTGACACGAAACCTTACTATCACAATATCTCACCTGAATTTAGAGCCTATCTCAAGAATGGTTCAGACATATTGAACATTAATGATCAGCTACCAGAAGACTTGTGAAATAGCATAAAGGTCATCAATCTTTTTTTTTTGTCATGTCACCTGTGGCTATTTATTTATTTATCACAAATCATTTTATTGGGGGCTTCTTAAAAAGATCATTAATAATCCAGGAAAGAAAGAAAATACTACAGTGGATATCAGAGGAGACTGGGAAACTTGCTCTTGAACCTAAAGCAGTTAAAGCAAATGGAAGAAATGATGAAATAAAAGAGTTGAACAGAAAAATTTGAAAGGCCAGCTTGAGAAGATAAAGTAAAGAATTATACTGTAACGTGTAAAGACCTGGAATTAGGAAAGCAAAAGGAATGAGTACAGTCAGCATATCATAAATTGAAAGAACAGAAGAAAAAATCCAAGCCTCGGATTACAATGTTCAAGGATTATTTATCAAACTATTGAATGATGTAGGGAGAATCCAAAGAATATGGACGGAGTGTACAGAGTCTCTGTTCCCAAGAATTAGTTGAGGTTCTACTAGTTCAAAAGGCCAAGAGGAAGTTGAAGCTGCAATGTAAGCATTAGTGAAAAGCAAGGAAGGGATAGGAATGGAAATATTTCAACACGCTCATGCAGTGATAGTCCATGTCAAGAAATTTGGAAGATAGCTATCTGGCCAACCAACTGGAAGTGATTAATATTTGTGTCCATTCTAAAGAAATATGACGCAACAAAATCTGCAAATTAATTTAAAATAACATTAATATGACATGCAAGTACAATTTTATTGACGATACCTTTAAAAGTAGTTATAGCAATATGTCAACAGGAAGCTGCCAGAAATCCAGGCTGTATTAAAAGAGGGCATGAGGCAAGGTATATCAATGCTGGTTTCAGATGGACCTTGGCTGAAAACAGAGGATACAAGGAAAATGCTTACTTATGTACTATTGACTATGCAGAGGATTTTACTGTGTATCATAACAAACTTTGGGTAGCATATGAATACATATGAGAACAATGGGAATTCCCGTACATTTAATTGTGCTCCTGTGGTACCTGTACACAAACCAACAGGAAGTGGTTCGAATAGAACAAGTGGATAGTGCGTGGTTTAAAATCAGGAGAGTGTGTGTGTTGTGGTTATATCCTTTCACCATATGTGTTAGACAGGGTTCTCTAGAGAAACAAAACCAGGACATTTATGATTTGATAGATAGATAGAACACGAAGGAATATAACAGCTAATTAGTCCACATAGCAGTACAAAGGACTCAGTTTAACTCACTTCCATGCAACAGTAAATATGGCAGTACAGCCAGGCAGCAAACTGCAGAACTAGGTAAGGCAGCCACACACTGGTCTGATCACCAGAGAGCAACTGAGAGATAGGTGTGGCTTGCTGAGCCATTTATCTCTTTGCCCACGAATCAAACTGCGAACTTATTAATCCCACATGTTCTTATTGGCCAGGTTGGCACTATAAACCTACCTATCTATCACACTATACTTATTCAAATAATCTGAGAAGCTGCTCTGTATGAAGAAGTTGAGGCATCTGGTTTGGAGGAAGAATCATTAACAACCTGTATTATGCAGATGACCCAATCTTGCTGGCTGAAAGTCAATAGGCCTTGAAGTACTTACTGATAAAGCTCATATAGTACACCTTCAGTATGAATTAGTCTTCAACACTAAGAATACAAATGTCTTCTCAACTTGACAAATATAAACACACAACATCATTACAAATAGAGAAATGTAGCTAAACTCTATTTTACTTGGACCCACAATCAATACTCACAGAAGCAGCAGTCAATAAATCAACGTATTTCATTGGAAAAATCTGTTGTAAAAGACCTCTTTAAAATGTGAAAGAGCAAATGTTTTACTCTGGGGATTAGCAAATTATGCCTGCTTTTAGCCTTGATATTTTTAATCACCTTAGATGCATGTGAAAGGAGTCTTAATTTCAGTGTCTGGTATGGGTTGAATGACTAACAGCAAGGTTGGTGGTTCAACCCACTTGCTGCTCCACAGAAGAAAGAGGAAGCTATTTGACCCTGTAAAGATTTACAGCCTTGGAAACCCTATATGGTCACTATGAATAAGAATAGACTTGATGGTAATGTTTGACATATGCATGTGAAAGATGGACCATAAATAAGGAAGACTGAAGAAAATATGATGCCTTTAAAATATGATGTTGCAAATAATATTGAATATACCATGAATGCCCAGCAGAACAAAGAGGTCTATCCTGGAAGAAGTACAGCCAGAATGTATTTTAGAAGTGAGGATGGTAAAACTCCATTTCATATACTTTGAACATGGTATCAGGAGAAATTAGTCCCTAGAAAAGGACAAAATACTTGGTAGAGCATCGTCAAAAAACAGGTAAGCCCTGAATGAGATGGATCAACACAGTGGCTGTAACAATAGGCTAAAATATGACCATTGTGAGGATGTCACAGGACTAGAAAGGCTTTTATTCTATTGTGCATAGGGTCACTATAAGTGGCAGTGCGTGAGTTTTTGTTGATTAACAACACTGGGATATGAGCAATGTGCCCATGGCATATGCTAAACTGTCACCATGCTGGACACAGTTGATCTTTGTGGCTTTAGAGGGTAATTATTTAGAGGGTTATGATTCCACTGAATTTTTTTCTGTGTATTCAAACTATTCCATCCTAAGATTCCACATATCTATCCAAACCAAGCTCACTGCCATTGAATCAATGCTAACTCATATCGACCCTACAGGACATGGGTAAATTTGTACCTGTGAGGTTCTGAGACTGTACCTCTTTACAGAGTAGAGTCCCATCTTTCTCCCGAAGAGCAGCCGGTGATTTCAAAATACCGACCGTGCAATTAGCAGCCCAATGTGTAACCAAGAACTATTCAGGGAAGCTAGAGGGAGAGCATGAAAAGAAATGAGTAGTTGAGGTGGTTGGATGCGCATGCATCCCTTTGTTCTACTCTCTATGACTTTTTCTGAGTTCATTCAAAATGTAAATTAAGACACAAAATAGAATTCTACCCAACCCTGCTATATGCCTAAACAGTATCCATTTTTCTCATTCTTACTACTAATAGAAGCTCAATTTTGTTTAGGGTGATAATGTACCTACTTAAATCGCTCCCTCCTAGGCTCCCTTGCAGCTATGCATAAGCATTTGACCCAGTTTGGGCCAAATATGTGTAGGTGAAAGATACTGAGTAGGACTCCCAAGAAAGTTTTTGTTGTTGTTTAAGGCAAAACACTTGTCTGGCATAACCCATTTCATTTTTGTCCTTGGCTCTTCTGCTGTCATGCTCCCTAGTCAGAATATTGAAAGATGAGAGAGTCACATAGGTTACATGAGTTTGGCAGACCAAAAAGCATGCATTCTCCTATATCCAAGAAGAGTCCCTGAGCAAATACGCCAGACCTAGGCTACCTATTTCAAGACTTACTATTGTATAAGACAAACCCCTGTGTGGTGCAAAGGGTTAACACAATTCACTGCTAAGACAAAGATGCCTTGGAAGAAAAACCTGGCAATCTACATTTAAAAATTCAGCCCTTGAAAACCTCATGGGGCACAGTTCTACCCTGAATCATATGGGGTAACTGTAAATCAGAATCAATTCAGTGGCAACTGGTTTGGTATTTTTGGTTTTAATATAAGAAAAATGAAGCTTTTGTGATTAGACCACTAGTGTCGGTTTGTTTCTTCCCATGTAGCCAGATGCAATTTGGACTGATAGAGAAATAATTAAAAGAATGTAGAGTTAAGTAAGCGTAATGATTATGGAACTAATCCTTTAGCAATGGGCTGCTAACCACAAGGTCAGTAGTTCAAATGCACCAGTCACTCAGGGGGAGAAAAGTGAAGCTCTCTGCTTCTGTAAAGATTTACAGTCTTGGAAGCCCTATATGGGGTTGCTATAAGTTGTAATCAACTTGATAGCATTGTATTTGTTTGAGTTTGGTGACTTGTATGTAAGCTTTGAGGGGGTAGTAATAGATACTTTGAATACTATTCTTAGCACTATAGGTATTATGTCTTTTGCAAATGGATAAACGAACAAAAGCGATATTCATTTTGTGTTTTCTGTAGTTTGCATTATTCTTCCAAGAAGATTGCTCAAGTGTTAAGACCCAGTCTTCTCTGGCATACTTGAATAAAAGAATAACTGATAGACACAGACTTGAACCCTGGCCTGTGTGATCTTGGGTGTGTCACTGTTTTTCAATCCATTTCTCATCTGTGAACTGGGGATTACACACGTAGCCCACAGGGTTGTTTTGGAGATTCAGAGTAATGTGTGTGTCTTGGATTGAGTGCCCTTGCATACCGAGCTTATTCCTCAGGCCTGGGTGCAGGGAGTCTATTTGAGATCTGATGGCAGGGAGTGGGAATAGGAAAGCAGACGCAAGACTGAGTTAGGGGGAGAAGCAATCACAATGGGAACGGGGTGTTGAGGCTTTTAATTTAGGATACAGGGGCTTGATTCCCCCAGGACTTCTGAGCAACATGGGTTCTGTCCTAGAATTGTCTACCAGAAACAGGAGGCTGGGCTCTTCTTCGCCTGTAGTGGTGTTGAGCATTCCTCCTAGTAAGGTGACCTCTCCTACCTTCCTGGGTTTGGCTTTCCATGCCTTTGAAAAGGCTTCGAGGCAGAAGGACATGGAGAGCTGCGTGCTGCACAGTTGTGATAAGACACCATTTCAGCAGGAGCCTGCACTTACATAGAGCCGTTCGTCACTGCTATGATGGATATCAGGAGGAGCCCTGGAAGTGCAGTGGTTACAAGTTGGTTTGCTAACTTCAAGGTCAGCAGTTCAAAACTACTAGCTCCAAGGAAGAAAGATGGGGTTTTCTACTCCAATAAAGAGTTGTAGTGTTTGAAACTCGCAGGGGGCAATTGTACACTGCCCCACAGGATCGCTATGAGTCGGTATTGACTGGAAGGCAGTGAGATGGTGTCAGAGATGGGTCAAAGGAATGTGGCATGGCAACCCTAAGAATCTGCTACAGAACCATAAAGTGCCTGGGATAGATGAGTTTATTGTGCTTGACCTTTTAAAACCATCAAACGGGCAACAGTTAGAAAGACAAACATACCAAGTGTCATTGGAGATCCGGGGAAAGCAGAGAAACACTGCTAATGATGCAGGTTTGCTGCACAGCAATCTGGCAGAGCTTAGTGAAAGCCCATTGAATGGACCCTAGGACCTAGTGAGCCCCTCCTGGGCGTACAACCAAAGAAGCGCAATCACTGAGTTGACTTTCATTCCTCATGACCCTATCAAACAAAGCTGAATGGTCCCATGATGTTTTCAAGGCTTCTATTGGGAAGTAGACAGCCATGCCTTTATCCCACAGTGTGTGGAAGACGGCTTCAAACTACTGACCTTTGGGTTAGCAGCCAAGCACTTAATATCTCCCCCATCAAAGCTCTCTCCTGGATGGATAAAAACAAACAAAACCCCAGTTGATTCTTCCTCATTAGCAACCCTACAAGGCACAGTAGAATTGCTGCTATAGGTTTACAAAACTAAATTCTTACGACAGCAGACAGCCTCTCTTTGCTCCATGGAATAGCTGGTGGGTTGGAACTGCTCACCTTGGGGTTAGCAGCCCAACGCATAATTCCTGGGTATATAGGCCAAGCTATTTATCCAATTCACAGGGCCCTTGGGGCATTTTTAAAAGAATGGTCACCACGCTGATACCTGCAGTAGAGAAGAGTTGGAGCCGAATTGGATGCCAATCAACAGACAACTGAAGAAGGAAAAAAAAAGAAAGATGATGATTGCTCATGACCAAGTGGCACGCAGCAGCACATGCAATTGATATGCAGCATGGCAATAACTCTTAATGACATTGCAAGGAGTTGAAAAGGTCAGAAACTGAATGAGATTTATATTGCAGTAACATTCATGGAAGCTGAAAGCCCATTCACCAAGCAGCATGGTCTAGTGCACATGGCAGCATGGTCTAGTGCACATGGCTGTATGCCTATAAGGACACACACACACCAAGCACCCAGCAGGGGGTACTTGTCTGAAGAGGGGAATGGAAGTGATGTGAATGTGGAAAAGGAGGGACAAAACACAAGCAGGGCCTGACATTGATCAGGGTTCACTGTGTGCTATAAAGTAGGCATGATTAATCACTTCCCTGTACCAGAAGGCTGAGCTAGATTTTTAAAGCAAATCGAGTGCCTGGAGCACAATGCTTGTTAGCTGCTGTTGAGTCAGCCTCCAGTCCAACTCACTGTGACAACCAGCTCCCAGTGACTCCATGGGCAATATTCTCCCTGGTCCTGCACCATCTCTTTGGTTGTGCATCAGATTGTGATTCACAGGCGTTTTCGTTAATTGGTTTTCAGAAGTAGAATACCAGGCTCTTCTTCATCACTCATCTTAGTCTGGACACATCACAGAAACAGGTTCAGTCTCATAGCCGCACCCAACCAAGCTTCCCCATTTCAGTATCATAGCAACACAGAAATCAGTTCAGTACCACAGCAATAACCAAGCATCCCCCTGACAAATGAGTGTTGGATGCACATGAGTTGCATTGTCTTGGACTCAAACCCAGATCTCCCACATGGAAAAGGAGAATTCTACAACTGAACCACAATTTACCCTCAGAATATAATAAGTATCCAGTAAATGGTTATTAAGAATGTGGCTGCCAGGAAAATCCACCAATTTCCTGCCAAGGCTTAACACTAATATCTTCCCCCACACACTAGAAGGCTGCAGAGGAATGACTTTCTCCATGCCAGCCCTGGTATCTAGACAAGGGACCCTAACACTGAACCACTGAGCCCCAGCAGGCTGGGGAGCAATGTCAAATTGGATGAGGGACAATCCTGGTTGAGTTAGTTCCCCTAAGCTCCTAGGGCAGTTTAGCATGTCCACAGCTGTGTTCTGAATAACCATGCGATTACCACCGAGAGAAATTCTACATGCTTTCACACCCCATGCTAGTCGTTGCAGCCATCGTTGAGTACAGTTCATGCTCATCACTATCTAGAACTCACGGTGACGCTGTGGGTGAGCCATTGGGCAGGTAACCTCAAGGTTGGCAGTTCAAAGGCACCAGTTGTTCTCTGAGAGGAAGGTGAGATGATCTGCTCCTGTCAAGATTTAGCCTGAGGAATTTTATATAGGGTCACAGTGAGTCAGGATCAACTCAATGGTGTGGGTTTGGTTTATTAGACCCACCATCAGATCATATTTAATGTATTTATTAACATGTATATTTGCCACAAATCCAATGTCTTATTTTTATCACTGCATTTCAATACAATTTGTGCCTTTGAGATTCTGTATTTCATTGGAGGTATTTGGAAATATTATTCTGGGGAGTGGGCAGGTGTTCCATAGCCTTTCCTAAATGCCAAAAGGATCCATGGGGTTGCAATGGTTAAGACCCTCTGATAGAGTTTATCAAAGAGCCCTGGAGGCACAATGGTTAAGTGCTCAGCTGCTATCCAAAAGGTTGAAGGTTTGAACCCACCAGTGGCTCTGTTCTTGGAAGAAAAACCAGGCAACTCATTCTTGTAAAGATTACAGCATAGAAAAGCCTAGAGCAGTGGTTCTCAAACTTCCTAATGCCACAACCCTTTCATACAGTTCCTCATGTTGTGGTGACCTCCACAACCATAAAAATATTCTCATTGCTGCTTCATAACTGTAATTTTGTTACAGTCACCCTGTGCAAGGGTCCCACAGGTTGAGAACCATTGGTCTAGAGAGCTCGGCACTGATGCATTGAGTCACTATGAGTTGGATTGGACTAGAAGGTTCCTAACAAAAACACCAACAATCATTTTTTACCATGACCTTGTTAACTCAAAAAGATTAATAAGCAAATTCACAAATGAGGACATCCAGTTGCCCCTCCAAACTGGAGAAGCATGAGTTAAATGGTGACCCTGACCCCACGGTGTCCTCCAGCTGGTGCCATGCTGCCTTTATTCCTTCTGCCTCTCAGTTCTGTGGAGAAGAAGGGGAAAGGGAGGGAAAGAAAAAGAAAGAAATGAAAAGATAATTTTCCTAGCTTCTTCACATCACTGAATTGAACTTTACTTTTAATAAAAGTATTATGAAATGGAAATGGTGCTTTCACTATTTTGCTTTCAGGTGATATTCAGAGACATGGTGCTGGTAATTATTTGAGCCGGGGAGGTTAGTGTGCAGATTTTCTGAATATGGTTGAGCCACATGCCCCCTTCCAGGCCTAGCATTTCCCTGGGCTATGAGAAGTTATAGACAGTCTACCCTCTTCTTCCTCTGACTTCGCTGCAAACCATGGACACACTGGTTCTGACTTGACCTGGCTCCAGTACAGAAAAAAATATCCTCCTTGCATAATTGTACTGCTTGAATTGGAAGGCACCCAGATACAAATCTCTCTTCTGGTGGCATAATGGGTTATGTGTTGGGCTATTAACTGCAAGGTCAGCAGTTGGAATTCACCAGTCGCTCCTTTGGAGAAAGATGAGGCTTTCTTCTCCCATAAAGAGTTATAACCTTAGATGAGTATAAAAACTCAAAATGCATTGGCAGAGATTCCACAGAGAATAAGCCTCCATTAAATCCCCTGGGACCATTCACCAGGGATGGGATTAAACCCTGCTCAACATCAGTACATCAGAAAGTGTATTGTTGCAGATATGATTAGGTTAAAAATTAACATCTTATCATTTGTCTTTACTCTTAACACGTTTTTCATTTGTTCTTTTTTTAATTTTCTGCTTTCCTTTTTATTGAAAAATTAACTAATGTCACTAAACAAGTAGAGAATTTGTTAAATGAAAATCTAATCGGTTATGTAAATTTTCACTGAAAACATAACACAATTTTATTTTTACAAAGAGTTATAGCCTTGGAAACCCAGGAGGCCGCAGTATTTTCTCTCGATAGGATTGTTATGCACCCAATGGCAATGAGTGTTGTTGGATTTTGTTTCTTTATTGTTTTCTGTAGCTATGGTGGGGTATAGGTGTTATGTGTTGGGCTGCTAAACGCAATGTCTGAAATGGCAAATTTGAAATCCCAAGCCACTCCAAGGGAGAAAGATGAGGCTTTCTACTCCCCTAAAGAGTTCCAGTCTCAGAGCAGCCAATCCACAAAGAGAACAACATGGCTGGCCCCACTATGAGACAAGATGCCCCTCAGTTACCAAGGGTGATACAGGGGACAGCACTGGAGACACAGTGTGCGAATTGCACCTAACCTGATTCCACCACACCGAGGCAAAGTGTGGTGGAGTGCAGTGGAACAGCAAGGGAATGGAGTGGCAAAGTCCCCAGGGAATGCTGAAAGTGGACTTTGGGGCCAGGTTGTGGTGCCTCAACAGACTGGATTGGAAAACACTCCTAAGGTCCAACAAATGATCCTTGAACTAACTACAAGCTCTTCTTTCTTGATGTGTTTTGTTTTGTTCTTTGTCAGTGGTTAGTTTTTGTTGTTTTGTTGTCTGGTTGTATACTGTTGCTTTGTTTTCCTCTGTCTTGTTTTCGTGCATGTTAGTGTCTCCACAGGTCTGTCTAAATAAGAGAGGCTGGAGGAACTATCTGGAGGAAAAACAACAGGACCGACAGTTCCGGGGGCACTTGGGATAGGGGGAGGTGCGGGAGGTAAGGAAGTGGTGTTAACAAACACAGGGATAAGGGAACAACATGGGACTCGAAATGGTAGTGAGGGGGAAGTGGCAGGCCTGGTAGGGAATGATCAAGGGTAAGGTTACGTAAAGAAGAGGTATAGCTGTAACCCAGGTGGGGACGGAGCATGGTAGTGGGACAGGAGGAAAGTCAAGGGAGATGGAGGAAAGAGCTAGGAGTCAAAGTGCATTTATAGAGGTCTAGACAAAGACATTTGCATGCAAATATATATATGGATGGGGAAATAGATCTATGTGTCTATATTTATAGGTTTAGTATTAAGGTGGCGGCAGGACCTTGGGCCTTAACTCAAGCACTCCCTCAATGCATGAATACTTTCTTTTATTAAATTGGCACTCTACAATGCTCATCCTCCAGACACAACTGCTGAAGCCAAAGCTGGTGAACAAGTAAATGTGGTGAAGAAAGCTGAGGGTGCCCGGCTATCAAAAGAGATAGTGTATGGGATCTTAAAGACTTGAAGATAAACAAGAGGCCATCTAGCTCAGAAGCAACAAAGCCCACATGGAAGAGCACACCAGCCTGTGTGATCACGAGGTCCCGAAGGGATCAGTTATCAGGCATCAAAAAACAAAAAAATCACAGCATTGGCTGCACACCTCCATGATACGATTGCCAAAGACAAACTTGTGCATAAGCAAATGTGGCGAAGAATGCTGATGGTGCCCGGCTATCAAAAGAGATAGTGTCTGGGGTCTTAAAGGCTTGAAGGTGAACAAGCGGCCATCTAGCTCAGAAGCAAAAAAGCCCACATGGAAGAAGCACACCAGCCTGTGCGATCACAAGGTGCCAAAGGGACCAGGTATAAGGCATTATGAAAAATATATGGTATATGATATATATATACACATAATAGTGAATGAAGGGGGAAGTGCAGAGTGGAGACCCAAAGCCCATTTGCTGGCCACTGGAGATCCCCTCACAGAGGGGTTTAGGAGAGGAGATGGGTCAGTCAGTGTGCGATGTAGTACCGATGAAAAACACAGCTTTCCCCCAGATCCTGGATGCTTCCTCCCCCCAACTACCATGCTCCGTATTCTAACTTGCAGGACTGGATAGGGCAGAGGTTGTACACTGGTGCATATAGGAGCTGGAGGCACAGGGAATCCAGGGTGGATGATACCTTCAGGACCAGGAGTGTGAGGGGCGATACTGGGAGAGTAGAGGGTGAGTGGGTTGGAAACGGGGAACAGATTACAAGGATCCACATGTAACCTCCTCCCTGGGAGACAGACGGCAGAGAAGGGGGGGGGAGGGAGACTCCGGATAGGGCAAGATATGACAAAATAACAATCTGTGGATTATCAAGGGCTCATGAGGGAGTGGGGAGCGGGAGGGAGGGTAAAAAAAAGAGGACCAGATGCAAAGGGCTTAAGTGGAGAGCAAATGGTTTGAGAGTGATTAGGGCAAAGAATGTACGGATATGCTTTATACAATTGATGTATGTATATGTATGGATTGTAATAAGAGTTGTAGGAGCCCCTAATAAAATGTTAAAAAAAAAAAGAGTTCCAGTCAGAGAAACTCTCAGGTGCAGTTCTACCCTATCCTATAGATTCGCCATGAGTTGGCATCAACTGGATGGCAGGACGGACACATAACGATTCAGACCTGGGCTTAGTTTGGGTTCTCACTGAAGCAGACCCTGGCCAAAGACTTAAAGGCAATGAGCTTATTTAGGAAACTCTGAGCATGCAGGTAATGATGTGGCATTGTGAGCCAGTGGAGGGAAGGCCACCGATAACAAATAGATTGTGAATCCAATTACAAACCTGGGAACCTGCTGCTTAATCACTTAGGAAGTCTCCAGAGGTAGGTGTAGCACACGCCTCTCAGAGATTTGCCATCCAAGGAGTGAGGGGCCTGGTCAGGGCTGTTCCCAGGGGCATATGTTCCTCAGCACATTCAGCCAGCACCAGCAAAGGGACCTTAAGAGCTGGCCCTTGGTGACTGAGGCGAGTACACGGAATCAGGAATTTGGGAATGAAGAGAAGGAGCACCGGGAATGTCTGCTACAGATTGGAGACTGGAAAGTCAACTCGGTGCTCCTCAAGGGGACAGGCGCTCCCCTCTCTGGATTTCACTTTTAACATCGATACACAAAGGTCGATTCTGTGAGGGTCACAGACTGGGGACTCCCATGGCCAAATGAGGACCTGTGTGGACTCTGGTTGGCCTGCTTATTCACTGCCATCTAGAAGATTCCAACTCACAGTGACCCTGTAAGACTGAGCGGAACTGCCCCTGTGGGTTTCTGAGGCTGAAATTCTATATGGACTAGAAGGTCTCATCTCTGCACAGCCCCCCCCACCCTATCCCCCACCCCCCGCTCCCCCAGTGTGACTGGTGGTTTCAAACTACTGACCTTCTAGTTAGCTGCCCAACACATAACCCACTGTGCCATCAGGGCTCTTTGGCCTACTTGGCTTCTATCCAATGTTATTGAATCGCCTTTGAAAAAATCAGGAGGTTTTTAAGAAAACAGGAATTTTGACGTTCTCTAGAAAAATCGATCTGGCATCACTGGAACCTAAACTAGAGGATCCACAATTCCACGTGGCTCTGGGAATCTCAACATTTCTTCCTCCTGTTCAAAGTAAAATGGTTTAAGGGGACCTTTCACAGCTGGTGGGCTGGTCTCCTTTCTAGAAATTTGCCTCTGTAAAGAAAATGCATCTTTCTTCCCTTTTACCTAGTTGGGGGTGGTGAGGGTAGCAGGAGCCATTGGGTTAAGAAAAAACAGTCCAGGTAGCTTCAGTCTGCCCTGCCAGGGCTTTAGAGGCCAAGCCTTTTTTGCTCCAGCTGACTGGCCTGCTGTTTCCAGGGCAGCCCCACCATCTGTTCCCAGATGCAGAGAGGGAGCCGACTTTCCTTCATCACACCTGCCCCAAACTCAGGCCCAGAACTACTGTCTAAACACAGAACAACTTTTGTCTGTGGCCAAATGTGGGACCCCAAATTTCTTCCCTCTTTCCCGATACTCCTTCAGTGACTTGATGACCTGGGCCAGGCTGAGATGAATTAGCTTGCTCCTCACAGCTGGCTGCTGGGTTCCAGTCAACTCCCAGAGGCCACTGGCTGTGCCCATCAGTAGAAGTGGGAGTTGAGAACCCTCAGCTCTTGGCTGAGCAGCTCTGTCAGTCTGTAGCTGTTGACTGTAGCTGCTTCTGACAGCCAGTCTAGCTGGTGCTTTAAGTCATTTCAGTCGCTCCACCTCAGCTGTGATTAGTCTAGTCTCTGTAGCCTCAGAGGGAGGGAAAAACAAAACACCTCAATGACTTTGAATCAGAGTGGGTTATCCTCTTTTAAAAGGCAGAAAGTCTGAATTGGAGGATATTTTGGGGGTGGGGTCTCTTTTATGCATTTCACATTTATGAAATAAGAACTAACAGTATTTGTTCCAGTAAGTGGATCAGAACCACCTAAGGGCCCACTCCTCCCACCAGGCCACGCCTCACTAAAAATAGAGGTCCATCACTTGTCTGGCATTTTGTGGTACTGTGGTGACTTTTGTTTTGTGAGATACTGGGAGCTATGTGATTGGCATTTCATATACCAGCAGGGTCACCCAAAGAGCTTCCAGACAAAGAACAGACAATGAAGAAGGAATTGGCTACCTGCATGGGAAGAATGAGCCATTGAAAACCCTATGGATAGCAGCAATACTGTCAGTTACTAGACCCCCCCATGAACAACAGAAGAACATTGTCAGAACGTGTGCCAGAAGATGAGCTCTTCAACTTGGAAAGTACTCAAAATACTGGCTGAGGAAGAGGAAGAGCTGACTTTTCATAGGCAAGTCGACCATAATGATGCAAATCGAGGATAGCCATCAGGACCTTCATTTGCTGATGGGCCACAACTCAAAATGAGGAGAAACAGTTCAAATCATCATTAATAATTGAAACTTGGGATGTATGAAATATGAATCTAGGGACATTGGAAGTCATTAAAAATGAAATGGAATACATAAAGATTGATATTGTAAGCATTAGTTAGCTGAAATGGACTGATATTGACCATTTTGAAACAGAAAATCTTATGGTTTACTCTGCTGGAAATGACACAATCAAGAGAAACAACATTGCATTCAACATCAAAATGACATTTTAAGATCTATTTTAATGTACAATGTTATCTTTGATAGGATGCTATCTAGCCCCCTTCAAGGAGAACCAATCAATACAACTATTGTTCAAATTTATGCACCACCCACCCAAAGCCGGTGATGCAGAAACTGAATAATTCTACCACCATATTCAGTCCCAAATTTGTCAGACTTGCTATCAAAATGCTATTGGAATGCAAAAGTTGAAAACAAAGAGGAAGGATCAGTAGTTGAAAAATATGGTCTTGGTGATAGAAACCAAGCTGGAGATCGCATGACAGAGTTTGCAAGACCAATAAATTGCTGATAGCATATACTATATTTTCCAACTTCTGTTCTTTCCTCTTTGGTTCCAACATTTGCACTCCAATCACCAATAATTACCAATTTATCTTGATTGTATGTTAGAATTTTGCATGATTAATGATTTCTTCAAACATTTGATCAACAACAAAAAAGGTGACCATAAATGTGGACTTCTCCAGATGGAATACACGGAAATCAAATTGACTACACCTGTGGGAAGAGACAATAAAAGAAGCTCAATATCAGCAACTGAAACCAGTCCAGGGACTGATTGTGGAACAGATCAGCAATTGTTCATATGTGAGCTCAAGTTGAAGTTCAAGAAAATGCAAACAAGTACACGAGAGTCAATATACAACCTTGATAATAACCCACCAAATTTTGAGAACATCTCTGAATAAAGCACAGTGTCATTTAAAAAATGGAAATAAAGAAAAGATACAAGTGCATGTCAGAAGAGACTCTGAAACTTACTCTTAATCATAGAGTAGCTAAGGCAAATGGAAGAAATGATGAAGTAAAGAGCTAAATAGAAAATTTCAAAGGACAACTCGAGAATACAAAGTAAAATATTATCACAAAATGTGCAAAGGCCTAGAGTTAGAAAACCAAAGCAGATCATATTCAGCATATCTTAAACTGAAAGAGACTGAAGAAAAATGTCAAGTCTCGAGGTGCAATATTAAAAAATTCTATGGGCAAAATATTGAATGATGAAGGAAACATCTGAGGAAGATGGAAACAATATGGAGTCACTGTATCAAAAAGAATAGACCAACATTCAACCATTTCAGGAGGTAACATATGAGCAAGAACCAATGGTCAGGAAAGAAGAAATTCAAGATGCATGGAAAGCACTAGCCCAAAACAAGATGCCAGGAATTGCTGGAATATCTATTGAAATGATTCCACAAGCTGATAAAGCACTGGCAGCACTCACACATCTATGTCAGGAAATTTGGAATACAGCTACTTGGCTAACAGACTGGAAGAGATCCATATGTGTATACATACCAAAGAAGGGAGACCAACCGAATGGTCAAATTATGTAACACTATCATTGGCATCACATGTGAGTCAAATTGTACTGAAGCTAATACAACAACAGTTGCATTAATTCATTGACAGAAAGTTACCATATTCAGCATTCAAGAGCCATCGTGGCACAGTGGTTACAGGTTGGATTGCAAACCCCAAGGTCAGAAGTTCAAAACCACCAGTCACTCCGTGGGAGAAAGGCAAGGTTTTCTACTCCCATAATGAGTTACAGTCTCAGAAACTCACAGGGGCAGTTAGTTCTACCCTATACTATAGGGTCAGGATGAGTTGTCATCAACTACAAGGCAGTGAGTTTGGTTTCCCAGAGATTTAAGCCAGATTCAGAAGAGGATGTGGAACAAAGGATATCAGATATCAGATGGATCTTGCCTGAAAGCAGTGAATACCCAAAAGATGTTTACTTATGTTTTATTAACACCCAAGGTATCTGACTGTGTGGATCATAACAAAACATGGATAGTTTTGAGAAGGGAATTCCAGAACACTTTGTCTTGCTCATGTGAAACTTGTACATGGATTAAGAAGCAGTAGCACAAATAGAACAAGGGTAGATTGCATGGTTTAAGAATCAAGAAAGGTGTGCATCCAGGTTGCACCCACTTATTATACTTTTTCAATCTGTATGGTGAGCAAATAATCAGAGAAGCCAAATTATATGAAGAAGAACACAGAATCAGATTTGGAGGAAATATTATTAACAACTTGCTATATGCAGACGACACAGTTTGGCTTGGTGACAAGGATGGGGGACTTGAAGCATTTGCTGGTGAAGATCAAGGATTGCAGCCTTCAATGTGGGATACAACTCAACACAAAGAAAACCAAAATACTCACAACTGAACCAATAGGTAACATGATGATA
The DNA here is from genome assembly GCF_050624435.1 of Tenrec ecaudatus. Taxonomy (NCBI): domain Eukaryota; kingdom Metazoa; phylum Chordata; class Mammalia; order Afrosoricida; family Tenrecidae; genus Tenrec; species Tenrec ecaudatus. Next base: position 73,120,385 of record NC_134546.1, on the reverse strand, counting down.
AATCGAGAAAAACTTGAAGTTGTCAAGGATTTTGTCTTGTCTGGATCCACAAGCAATGCTCCTGGAAGCAGCAGTCAAGAGATGAAAAGATACATTGCACTGGGTAGATCTGCTGCATAAGAGCTCTTTAGAATGTTGAAAAGTTAGGATGTTACTTTAAGCAGGAAGTGCACCTGATCCAAACCATGGTATTTTCATTGGCCTCATCTGCATGTGAAAAGCTTGCCATTGAGTGAAGAAGACCCAGGTAAACTGTATGAATTTGAACCATGGTACTGGCAAAGAATATTGACAGTACCATGGACTGCCAAAAGAACAAACAAAATCTGTCTTGGAAGTACGGCCAGAATTCTCATTAGAAGTAAGGATGGTGAGACTTTGGACATGTTGTCAGTGGAGACCAGTCCCTGGAGAGGCATCATGCTTAGAAAAATGGAAGGGCTGTGAAAAAATGTTGAAGGCCCTTGAAGAGCTGGATTGACACAGTGACTACAACAAGAGGACTGAGCATAGGAACACTTGGGTGGATGGAGGAGGAGCTGTTATTGTTACATTCTGCTGTGAAAGGTTTGCCATGGACCAGAACCAACTGGATGGCAAACTAACAACAACAACAACAACAACAACAACAACAACAACAGGGAGAGACATTAAAAAGCCAAACTCACTGCCATTGAGTTGACCTTGATTCAGAGCAACCCGTGAGTTTCCCGAGAGTGTAACTTTTCACAGGAGGGGAAAGCCTGTTTAACCTACTACTTAGCAGCCCAGCCCATCACCAGGGCTCCACAAGGATAGAGAGAAGCACTGTTAGGGCTGGATAGGGCAGAGGCTGTACACTGGTATATATGAGTGCTGGAGGTACAGGGAATCCAGAGTGGACGATACCTTCAGGACCAAGGGTGTGAGGGGCGATGCAGGGAGAGTGGAGGGTGAGTGGGTTGGAAAGGGGGAACTGATTACAAGGATCCACATGTGACCTCTTCCCTGGGAGAGGGACAGCAGAGAACCGGGGAAGGGAGACTCTGGATAGGGCAAGATATGACAAAATAACGATGTATAAATTACCAAGGGCACATGAGGGAGGGGGGAAAGGGGAGGGTGGGGGAAAAAAGTGGACCTGATGCAAAGGGCTTAAGTGGAGAGCAAATGCTTTGAGAATGATTGGGGTAGGGAATGTATGGATGTGCTTTATACAATTGATGTATGAATATGTATGGATTGTGATAAGAGTTGTATGAGTCCCTAATAAAATGTAAAAAAAGAAAAGAGGAGAAAAGAATGATTAGGGCAAAGACTGTACAGATGTGCTTTATACAATTGATGTATGTATATGTCTGAACTGTGATAAGAGTTGTATAAGCCCCTAATAAATTGTTTAAAAAAGTGATCCTCAATTCTATCTGAATCCTTGCCAGAGCTGCAAGTTGCCTTAATAAACAAGAGCAAAAAAGTACCTCTGGCAGCAGACCGCTCAGGTTCAAATCCAGGCTCTCTAACTTATTGACTATGTGACCTTGGGCAAACCTGGACCTCTCTGTGCTTCCAAAGACTCACTTTCCAGAAGGGAAGTCATAAGCCAACTTTTCTTATTCCTCACTGGGTTGCTTTGAAGATGAAATGAGACATCTGTCTAAAAATGCTTCTGACCATCCCATGGTTCTCAGAGCTCCACAAATGCTATGGATTATTGTTATTAGATTATGAATGATTTTTTTCCAAGGGTAGTGCAAAGATTAACATCAGTGCTACTTCTCTCTGACAAAATATAAATCCAAATTTCTAAATAGCAGGGTCTGAATGGATGCGCTGTTAACAGCATCTTGCTTTTCTCCCATCACTTGTCACAGTAAATCTGATAAGAAATGCTGGGCTAGGGCCTGCAGCCAAGCCCCTCACTGGCAGCGTGCAGGACCTCAGGTTGTTGGCAGGCCAAGGGGCATCACAATGGCAAGAGGAGACTCCACAAAGTGCCCCTGCTTCCTCCACCACGCCCCCCTTCCCCACATTCAGGGTGAAATGTCAAAATACAATTTTTTTGTCACCTGGAGAAATAATGAGCCCCCTTTCCCGTTGCCTTGGCACCATCAGAGCGCAACAGCCACGTGGGGTAATCACTGTCTCAGTGTTAATGCTGCTCAGTTCAAACATTTACACAGGCCCTGGCGAAATGAAACCCGTGCTTTCTACCTAGGTGGAGTTTGAGGCGATACAGCCCATTTGCTTCTGCTGAAGAGGCTACCTCAGAAAAACAGGAAATAAAAACATAGAGGGTGCCATTGACATTAGGTTTCTCGTTTTCTTCCTTTCTTCCCTACCTTCCTTTCTTCTTCTTGCCCTTCTCTTTCTCTTTTCTTCCTTCCCTCCCTTTGCTCACGTCTTCCTGCCTGCCTTCACCTTCCATCTTCCCTCCCGCACTCCTCCATTTCTTCATCGCTCCTCTCTCCCCACCCCCACCTTTCTCCTTTACTTCCCTGCCTTTTCCCTTCAGCCTCCCAGTCTCCCTCCTTCACTCTCTCCCTTTCCTCCTTCCTTTCCCCACCTTGTTTTGATCCAGTGATTTGTACTCCTTTCTTCTTCTCATCCCACCCCTCCCCATTGCTGGAGAAACATCAGTTCCTTGTGGCGCTGGTTTCTTGGCGCCAGACCCTGTTCTTTGGGTGTTCACAAGTCTGCGTCCTGTGTGCAAACATAAGACAGACATATGATCAGGGTTGGACAGAAGATGGGATTTGACAGGTGTTCTGCATCCCAAATGTTCAGGAGGCAAAGGTAAAGTCAGGCTCCTGCCTTTAAGGTTATCTCTCCCATTGTAACTGCATCCCACAAAGGCTCCTGCCTCCTGGCCACATGAGGCCTGCTGCCTGCCTTCCTCTAACTCCTGGGGAATTGGGGCAGCAGTGGCAAGAACAACAAAAATCCCCAGGAGTTGACAAGAAGGGAGGCTGCCTTGCTCGAAAGACGGCCCCCTCAACCACCTGCATGTTGTTGAGATGCAGGTTCTCATCCCTGTGGCTGGGCAAGAAACGCTTCCTCTCCAAACGCAGTGGCTTCAAACAAGGACCATCATCGTGTGGTTGCTGGGAGGCCACTGGGTCGTGCTTGGAGTCTCCCATGAGTTGGCAGTCACATGGGAGCTGGGGCAGGGGCCTCTGGTGACTCCAGTGCCTACACGTGCACTCAGAGGGCTGGCAGCTGAAGCTGGCCGTTAGCTGGGTGCTTAGCTAGGTTGTTGGTTGGAGTGTCTCCACGTGGCCTTTCCAGGTGGCTCAGGCTTCTTTCAGCATAGTGTTCGGGTGCTGAGAAGTGTCCTGAGAGGTAGCACGTGGAGGCTAGACATTCTAAGGGTGAGCACTCAAGAAGAAGTCTTTGAAGGGATTTTTCAGAAGCCGTGAAGCACTTTGGGGGAGGAAAGGGGGTTGCCCAAACTAGATGTCACAGTGTCATCTTCTCCATAATCTATTGGTCACAGAGGTCATGAAACATCCCAATTTAAGGGGAAAGGACATAGACTCTACCTTCCTATAGGTAGCCTGTCAAGGAATTTGGGGGTCACATACGAAGACTGGGAGACCCTGGGTGGCACAAATGGTTAAGGACTCAACGTATCAAGAGGTGGGCAGTTGCACCCCTCAGAAAAATAACTAATGGCCTGCTTCTAGAAGCCCACAGGCTTGAGAATCCTGTGATTTGTAGTTTCTCCCTGGCACCCAGGGGGTCCTCGGGAGCCAGAACCAACATAACAGCAACGGGTTGGGTTTTTGTTGGTTTTGTTTGGGCTAATATTAAAATGACTAGTATGAAATGATATATGTATTATGTTTAACTCTCAGGACTCTGATTATGCTGAAGTTGAACAAAACCGTCTGCCTCTTCTATGAACGCCAGCCGATGGAGGCAAAGGGTGAGGGTCTAGAGGAAGAATGAATGTCAAATTCCCGTCCTCATGTTTCAGCTGTCCTTAAAGGGCACAGGGGATAAACCAGATGTCTTTGATATGATTTTAGCCTAATGACGTGCTAGTATGATGATGAGCAGCCTGAAAAGTGGTTTTAACTAATGTGATCCAATATTTGAAAAGTTGACGATTTCACATCGAATTTTATATTCTCAGCATCTCAGTTACAAACAGAAAATCAGGCCTTAAAATCCTTGCATTTCCCCAAGGCAACAACAGTCTGGAGCTAGAATTTGAATGTCCCCTGTGGATGAGCTGACACGTGCCTGTTAACCACATTCCCCATCCATCCCTATTGCCCCCAACACAGAGGTTGGCTACAAGTATCCTTTATCTATATGGCTAAAAAGGTTAGTTAGTTTGGATTGGGTTGCTAGTTTTTCCTGTTTTGTTTTTGCTTACTTTTGATTTTTGGGGGGCTAGGAAATGGTGTGTATTTTGGTACCATGTCTTCCAAAGCGAGAAAATAAAACCCAGTAAGCCAAGAAGGTCAAACAGTCTAGATTAATGATGAAAGGAGGAGCCCTGTTGGTGAAGTAGATTATGAGTTGGACTTCTAACGGCAAGATCAGAAGTTCGAAACTCCCCCCACCCCCACTCCACAAGAGAAAGATGAGATTTTCTACTCCTATAAAGATTTACAGCCTTGGAAACCCACATGGGCAGTTCTATACTCTGTCCAAAGGGTTGCTATATGTCAGAATTGATTCCAGGGTAGTGAGGTTTTCTTGATTGACATAAATAATTTTTGGTGAGTATTGAAAAAACCAGTCAATATTATTTTTAATACACATCAAAGAAGGTCCACATTAATTGTTCACACAACCCTGCCACCTTCTTTCTTTATTCCCTTGCCTCCCACTCTCCTTTCTTCCTCCCTATGGTCTTTTATCTCATTATTTTTCTTTCAAGGGTTAGCCTAGGAGTGGGAAAGTCTGACTAATTCTTAACCAAAAGACTAAATTGGTTTTATTGTTGGTGTTATTACTTGGGTTAATTTTTTTTCTTTTCTCTTCTTCTATTGGTTTGTGTCATGTAACCCAGAAAATGGGAAACATTTGGAACATCAAAACACTATCCTTTCTCAGTAGACTACAAGCATTAAAGGCAACAGAGATAAATACTCCAATAATAACAATAACATACAAGGATAGCTAAAGAGATAAATAGATAGATAGAAAAACCACAAAATCTGAGCAGTTGTGGGAAGGAGAATGGGACTAGCCCCATGAACAAATATAGGTTTGCCAGAGAATAGTTCTATATACATATTAGCATATACTACAAATATGCCCATGAATATAATAGTGCATCCAGGATGCATAGTTATGAAAATGTCTTCGCTAGAACAAAACCCCTTGAGGGAGCGTGTCCTAAATATGGGGGATCAGGAACATAGCTCTGAGAGACCTCAAGATCAATTGGTACAAACTAGCTCACAAAGACAATGTTCTGTATCCATCAGGGAAGTGACTGGGGTCTTCAAAAGCTAGTGAGTAGCAAACTAAAAGTCAGTTCTTGGTCTCACCCTATGTGTTGGACAGGGTTCTCTAGAGAGACAAAACCATATTGCTAGTAATTATATATAAATATATCTATAAAGCTAGATAGACAATACAAGAAATGAACCACTAAATTATATACAGATAGATAACACAAGAAACTAACAGTTAAATTATAAAACAGTGAGACACTAGCAGTCCTTTAAGGCTTGAGAGCCGCCAGTTGCCAGTCCCTTTCTGTAGAGAGAGCTGGGCTATATATACCCAGGCAGCAAACAGCAAGGCAAGTCACCAACTGTCACCAACTGTCGGTCCCCAGCTCCAGAGACGAACATTCCAATCCTGTGGGATTAAATGGACCTCAACTTACAGCGACACAGTCCACAAACTAGGCATCCCACAGGCAGTGTACCCCTTTAAATTGAGACACAGAACAAGCAAGGCGAGGCTCACGAAGCCATTTATCCCTCTGCACTTCGATTAATCCTACTTGTGTTTATCGGCCAGGCTGGCACAATAAACTATTGCACCCTGTCTGGAGCAAATAACAGTGAAGAAAATCAAGATGCCTGGCAACAATTAGTCCAAATCAGTAATGGACTATGCGTACCTCAGCCTCTATGATGCTAAGGTCAGAAGAACTAAATGGTGCCTGCCTATCACAAACAGCTGCTCTGAAAGGGATCATGGTACATGATGCTAGATAGAGTGGGGAGTAATGTGTAAGAAAACTGAAAGTCATACTACTACTACCAATAGTAATAATAATAATGATAAAAGATGGGGTTTATTGGTTAGATAGACTAGTGAGATCCCCACTACTATGGTCCTTCATCACCCTTCAGGTCTGGAACTGAATTCAACCCCCTGAAAAATAAACAGGTTTATAAAGTGAACCTTATGAGAATCAAAGATTGCAGCCCTCAGTATGGATTACAACTCAATGTCAAGAAGACACACATGCTCACAACTTGATCAATAGGTACCATGATAAATAGAGAAGTTTGTTGTTGTTGTTTTATTTGTTGTTATTTGTTGAACTTCTCACGGATTTTTGTCTTGATGAGGTCTATAATCAATGCTCTTGGAAGCTGCAATCATGAGATCAAATGACGCATTGCATATGGATACATTTGGTGCACAATACGTCTGTAGAGTGCTAAAAAGCAAGGATGTTACTTTGAGGACTAAGGTGCACCTTACCCAAGCCATAGTAATTTAAATTGCTTCATAAGTATGTGAAAGTCAGACATTGAATAAGGAAGGCTGAAGAAGAATTGATATGTCTGAATTGTGGTGCTGGTGAAGAATATTGAAAGTAACATGGACTGCCAAGGGAACAAACAGATCTGTCTTAGAAGAAGTATGGTCAGAGGGCTCCTTAAAGGCAAGGATGGTGAGACTTCCTCTTACATACTTTGGTCATGTTATTAAGAGAGACTAGTCCCTGCAGAAGGACATCATGCCAGGTGAAGTAGAGGGACAGTGAAAGAGAGGAAGCCCCTTAAGGAGATGGATTGACAGTGACTGAAACAAGGGGCTCAAGCTTGGGAACAATTAGGAGAATAATTCAGGGCTAGGTAGTGTTTCTTTCTGTTTGGCATAGGGTCAATGTGGGTTGCAACTGGCTCAATGGCAGCTGATAAGAACAACTACACCAAAATGAATCATAGCACTGAGGAGCACACATTCCTCAGAACCATCAACCATTCAAAAGCAAATAGGCAGTATTTGCCCAAGGCCAAATTCAAAAGACAGGCAAGGTTAGGGGAGAAGGGTGAATGAAAACAGGAAGCAGAGTTTCAATGGCATGAGTGATATTACATTGCAGGAGATTGTCATCAATGTCACATAACAAAACATGTATAAATTGTTACATGCAAAGCTGATTTTCTCTGTAAATCTTAACCCACCTTACAATAAAAAGTTTCTTTTTTTAAAAAAAAGACACCATCGTTCATATAATAGACACAGCCAAAGATCTCCTGAACAATCCTAAAATGATCTCCCAAATGATTTGGGTAGTTAGCCCTCCCCAGGGAGTTCTACCCATTGAACCGCTGGGCGGTTATGGCTGCAATTATATTTCAGGCCAGAAGAGGCAGCAGAGGCCTGGTTGTTCAAATGCTGCAAAACTACCAGACAATGGGCAGTTTCTTTCCACGGACGACTAGCGGCTCTGTCATATCCATGTCTGGTGTTCAACACTTGGCGACAGAATCCAGCCCGCTGGGTTTGGGTGGGGTTTTTTTCTCACCCATGCTTGGCTTGGGATTGTTCTATGGCATCCACAAAGTGGAGTCCTTTCCTTTCTGATGTCCCGAGAAAGCTGTTTTCTCCTTTTTCTCTCTCTGGCCCTCTTCCCAAGAACCCTGGGGTTCACTCTGCTTTCCTCTGGTTGATGTTTCTCAGGCAGTTACTTGACCTCGGTTCATCTACTGCAGGTGACCATTAGCAAGTAACTGTACCGTCCTTGGATGGTATTGTTCATGAGCTAGGCTGCGAACTACGGGTTAAAGGTTTGAGTTCACCCAGAGGTGCCTTCCAAGAAGGGCCTGGTGATATGCCTCTGGAAAAATACCCACCCCAGCCATGGAAAATTCTAGGGACCGGACTTCTCTAACACAGTTGGGCTCTCCATGAGTCCGAGTTGACTCAATGGCAATTGGTTGCTGGTATTCCTGTAAGTAGAAGACAACAATCTTTAAGCAGTCCCTCTTGGATTCATGGGAGGAGGATGGCTTCCTCTGAGAGAACTTCTCAGGGCTCCAAGGGCTCAATGACCTTACAAAAAATGAGAGAAATGATGAGCCTGATGACAGATGATATTGCTATGCAGGCCTCGTCTCAGGATGCTCAAGTTTCCAGGTTTTTCCCTGACTCACAGTGGAGCCCTGTGAGGTTCCAAATAGAAGGGCACCCTTGCTCCCAGGACCTGGAGCCTTGTAGCTGAGCAGAGCAGTCATGATGAGAAAGAGGACCCAAGGGGGAAGTCAGGGGGCTGCTTCACTTGTCTCAGTGTCAAGCAAACAAATGTTTTCGCAGGAAATTTCTCTTCAAGAGTGTTCTGATTTCTTGAAGGAAATCTTTTTCTGAACCATTTCCTCAGGGGAAAACCACACAACTACCTCGGGAAGGAAGATTTTTCTCCTTCCAAGCTTACCAGGCTGTGCTAACTCACAGAGGAGGTGTGACTAGCAGGCAATGAAACTGATTTCCAGACTCCTATGAAAATCAGCAAGTGCTCGGCTGCTAAGTGAAAGGTCGGCAGTTGGAAAACCCCAGCTGCTCTGCAGGAGAAAGTGGTGGCTGACTGTGTCTGACAAGATGACAGCTTTGGAAACCCAATGGGGCAGTTCTCCTCTGTGTTCTACAGTTGCTTTGAGTTGGAGTGGACGTGACAGTGATAGATCTGATCTCTTTCCCCATGAAAATCAGCTTTCACGAATACATGTGCATTCATGGATGTGTGTGTCTGCTTTGGCATGCATGTGCACATATGTGCCTATTTGCACGTGGATGAATACGTCTGTGAATGTGGGCGTCTCTATTTACTTTGTCATGTGTGTGCACGTGTCTGCCTTTGTCAGTATGCATGTGGGCTCGGGCAGCATAAAGAGATCACAGAGAAACTTGGAGAGAAAGAGAAAAGTAACCTATTTTCTCATGGGTCTCCCATACCTGATGGTCTACTGGCATCCACCGCCACGAAGACCAGAGGTCACTTCATGCCATGTGTCCAGCTGCCCATTGCTGGTTGAGGTCAGTCACCAGGGAGGCAAGTCAGACTGGCCTCGCCAACCTACCACCCACCTGCAGGAGTGATTCCCACCATCTGTCCTGGTGCCCCTCCCACCTTACTCAGCCTCCCTAGACCTTGAGTGAAAGGCGTTTCCAAGGTTTTTACATAAAGATTTCTGAGATTGACTGAAGAAATGATTTCATTTGACAAAACAAGAAGCTTTGAATTTAAAGATTTGAGGCAAGTGCCCTTCAGAGAGGGGGACACAGGACGGGGCCATGCTCCCTTCCGGTATGCACAGGGGTTGCTATGAGTTGGAACCAACTTGATGAGCACCTGCCAGCAACAACAACAACCAGAAGTTGTCCAAACTTCTGTGGCCTCAACTCGGAAATGAGAATATTAATATTGCCTCCTAGAAAGAACTCAAGGTATGTACAATTGGTTAAAAGGCGTTTGGAAAGTGAGTACATTAAGTGGACTGATGACATTGATAAGGCAATAAGAAACTGAGAAGGCTTCACTAACAGGTGCTTTCATATCTGTAACCAGTAGATTTCTTCCTTCTTCATCTCTTGCCATGTTAATCAGCTCCCACACTTTCCAGGCAGCTTGAAGGATTAAATGTTCAGTCTGATCCTATTATAAGCCTCAGCCTCAGAATCAGAGGCTTTACCTGAGGTTTGAGGAGCTATACTGGGAATGAGGGAGAGTAACCTGTCTTTTCTATTGCTCTCCTATCGCTCCCTCTTCCCTAGCCCTTCCCTGTCTCTGGGCCTGCCTTTCCTCCCTAGAGCAGTGGCTTCCGGGAGAAGGGGTTGGAAACAATGAGCACAATGAGCACATTCCTGACCAGGCCTCTTACCATGCTATGTTCCAACCCTCTCTTGGAAGGGCCTCCACGAAGTCCTCTCATGTCATCTCACAATAACTTGTTAGATACCATTGAGTGAGCTCCTGACTCATAGCAAAAGTGCACACAAGAGATTGAAGCACCACCTGGTCCTGCACCGTCCTCACAATGGTCCTTGTGTGTGAGCCTATGGTTGCAGCAGTGTGGAGGAGATCCTGTCCAAGAAGGCTGCCAGTGGGTGGGAGGAGCTGCAGCTTTCAGAGACTTTGGAGGATGCCAAGGTGGATAGTTCACGGCGTATCATATGAGGTCCGCCAGCGGGCCTTGGGGGCCCTTCCCATTATCCATAGATATATGACATAAATGGAGGCCCTCAGCAAGATGGGCTGCAGACACCTCCAGGACTCACTTGATCCTTGGCAAGCTCCCTTAGCCTTAGGACACCACCTGCTGGAACTGTGGCTTTGCTGCCTCTCCTGGCTCTCAACTTCCCTCCTAGAGGACTCTAGCCACCCTTCTCCTTCCAGATCTTTCCAGCAGGAGGCAGATATTGGTCTCTATGCTTTTGCATGTGGCCAGTTTTCTAGGGACAGATCAGCCTCTCCCAAGAATTTGGGTTCACCAGAGTGAGCGTGCCCACAAGTCTGCAGAGCGTACGGCCAGGCCTCTGAAGAGAGAAGTGCTGGAAGATTTGCCCCTTTTCAAAAGCGCTAAGTCCATTGTTGAGAGCTCGTCTCCTGGGGACTCAGCTTGAGTCTCAAGGAGCACATCCCCTTTGACACTGCTGGCAACTCGAGGTGCTGTGGGTCATTTTCTTGCCTTTGAGGAGTGCAAGGGAAATGCTACAATATGTCCCTTCACATGAACCACCAATCCTTATCTGGAGAACTCTCCGAGATGACAGGAATGGGAGGGAGATGTTTCTGGGGCACGCTTTCACCTGCACATCTCTCAGGTGAGTCAAACATTTGACCCCCAAAAGTTGAGTATGATGGTGAGAGTTCAGGCTGGGAGATAGAGTGTCTAGGTTCAAATCAAGAGACTGCACATCTCAACTCTCATGGTTCTCCTGCATAACACCCAAGCCAAGCAGTTTATCACTTCCCTGCTGAGTATCCTACTGAGGCCAGCTAAACTCATTCTTTGCTGATGACAACGTTGCTTGTACCAAATGACTTTGCCATGTAGCCCTTAGCAATGGCCAGAAGGGCTGCTCATCAAACCGCAGAGCAGGGCTTCTGGCGCACACGTTAAGAAGGGGGCTATTCACAACAAGGTCAGTAGTTCAGAACCCACTAGCTGTTTCTCTGGAGAAAAACTGTGGCTGTGTGCTTCCATAAAGATGCCCAGCCATGGAACCCCCCTGGAGAGGGCCATGATGAGCTGGAGTGAGCTCTACAGGAGTGGGATTTTTTACTGTGGATGTAATCCCACCTGGGCAGAGATTTTCTTTATGACATTAAAGAGGTTGTACCTTACACCAAACACTTGGCTGATACAAAAGGATTCAATTCAACACTGAAGCAAACCAACTCCAAGGGAAGAAGGCAGCTGCCATGCAGAGAGCTCCAAGGACCACCAACCATGGAGGTTATTGAAGCCAAAACAAGAATACCGCCCACCAGCCCTCAGCCCCCAGGGATGGACAAAGAGAGCCTGCCCATCAAGGTGGTGCACTGGCATGATGCTGTCAGCCTCCGGTGCTGTGAGAACATTGACTTTGGTGTGTTAAAGGCACCCACTTGCGGTATGTTTGTGATGTCAGTGAGTGGAAACTATGGCAAGCCCCCCTCCCTGCCTCACAGCAGCAAAGCCTCGGCATTAAAACCCCGTGCCTTCTGTGGCGCTTGCCAGCTGTGAGAGGGCAGGAAATGCCCTTGGCATTTCTGCTCCTTGTTGCGACCTCCCTCTGAGGCAGGGAGCAGAGGATGTGAGGTTGGAATCTGTTTTGTTTCATCACTACCCTTTGTCATCTCTCTGAACACTGTCATGTGCTCCTCACCAGTGCTTCGCCCTCTCTATCACCAAGCCATGTGCTCTTTCAAACATGCACACACACACACACACACACACACACACACACACACACACACCTAATGTTCACATTTTGAGGCACATTTGTCTTTAATTCACTAATAATAACCATAATTATTCAAAGCCACTTTACCATCTGAAAAGAAATCTCTATGCATACACTTAGATCATGGATGCCAAATGCCTTCTTAAGAACATTTCCCAATGAAATATTCAGCAGCGATTATATTAAGCCTGAAGCTGTTCATCCAGTTTGTGTTAATCAAAACAAAAACAAGAGACGAAGGGATCCAAAAGGACATGTAAGATCATAGACTGAAAGTAGCCCCTTCGAGCACCAAAGGCTTGTCCAGAAGGGCAGAGCCACAGGTAAAAGCTACGTCTCTCTGGAGTTGCTGGCATTTAACTAGATGCAAAATGTCAACGCAGGAAATGGCTTGCCCAATGCAAATACTAACAAGGGAGGCATTTGTTCCTGTGTAAATGGAGCTTTAGCCAATCCGGGCCTTCAGGATCCAGCTCCCATCGCAGCATCCACGGGAAGCACCAGGGGAATGTTCCGTTTGCTTATTTTCCCTCTCTTTGCTAAGAAGAAAAAGAGCCTTTGTGGCCTAGTGGCTACAAGTTGGGCTGCTAATTGCTATATCAGCAGTTTGAAACTACCAGCTGCTTTGTGGGAGAAAGATAAGGCATTCTGCTCCCATAAAGAGTTCGAGTCTCAGACACTCACAGGGGCAGTTCTACGCTGCCCTATAAGTTGGCTGTGAGTCAGCATGGATTCGATGGCAGAGAGTTTTCTAAGAGTAAGAAGTATCTAGGGGTGTAAACAGTTAATGAGCTCTGCTATTAAGGGAAACGTTGTCATTCCCAACCCACTTAGAGGAGCTGTGAAAGAGAAGCCTGGCAATCTTCTTCAGAATCCTCGGCCATTGAAAAGTTTATAGAATGTATTGACCTTGCTTGTTAAATAGATCCAGGTATATGGTGGAGCATACAGGGACCAATGTCAAAAATCTCTGAGACAGATGCAAAAACTGTGAGGGAATGAGTTGTTGAGCCTAGGGGATCAGGACCATCGTCTCTGGGATTTTCAAAGTTCCTGAGCAATCAGGAAAGGGGCAACAGTTGGTCTCTCCCCATCCAGAGGACAGCAGAAGAGGAGAACTGATTGGGCACAATGAATCAATGACTAGTGACTCAAGCAACGATCACCCTCCACCACTGGAGACCAGAAGAACTAGATGGTGCCTAGCTCTCACTATCGACTGCTATGAAAGAGATCACATTAGAAGGGCTTGATTAGAGTAGAAGGGAAATGTGGGGCAAAACTCAAAATCATGATAAAACACCAAGCTTACTGTTTGGAAAAAGGCTGGTGAAATTGCAAGACTATGGTGCTTAGTTACCCTGCAGGTCTGGAACTGAACTCATCATAGCTCGATGTTCAACCAAACAATAGACAGGTCTATAATGGGAACAATGACATTAGAGACATACAAATACCGTAGAATAATAGATCACATGAGATCAAAAGACAGCATTCCCCCAAGAACGAAGTTCAAAAAAGTTGAGAATGAAGGAAGCTTGGAGACAAGAAACAAGAAGATGTGGGGGAAGTGATGGTACATTGTGGGAATTGCTATCAATGACATGAAACAAAATGTGTATGCGTTGCTCAATGGACAGCTGAGCTGCTCTTTAACCTTCACCCAAATCACAATAAAAATGTTTTTAATCAAAGAAAACTTCATGGTTCACTTCTACTCTGACACACACGGGGTGATGAGGTAATAGTGTCAACCGGGTTTGCTGTGGTCCAACCACCAGATACGTGCTTATGGGAGAAAGAGCATGCTGACGCTGGCAATACCGAGCAGGACCAAGATGGTTTTATTTGCCTGCATCATGAAGATGGTAGCCCTGGTGGTGAGATGATTCAGAGCTCAAGTGCTAACCAAGAAGCCACCCAGTTTAAACTCACCCAGCCCTACTGAAGGAGATTTCCCTCCTCAAAGGTGTTGTTGGTTGTTATGTGCCATTGAGGCGATTCTGACTCCCTGTGACGGGAAGGAAAGGCACACTGTGCTATAGTGTAAGGGTTTTCAGCGGCTACTTCCTCTGAAGTGGGCAGTGGAACCCTTCTTTGTATTCTGTTCATAGCCTGGAAGTTTCCCTGACACCTCTTCACTTGAGGTAACCCTGCTGGCATTTGAAATACCAGTCACGTGGCTTCCAGCATCACAGTAACACACAACTCACCACAGCACCACAAATGGACAGACAACAACAGGATAGGAGTCTTCATGGGAGCAGGCAGTCACGTCTTCACTCTCTCAATGGGGATCAGTGAGTTCAAACTGCCAGTCTCTCTGTTACAGCCGCACATGCAACCACTGTGCTGCTAGGTACATTTCCCTAAAATTCTGCCTAGAAAAATCTGTGGAACAGTTCTTCTCTGTCACAGAGGGTCACTGTGAGCCAGGATGGGCTCTGAGACACACAAATGCAACACCATGAAGCCACCTTACTCTGTCCTGCTCTTATTTAACTCTATTCTTTTCTGAGCTATCTTTTCCATATATTCAGAAGAGACTGGCACTGAGCAGTGTTAATTCCACCAAGGCCAGGAAGGAGGTCAAAGAGTCACAAAGGACTATCTCTTTGCTCTCATGCCACTGCACTAAGGAGGCTTGGGTGGCAGCTGGAAGCTGCACATTTCACTCCCTGTCCCTACACTCTTGGCTGAGTCTCCTCAGAGTGAGACTGCCCCTTTACCCAGCTCACTGCATTGGCTGTCTTGCTCTGAAAAGAGAATTCGCACATGTGAGTCTGACTGGGTGACAGATGGGAATCTTAATGCTGCTCTTTGGAATATGAAAGGCCTCGGATCAGAGTGCTGCAGGGGAGTGATGTCTGCAGAAGACCTGCTGGTCTCCCTGTTAGAAAGAAGCCTTCCCCTTTGCCTCAGAGGTGTGTTCACTGTGGGTGGCAAGTCAGATCTTTGGGCTGGCACTCTCAGTAAACAGATCATATGGGCAACTTGAGAAGTGCTTGCTCACTGACCCAGCTCCCCAAGGATGTAAATATACCAACCAGGATGACTAAGGACACCAGTGCCAAGAATGATCACGTTCTTTGCATGTGTACAAATGAGGTGGGCAGCCACCTTCGCTGATGGTGCCTGCACAGTGTCTGGAATCACACCTGGCTAGGTGGACCATTGAAAGAGTTGGTGACATGATAATAGGGAGTACACCCCCTTGCCAGTAAAGCTGAGGAAATGGCATTTGAGGAAGCAGGGGCAGCCGGGTCGCCAGCATGAAGTCAGCGAGAATGTTGCTTGTGCCTCCTTTGTTCACTGGTGGCTGCTGGCATCTGGGTAGTGAGGACACCATGGCTACTGCCAGAATTCTCCACGGTCCCTGGTTCCACTCTCAAGTCGCTGGCTTCATCACTACCACTGCCATCGAGTTGAATCTGACTCACAGCAACCCGAAAGGACAGAGTAGAACTGCGGCTGGTGGGTCTGGAGGGCTGTGGATCATTATGAGAGCATTTCTATCTCGCAGTAGCTAAAGGGTCCAAAATGTTGGCCTTACGGTTAGCAGCCCAACATAACCCACTTGGTCATGAACCCTTGCCAGCTGATCCAGGGAGTCCATTCCCAAGTGCATATCTAAAAGAATGAAAGACGAGTACCCAGATGGATGCTGCACTAATCACTATGGGCAAAAGGTAAACAATAAGCCAACAATACCCATCAGTAGAAGAATAGAGAAAATATGATCTACACAGAATGGGATATACATATAGTCTGCCACAAGAAAACTAAGGCCTTTGATTCGGACAGACTCTGTAACACAGGTGAACGCAAGACATGAAGTGAAAGATGCCAAACACCAAATGCCATGTATTGTGAGTCCATTTAGAGCAAAAATGCTGGACAGGTAAATCCCGTAGAGCCATAGAGTAGATTGGTGGTTTCCCAGGGTGGGGTGGGAGGGGCAATGGGGAATGACTGCTTAATGGCTGCAGGGTCGATGAAAATGTTCTGGAACTGGATGGTGGGAAGCTTTCACAGTGTCCTTAAAACTACTCTTAAAAAGGGGAGAGAAAGAATCTGCAGAAAGCACAGTTCTGATTGATTCACATGAATGCGGTCACCAAGAATTGGAATCCACTAGAATTGGAATGGCAGCTAGACTATTGTTTCCTTGGGAGGTGCCTCCAGGAAGGACCAGTAGAGAAGGGTAATACTGATAGAGCAAAGGGAAGGGGCCGATAAAGAAATGTCATTGAGTAGGTTCCCAGAGACAGTATAAATCCTCTTGTAGTTGTCCCACCCAAAGGCTGAGGGAACTGGAGTGTGGCTCCACCTATCCCCATGTGTCATTGGTTAAAGTGGCATTAGGTCCTGGAGGATGTCAACTCCCCTGTCTGCTCAATGACTGTTCCCTGTGTGGGGAGTTACATGTGCTTCCTGTGAGACCATTGGCATTTATGGGAGTGGTGGGTGCCAAGTGCTAATACATGGGCACATTAGCAGCTGCTACAGCAAGTGCTGTACATTTTTAGCTGCTTGAGTGACAGGTGGGCCCTACCTCCTGCCTATATTCAGTGGTAGGGTGTTCAGATGGGGGCATCCGAAAAATAATAAGGCCCTATTGTTTGCAAATAGACATTATTATTATTTTAATCTGTCCCAATCCCTTTCTTATCTGTCCCTGTGAACTACCTCACTGGCTGAAACATCAGTTCCCTGGGGAAGACACCACATTTCAATATGGTCACAAGGCTGTTTTCATTGGCCCAGTGGAGACACTGACATAAGGTGGGTCAACTAGACGCTTTTTCTGGAGCATTTCCAAACAAAAAACGAAAAAGATAGTCCCGCTTTTGCAAGTGGCCTGGCATCTAAGAAGCATAATTCAGAAGCACATGTCCCGCCATGTGGAGGAGGTGGTCTATGTTGTGAGATTACAGCATGTGCCCTGAGAGACAGACACAAAGAACACAGGAACATGCCAGTGGTGGTCAGGAACCGTCGACAGAGCCAGCTGTCCTCTTGTTCTCCCCACCTTTCCATTTTCCTAGGATTCTCTCTTCCAAGTATTGGTCTCTTTACCTGTTTACAACCAAATGAGCCCCAAATAAGATCCAGATCATAGAAATAGAAGGAGGAAGTTGGATGGAGACTGCAGTTCGTATGCAGAAGCCATTCAGACTCCCTGGAAGAAGGAGACACTGTGATGGAATTAGCTCTGGATTCCT
Source organism: Tenrec ecaudatus (assembly GCF_050624435.1). Taxonomy (NCBI): domain Eukaryota; kingdom Metazoa; phylum Chordata; class Mammalia; order Afrosoricida; family Tenrecidae; genus Tenrec; species Tenrec ecaudatus. The sequence continues at coordinate 73,103,025 of NC_134546.1, read as the reverse complement.
GACATTTATTGAGGAATGCTCAGGGAATAAGCACCTGTGGGGGGAATCAAGGAAGGGCACAAGAGGGAAATCTCAACAGAGGTCCCAGCCCTGCCTATGGAGAGTGTCATAGTCAGTGTTCCCTAGAGAAACCAAACCAGTTATATAGCTGTAACTGGAGATATCGATATATCCACCAGGGCTCCTATGGTTAACCACTGCACCGGCCACTCATTGCCATCAAGGTGGACTCAAAGTGACTGTGTAAAACAGTATAGAACTGACCTTTTGGGCGTTGGAGACTGTAACTCTTCAGGAGATTACGAAGCTTCATCTTTCCCTCAAGGAGCCGTTGGTGTTTTCAAACTGATGTCCTTGCTGTTGGATGCCCAATGGGCCACCCACTACGACACCAGAGCCCCAGAGAGTGAGGCTTATTTCTAGGAATTGGCTCACATAGGGAAATGGCAAGTTCCAAATTCATAGGTCAGGCAACAGCCTAAAGAGCTCTGTAGATGTTCATCCTAAAATCCATAGGTTAGGTGATGGGAAAAGACAAGAATAAGAATGGTCAGAACACACCCTAGGGTGCGCTGAAGGCCTTTGGCTGATAGGTTTACCGCTTCCCACATTATGGAAGGTATTCTATTTTGCTTGAGACCTACTCCTTCATAAGAGCAAATAGATGAGGTGAACAAGCGGCCATCTAGCTCAGAAGCAATAAAGCCCATCTGGAAGAAGCACACCAGCCGGTGCGATCATGAGTTGCCAAAGGGACCAGGTATAAGGCATCATGCAAAAAAAAAAAAAAAAAAAGAATATATATATATATATATATATATATATATATGTGTGTGTGTGTGTGTGTGTGTGTGTGTGTGTGTGTGTATGGATATATATACCATAGAGAATGAAGGGGGAAGTGCAGAGTGGAGATCAGAGGCCCAAATGTCGACCACTGGAGATCCCCTCATAGAGGGCTTTAGGAGATGTAGTACCAATGAAGAACACAGCTTTCCCCCAGATCTTGGATGCTTCCTCTCCCCAACTACCAGGATCCAAATTCTACCTTGCAGGACTGGATAGGGCAGAGGCTGTACACTGGTGAATATGGGAGGTGGAGGCACAGGGAATCCAGGGTTGATGATACCTTCATGACCAGGGGTGTGAGGGGTGATACTGGGAGAGTGGAGGGTGAGTGGGTTGGAAAGGGGGAACTGATTACAAGGATCCACATGTGACCTCCTCCCTGGGAGATGGACGGCAGAGAAGGGGGGAAGGGAGACTCCGGAAAGGGCAAGAGATGACAAAATAACAATCTGTGGATTATCAAGAGCTCATAAGGGAGGGGGAGTGGGGACAAAAAAAGAGGACCTGATGTGGAGGGCTTAAGTGGAGAGCAAATGCTTTGAGAGTGATTGGGGCAAAGAATGTACAGATGTGCTTTATGAAATTGATGTATGTATATGTATGGATTGTGATAAGAGTTGTATGAGCCCCTAATAAAATGTTTAAAAAACAAGAGCAAATAGATGAATGCTTGTTTGACCAAAAAACTGGGCACCATAGCCTCGCCACATTGATATGCAAAAGAAGCCATCACAGGGAGCTCTGTAACTGGGACCTGGCCAAGTGGTGACCAGTAGCCTGGGACTTTGTAGCCTAATACATTGCAGCGAATTGCTTACTAGTTCTCCTCTAGCTATAGTCTTTGTAACTCCTACCAATGACAGGGTGGAACTATGCCACCGAGGGAAGTAGATAGCATGCTAATAATATCAGTAAAGTGCATGGCATCCTCGAAGAGGTGAGACCATTCAAATAAGACCTGTAGACCCCTAATGTGGGGATTGGTCGGTATGGTCATCCTGGGTGAGTTAACTCAGAAACAGAAAGTGAGTTTCAAGAGCACCGAGAAAGACGAGTCAGCAGTGGAGTGTGCTCTTTGGACCCAGGATTATTACTCTGAGCACCACCTCTGTCCAGGAGACAGAGATCCCTGACACTGGATGCATCAGGAGACAATGAAAAACAGTGGCAGATAAATAGCTCATGGAAGCAGAGGCAGCAGCACCAAGACCCCAGAACAGGGAGCTTGCCAACACACAGAATGAGAAAGCTGAGTGTCTTTGGGCCAAGGCTTCCAGACAAAGCGGGCTGCCTCAACGCACTTATCAGCAGAGCTGAAAGAACTTTGCACACGGTCCCAAGCAGAGCAGAGGTCAAGGAGCTGCAGGGCAGAGGCCAAGGACAAGAAAAAGTTCTGCCTCTGGACACCACTGGGAAGAGACTGTCCTGACTGAAGAACTATATCCCCAGTCATTTCTGATCCTGAATTGTCACCTGCTAGGTCCCCAATTAACCCCAGAAACATAAGTATTGTTTGCGAGTTCTGTGTGGCCATTGCCACTTAAGAATTATCAAACCCAGCAGAGAAGAAGAGAGTGTCATGGTAGGGATGGTTGGTGTCAGAAACTGTGAAAAGAAAGGAGGGTGGAGGCATTTTGAGCTCTGTCTCATAGGAATCAGCCTTGGGCTGTTTATCTTGATTTTCCTCCATTGCCTTTTGTGAAGTTACAGGGGGGTCAAATGCCTCCACTATGCCATTTATACCCCTACATTGACAAGTCATTGGATGAAGGTTAGTTTGGGGAAGGAGCAGACCTTGGATGAGCTCTCATCAGCTGAGGCAATCCTGATAGGGGCCAGACAGCTGGGACCTTTTCTATCAGTGGCTCTCTCAGCAGCTGGGGAAATCAGTCTCTTGGCCCTGAGAGGAATCTGGGTGACACACTCATCTATGACAATACCCTGAAGAACAAGCTCCCACAAAAACCTGGCTGAGAACTCTCGCCTAGAACACAGGAGTGCATGCCTAGCTAATAATAGCCATTTACTGAAGGCCCTATGATTGGAACTGTGCTTCATTTACAGATGGGAAACTAGAGGAAGGGATTTAAGGTGGCTAAGTTAATAAGTGACAGAGACAAGATTCAAATACAAGTTTGAAGCTGGTACTGTTAGCCTTTTTTCCAGGGCTGGGTTTTAGATGATGCAAATGAGACACTTGTCAGGCACACAAGGTAAAGAGGCCTTCCCTCTCCAGTGTGACTTTCCCCATAAGTCTGAATCATGGGCCGGGTGTGTCTTATTTGCCTTCCCTGAGTCTCAGAACCTGGTCTAGTCTGATTTGCTATTTGGAGGAATAAGCCAGAATGCTCAAGTACTCTGAGTCAAGACCCAATCTCCCCTGGAATTGTTCAGTGGGACTTACCAGCCTCTTCCTTTGTGTTTCACTTTTCTAGAAACCTCCATGGAGGACTAGCTCTCATGAAGAGAGCTTCAAAAAGCTCATGGCAAAATTCCATTATTTTTTCGTATCATTTTTCCACAGGCTTTTGGAAGCTCCCTCTTCATCCCTTTCCACAGTCTTTCTCAAGGAAAGAGACTGTTGCTGGTTGATGTCAGATGACCCTGAGTCTGTTTTCTACTCAGAATGCTCTGCACAAACTCTATCAACAAATGGCGTAGAGTCAAACGTGCTGTGTGTCTTTAAGTTGATGTCAGCTCATAGTGACCCTACAGGACAGAGTACAACTGCCCCCAAAGGTGTCCTAGGCTGAGATCGTTATGGGACCAGCTCATCAGGACTTTTCCCCTTTAGAGTCCATGGGTAGGTTCAAACTACCAGCCTTTTATTTAGCCACCCAGTCCTTAGCCATTGTACCACCAGGGCTCTTTAAAACAGGGATTAGGTTGATTAATTTTAAAATCTCCAGGAACATTTGAAAGCTGCTTCCCAGAACACCCTTCCCCAGATTGTTGATTAAGACGGGCATTTGGGGACTCATTTCTTTCTCATTTGTGTAAGTGCACTCTATGAGAGGGGTTTCCCTTCATAGATAGGTGATCACATACTATTTTTCCAAATTGAACCACTCTTGGTGGTATATTGGGTTAAGAGTTGGGCTTCTGCTAATGGCAAAGTTAATGGTTCAAACCCACCAGCTACTCCTTGGGAGAAAGATGAGGGTTTTCTGCTCCAGTAAAGATGTGCAGTTCTGAAAATCAGCAGAGCCAGTCTATTGTGCCATATATGAGGTCAACCCCATGGCAGTGGATTTGGTTTTGGTTTTGGTCTGTGGGGGAAGTCCTTAAGTCATTCTTTAGTCACATGGAGGAGTCCCTGGGTGGTGCAGTTGGTTAACATACTGGGCTACTAACTCATAGGTTGGAGCTTCAAGCCCAGCCAGAAGTGTCTCTGAAGAAAGGCCTGGTGCTGCATTTCAAACAACAACAACAAAATCAGTTATAGAAAAAAAACAACAGAATGTCGTTCTACTCTGGCCCAAAGGAGTCCCTATGAATCAGAGTTAACTTCATGGCAACTGGCATGGGTTTGGTCCATGGGAAAAAAGAACCCTTCATAATTGCCTCCATGCCCAATAGTTCCTTTCCTGTATCCCTAGACCACCCCAGCACCCTCAGCATCTTGCCTTATAATTGCCATGGGTCCGTCTCTCTTCCCAATGGGCCAGGCCGTGATGCAGCTGCTGCCGACACAGAGGGATTGTGCAGTCCCTGCATGATCTACAGTCCTCATGACATATATCTTGAATGAAGATTAAGTGATCCTCTCTAGAGCTTAGCTCAGGTGAATCCACTACCTCAGCTGGAACCGAAGTGGTGCCAGACCAATATCTATTTTTAAAAGATAGAAGGGCATTCCTAATCTTTGTGGAGAAACAGAGAGGATTTAGTGAAATGTTTTTGCAGTTGAGGCTACAGATGATCTGTTGACATGGTCTAAAAGGTTGTAGGTGGTTTAATGTCTCTCGGTACCATCAATTTTGCATTTTGTCCTGACTTAGCAAATTGGTTGGGATTTCGGCTTACTGACAAGGACCTTCAGAAAGAATGTGGTTGCAGGAGCAAGTTTAAGAAAGGAAGGAGCTTTGAAGCAGCCCTCACTGAGTGCCAATCCAAAACTCTGTAACCCAGCACCTCAGAGGGCTTGACCTGGGATGGACTATGGCAGCAGCACCATGAGCCACTTCCTCCAGTGGCCCTGACTGAAGGCTCAGAACCTGCCTCTGATTGGCAGCTGAGAGATACTAGGACCGTCACCTGCCACATCGAATGTATTTCTCCTGGCAGTAAGAAATCCCCAAAGTACACTATGTTCGGGCAATCTTTCCAGCCTACAAGCAGTTGTTGCTTATCTCTGTTAGCTTTGTGCAGGGGAACAATCAGGCTTTGAAATTGAAAGACTTGCATGCATGTGACCCATGAGGTTAAGAGCCCAACACATAACCACTATATTACCAGGGTTCCTGCCTCTTGAAGGATAGGTAAGCAACAAAAGGACCATTTCTCTTAAAACCTCTGATCTAGAGTGGCACACAACTCCTTCCACTTTTATTCTATTGGCCAAGCCCTTCACTGGCAGGGCAGGGAAGTTTACTCTTTCCTTGGATGACTAGGAAGTGAGTGAAATTTTGTAATCTCATACAAAGGGAAAAGGGAAACATGCTCTATGATCAAATAAGTTAAAAAAAAGTCAAAATATTCATAGAATCTGCCGAGTGTGGCAAAAGCATGAGCACTCCCATTGTAGAAGAAACACTGCTCTCGGAAACCATACTGTGCCTGGCAAGGGAGGCTGGGAGGATTTATGCTTGCTCACTTTGGCCAAGTCATTAAGCAAGGCTGATCAGTAGAAAAGGAAATCGGGTTTTGTGCGGGGATGTGTCATTGGATATGCAGGCGATTCTCCTTGAGATGTATTGGCCCACAACTTTGGACTCACATACAGCAGTGACCATGAAGATGGCATCGGATCTGGCGACATTTCATTTTCGTATATAGAAAGTTGACACAAGCATCTCCTGGTGGTGTAGTGGGTTACACATTGTGTCCCTAACCTTAAACTCAGCAGTTCGAAAACAGCAGCACTCAGTGAGGGAAAGATGAGGCTTTCTACTCCTGTCAAGAGTTACAGGCTCAGAAACTCATGGGGGCAATTCTCCCCTGTCCTACAAGGTCGCTATGCATCAGCAGTGACTCGATGGCAGGGAGATTAAGTTGATATTACCTATTTTAGAAAACGGTCCTGGTTATTCAATTAAGTAAGGCAGGTGCAGCCCTGTCACACAGGGTTTGTTTAGATAGCACAGTAGTGTCCACTCACTCATTAGCTCAGTGTGTCTGGAACCCCAATGTGTATTTCCACATGGGACAAGTCAGCTGAAGACACTGGGGTTTCGTGCTTTGTTGAGCAAGCCCTGGAATTGCAAGAGTTCTAAAAGGAGGTCAAAGTTCCTGTTTTTATAACTCTCTCTCACACACACAGACACACACACACACACACACACACACACAAACACAGAAAGTGGTGAACTTCACAGAACGTAGTGGGGACTTCAAAGGAAGGGGGGTTGATAGCCGTGAACAGGGTTGGGATGGGTTTTGTTCTATCCATTTGAAAGTCTCTAGACTAAACAGAAATGTCCTGGTGGTATAGTAGGTTCGGTGTTGGCCTGCTAACCACGAGGTCAGCAGTTCTGAATCCACCAGTTCCTCCATGGAAAAAAGATGGGGCTTTCTATTTGAGTAAAGAATTATAGTCTCAGACTCATTGGGGCATGTTTATTCTTCCCTACAGGGGCGCTGCGAGTCAGAATGAACTCAGTACAGTATGCAAAGAACAAGCTGTGCTAATACCATTCCAGAGAGACAGTGGTGTTCCAGGGACATTGGTTTTGCCTGGCCCCTGACCCTGAGGAAACAGGAGGTCTTCAGGTCCTCTCCTGCTGCTCTTCTTTACCATCCTCCCATATCCTCCTCTGCACTCCCAAGTGGTGGGCATGATTTATACACACAGAAATCCACTTACTCCTTTGGAAAAGTGGTTTACTTCACCCAAAAATTCGGAGAACTGTGTCTTCTCCCTTTCAAAGTAAATTATACGATGAACATACAATATTGATTGCAGGCATGTGGATTCTTAATCCTCAAGTTCCCATGAAACCCTGCTTTCCATGGCAAATCAGCCCGCCATTTCAGCACGCCAGTATTGCCAGGAGAAAGGAGCCTCAGCAGCCACCACTGCTCCGCAGCCTGCTTTTCACGGTCACGCGGGGATGTCAGAGTGCCCCACACCTCGTGCACTTAACTCAGTGCTTGCTTGCAGGGGTTGCATTTCGTTAGAGCCCAACAACTTCCGAGCATTGTCAAATTCCCTCAACCAAAGGTGGGCAGCGGCCTCATAATGTCAACAGTCATTAACCACCAGCAGGGTTGCGTTATGCTCGTCAGTGCTGTCATGTGCAAGGGGAAAGACAATTCCCACAGGCTGCCAGCTGTGTTTGGGGAGGGAATGCCAGGTGGGGAAGCTGGGGGTCCTCACCCCAGCAGCCACAGTTCCTGGCTCCAGGCCCTGCCCCAGGCTGTGCCAGGACGAAGAGCCTGGACTCTCAGAGACTCCATAGCTCGATTTCCACTCAGGTTGTGTTGTGTTGATCATTCCTTCCCTAGGCTGCCACCCATCTGTCAGTTTGTCATCATGTTGTCATTTGTCTATAGCTGTGATTGTTGTAAGCGGTGTCACCAGCTACGATTATAACCAGAGCAAGCCACTCTGGACACGCTTCACCAGAGCATCCAAGCTAGGACACACTGGGAAGAAAGACCTGATGATGTACTACTGAAAAGGAGTCCATGGAACCCTATGGATCAAAAGAGAATACCGTCCAAACAAGTACTGGAAGAGGAGCACCCTAGGTGGGAATACACTCACACTATTCAGTGGGAGGACTCCCTAGGTAGTGTTTGACTAGCACCCAGGAGGTCGGCAGTTAAATCCCACCCAGAATCCAAGAGGTGCCTAAGGAAGGTAGGCCTGAAAATGTGCTTCCAAAAGGTCACAGCCTTAAAAACCCTATGGAACAGTTCTACTCTGAAATGCATGGGGGTCGCTATGAGTCAAAATGGACCAAAAAGCAGCTAATAACAACAACACTGTATAAAGAACAACACTGCAAGTCCTTAGGACAAAATACACAGCAGGCACAATAGCCTCGACCCCACAGGATAGGGCAACTTATTTTCCTTTGTACCAGAGACCGGAACTGTACAACGGAATGAACCCCTGCCTGCTCTTGTGTCATCACCACAGTCGTTGGTCCATGTTGAGCCCATTGCTGTAGCCACTGTGGACATCCATCTTATCAAGGGTCTTCTTCCCTCTTGCTGCCCCTGTACTTTAACAAGCATTATGTCCTTTCTTAAGAACCAGTCTCTCCTGATAGCATGTCCAATGGATGTGAGATGAAGACTTGCCATCCTCACTTCTAAGGGGCATTCTGGCCGTGCTTCCTCCAAGAGGGATTTGCTTGTTCTTCTGACAGCCCAGACAACTTTCGGTATTGTTTGCACATCATTCCCATGCATTGATTCTTCTTCAGTTTTCCTTACTCACTGTCCAGCTCTCACATGCATATTGACCATTGAAACTACTTACCTTGAATTCAGAGCTTAGGGTACACTACTCAAAGCCACATAGCTTGTGAGCGGCTGAAACATGTCTGCTGCCAGGATCTGTCCAATTTATTTTATTGAAACATCATACTCAAAAGGTGCTTTAGGCAAACATATTTTGTCTTTTGACTACATGTCCCCATAATATAACCAGGCTCAGACCCTCACATTGTAATGATTCAGCTATATGTCTGAGAGGTTAAAAGACCGCCAACCATATAACTGATGGGAGAATAGGTACTGACTGTCACCTACAATGCCATTCTTTCAACAAATATGTATTGAGTGTTATTCAAATGACAACATTTTGCAAAGCTTTAAGAAGACCCAGATGTAGAGAACACAGTCCCTGCTCACAGGAGACTCACAGATACTGCATCAGGGCCTTCAGATCAGGGACACCACAGATAGATGCTGAAAGAAAAATCATAAAAAGAAATAGCAACCACGCACGGAATCCAGGACAGATAAAATCCTCAGGAACAGTAATGGGAGTAGCGATACTGTGGTAGCTTTTTAATCTCCCATCATCTTGCATAGGAGTGGAGTCCAGGCTGTCACTCAGGCCATAGCCAGTGAGGTCTCAATGTGGGCATGGCCTTCTCTTGAGGATTCTGGCAACTCCTGTATTCTTTCCTGGGGGTGAGAGACACCCATGACTTGATATTCCTGCTGACAAGATACATGGATCTACATTGACGGCAGCCAGAGCCTTGAACGGGAGGAGTCATGTGGAGACCCATGCCACTTTCCACCTCCACTGGGTCCATAAGACATTCCACCGACTGCCCTGTGATCTTCCAGCACTTGGTGTCATTGCATGTGTTGCATAAGTCTGAAAAAATGTACACACTGTTATTGGATATATGGGTTAATTTTGTACTTATGGACGTGGTCTGGACTGGGCTGGGATGTTTTCTTAATATAAAATTATTCTTCTATATAAAGCTTTTTTAAGACACATGAGTGTTTATGAATGTGCTTCTCTAGTCAACTCGAACTGACTCAGATACCATGAGGGCACAGGGTGGCTGTGTAGGGAAGGGGAGGAAAAGGGAACTGATAACAATGGAACACACACACACACAGCCTAGGGGCCGAATAACAGAAATATGAGTAGAGGGACACAGAAGACGGTGTGTATAAAGATATTAATTTATATATAATTTAGTAAGGGTGTGAGGGTTGAGGAAAGAGGGAAAAACAGGAGCTGATATCAAAGGGGTCAAGTAGAATGATAGTGTTTAGAAAATGATGGTGGCAGCATATGTACAAACTCGCTTGATCTAAATGATTTATGGATTGTTATATTATCTGTCAGAGCCCCCATTAAAATGTGTTCTTTTTTTGATAACAACATAAACTCACTGCCATGGAGTCAATTTTGACTCAGTATAGAACACCCCCTGTGGTTTCCTCGCTTGCTATTCTTTAAGGAAACAGAAAGCCTTTGCTTTCCCCTGCAGAGTGGCTGGTGGTTTCAACTACTGACTTTGAGGTTAGCAGGCACCATAGCACCATGATTCCTAAGGATGCTGATAGAAAGGGAGAACCTTGTGGAATGTAATTTAAAATTCTTTAATTATCTAGACTTACTTAACTGGAAGAGTCCCAGAGACTATGACCCTGAGTTACTCTTCAAACCTTGAATTGAAACTGTCCCCTGAAGTCATCTTTAAACTAAATAACAATTTAGCTCTTAAAGGATTGCATCCTTGAGTATTGCAGTCTTTAAAAAATCAGCACAAAACTAAATGGGTTACAGATAATTCAAAATATATGTGAGAGGGTTGTGGCAGAGAGATTAAGTAAAAAGAAAGGAAACACCTAGAATAGAAAGAACAAGAATGTTAATTCAATATGAAGAGTGTGACCAATGTCACTGAACATTGTGTCCAGAAAGGGTTGAAATGGAACAGATTTTGCTTTGTATGTTTTCACATATCAAAATTAAATATTAGTAGAAAAAGAGAGAGACGCGCATCTGTTTGAGGCAGACTACCAAATACTGGGTTATATATAATGCTAAGTATTGAATATTATCCCATTTTCATATGGCAAGTATGGAAAGCCAAGGATGGAGTGAGGCATTCACAGGGGAGATGGCATTTGAATGATCCGGGAATATGGCTAAGAAGATGCTCATTCCCGAGTGTTACCACTGGGTTCGCAAACACATCAGCAAATGAATGTCAAATAACCCGTCTCACCGTCTAAATCAGAGCTGTGCAACCAAACTCTCTTCTATGATGAAAATGTTCCAGAGCAGTGATCCTCAACCTGTGGGTCGCGACCCCCATGGGGGGGGAGGGGTCGAACAATGCTTTCACAGGGGTCATCCGATTCATCACAGTAGCAATATTATAGTTATGAAGTAGCAACAAAAATAATTTTATAGTTGGGGGTAGCACCACACATGAGGAACTATATGAAAGTGTCACAACATTAGGAAGGTTGAAAACCACTGTTCTAAAGGCATGACATCCAATCTGGTAGCTACTACATTTTATCAGGAAAGACCAGTCCATGGAAAGGGACATCATGCTCGGTAAAACTGAAGGTCCACAAGAAAAGAGACTGACCATCAAGGAGATGGGCTGACACCATGGCTGCAACAATGGACTCCAACCTAACAACCATGGCAAGATTTGGCACAAGATCAGGCAGTGTCCTCAAAGTAACATCCTTGATCTTCAGTCTTTTTAAAAGATCTGTTGTAGCACATTTAGCCAATGCAGCGTGTCATTTGATGTCTTGACTAATGCTTCCTTGAGCATTGATCTGGCTTAGGGTTTAAAAATTCCCCTTGGCTTCTCAATCATACAGGAGGCCCACACACTGATCATCTTTCCTCATTACACAGAGTGTCATGCCCCACTCACATTGGTCTCCTTGCTGTTCCAGGAAGAAGCTTGGAGAACCCAATCACAAGGCCTTTTGCACTGACTGTCTTCTACCTGGAACACTTTCCCCACCGCCAGATGGCCACTCCTGTGTCTTCCTCCCTTATTCAAGTTCTGCACTGTCAATGAGATCTTCCTTGGCTGTGATGCACTACTTGCCCCAAGTTTCCCATCCAGCTCAGTTTAGTGAGAAAAATCTCACTGCTACCTGCAGGGGTGGGAGCCTCGGCACTGGCATCTCAGAGAATGGAGCATAATCAGAACAGAAATGAGACCCTACCTCTCATGCTAAAAGGCTGCTAACTGCAAGGTCTAAACCACCACACAACCAGTCACTTCTCAGGAGAAAGGCTGAAAGTTAGTCTCAGAAACCTACAGGGGAAGTTCTACCCTGTCTTATAGGGTCATTATGAATCAGTATCAACTCTATGGCAGTAAATTTGCATTTGGGGGGGGGGCGCGTTCTAAGGAGCTCTGGGTCACATACCCTGATCAATCCAACTGGCAGCTGCATCAGCTGGCTAAGTCTTCAAAAGACTGAGTACGTAACCCAGGGCTCAGTGCTGTTGGCAGAAACTTGTGGGGGGTCAGAAGGACTTGAGGTGATGGTGTCCTTCTCAGTGGCCTCAGATAATCTTCTCCCCGGTCTGGGCATCAGCATCTTCTTTGCAAAATGGGATGATTGCATTAGAGAACCACTAAACTCCTACATACCTGAGCAACCAGGAAGCAATTGTGAATCCTGGAGAGGAGCAAAGACTATGCTGGTGGCTCTGCAAATCTTGGGAAGCCTGGATCCGATGCGGCTGGAACTGTCCACTGCGAGGCACCAAGAATCCCGAGAGCTGTGGTTCAGGTCTCCCCCTTGCCTGTGTACCATGGAAGATTTAATAAATGTTCTCCTCATGCTACCTTTAGGATCCTTGGTGGCAAAGTGGCAAAATCCCTTCACGTTGGCCTGCTAACTGCAGGGTTGGCAGTTCAAACGCACCTGCTGCATTCCTGTAGAAAGGGCAGCTTTCAACTCCCACAAAGAATTGTTGTTTCAGAAATCCACAAGGACAGTTGTATCCTGTAACTATGAGTCAGAACTGGCACAATAGCAGTGCGTGAGTGAGCTTTAAACTACATTTGAGACTGGGGTCTATTTTGAATTCCCCTACCTGTCCATTGGGTGTCATGGGAAGAAAGTAGATAGGAGAAAAAAGGGTAGGAGGCAGTGAGGGAGGAGGGTAGAATGTACTGGAGTAACACATTCTGGCAGAAAATTGTGTGTATGTGTGTGTGTGCGTGTTCTATTGTAATTCACACAGAGTATGGGTGGGGGAGGGAACTGAAAAAGTAAATATCCATGAAAAAGAAATTTTTTTTCTTTGGTGATTTTCCTTTTGTTGAGCTAAGGGATGGAGAATGTACTGCATAGGCGTGACCAGCCACTAGACCGGTGTGCTGTTAACACACCCTCCTGCCTTTGCATACTGGGGGCCTCTCTGTAAACAGAAGTGACTTGTGACTTCTGATTTCCTGGGGCTCTAAAGAGAACCCGAGAATAGAAGTTTTAAATCGTGAACAAAGGGGAGACAAAGGGTTAATGAGAGGACAGAAGTTTGAAGTTTCATTGGATGAACACAGCGCCAGCATCCAACAAACATGCCAAAGGCTGAACTCTGCCCGGAAGTAATGAATGAGCACTGCCTTTAGCCCGTGTCCTCACTCTCCCCGTCTCCTGCACTCCAAGCCAGCCTCACTAAGAGTAGTCAAAGGTGACATGATGGTCCTTTCATCTCTCTCTGACCCCTCACACTGCCTTCACCTCTATCCATGTTGCTTCATCCTTCCCCCTTCTCCCTGATCTTCCTCTTTGAAAGATCTAATTCACACTAACTGGTAAAAGTCAGTTAGCACACAAGAGAGGAGACATCTCCTTCCTCAGCCTATACTTCAGAAAAGGAAACTCGGGCTTGAGCTCATTTGCCCAAATGGCAAAGGTCCCATCAGGGGCAGGGCCATGATGTGAAAATTCAAGCAAGCAGCCCCAGAGCCAGAGCTCCCAACCCTCATCCACTGCAGTTCACGTTCATGGGGTGAAGTGGTGAAACGCTAACCAGAAACTGAGAGTCAATGTAGATACCCAAGGCTTACTTGCCAGGGCACTCACTCACTGCCATTGAGTCAATGCTGACTCATAACAACCCTATAGGACAGGGTAGAATTCCCCTGTGAGTTACTGAGGATGTATCTCTTTATAGGAATAGAAAGCCCCATCTTTCCCTTGTGGCGTGGCTAGTGGTTTTAAACTGTTGCACAAAGCATAACCATGACACCATCAGGACCCCAAAACATGCCAGGGCAATCAATGGTTCTGTGAGATCTCTCAGGATAGAGATATACCTTGCTCCTTGGCTACACACGAGAAAGCATTCACCTCCAAGCCTAGTTTGTGATCCAAGTGAGTTTTATGAGAATTAGAAGAAGTTTCAGGTTTATAAAGGCACCTGCAGGGCTCTTCAGAAATGTGCTTCTCCTTAGAAGCTTCCCTGAAAGTCACGAGTTCTGCTCTCTGCTCCTGCCTTTTAAATTACTCCAAGAGGTGGGGCGTGCTGGTGACCCTGGTGAACTCATTGGCTGAACTGAATTCACCTGGCCTTGGTGGGCCAATTCAGGTGCAGAACACACCCAGGTGTACCTCCCCTTCCTGGCTGGGAACCTGAGCCTCTGAGCATGCGCAGTGTACCACTCGTTCATGGGACAAAGGCTCAGACTGCTGACCCTGCGTAATGGATGCCTCAGTCCCTAAGCTAAACTACCTAGCAGTTCCAAAACCCCACTGCTGTGTAGTGTTCATGAACTTTGGCAGGAACACATCCTTACCACGAAGAATCCTGGTGGCCCAATGGCTAAGCACTTGGGCTTTAGACCGCGGTCAGTAGCAATGCATGAGAAAAAGGTCTTGCCATTGTAAACATTCCACCCCACTGCCATCAAACGCAAAGAACCTCTGGTGACATGGTGGGCTACTCACAGAGCTACTAAATGCAAAGTCTTTGTCCGTTTTACACACTCACACACACAAACTCACACTCATACTCTTTCAAAATCTCTGGAGGGCTTCTGATGTCGTGTCCTTTTTACACACACACACACACACACACTTGCAGTATCTCTGGAGGGTAACTGACTTCGTGTCCTTTTTACACACACACAAACACACACCCACTCTCATACCCCTGCAGAAACTCTAGAGGGCTTCTGACTTCGTGTCCTTTTTAGTCACACACACACAAAAAAAACACTCACACCCATGCAGAATCCCTGGAGGGCTTCTGACTTCGTGTCCTTTTCACTCACACTCACACACAACCTTCCAGAATCTCTTGAGGGCTTCTGACATCGTGTACTTTTTATACACACAAACACACACACACACACACACACACACACACACATACTCACACTCATACCCTTGCAGAATCCCTAGTGGGCTTCTAAATTCGTGTACTTTTTTACAAACACACACACACACACACACCATGGTAGAATCTCTAGAGAGCTTCTGACTTCGTGTTCTTTTTACACACACACACACACACACTTTCAGAATCTCTGGAGGATCTGATTTAATGTCCTTTTTACAAACACAAACACACACACACTTACAGAATCTCTATAAGGCTTCTGGTTTCGTGTCCTTTTTACACACACAAACAAACACGCACCCTTGCAGAATCTCTGTAGGGCGTCTGATTTCATATCTTTTTTACACACACATACACACAAAAACACTTGCAAAATCTCTAAAGGGCTTCTGACTTTGTACGCTTTACTTACACACACACACACACACACACACACACACACACACACACACACACTCATGCCCCTACAGAATCTCTGGAGTACTTCTGACTTCGTGTCCTTTTTAGGACACACACACACATACCCTTCCAGAATCACTAGAGGGCTTCTGATTTTGTTTCATTTTTACACACACAGACACAAAGACGCACCCTTGGAGAATCTCTGGAGAGCTTCTGACTTTGTGTCCTGTTTACACACACACACACACACACAAACAAACACTCACACCCTTGTAGAATCGCTGGAGGGCTCTGACTTCGTTCTTTTTTTACACACACACACACTCATACATTTGCAGAATCTCTTGAGTGCTTCTGACTTCGTGTCCTTTACACACACACCCTTGCAGAATATCTAGAGGGCTTCTGACATCGTGTCATTTTTATACACACACACATACTCACACTCATACCCTTGCAGAATCTCTGGAGGTCTTCTGATTCTTCTCCTTTTCACACACACACACACACACACACACATATACATACACACCATTGCAGAATCTCTGGAAGGCTTCTGATTTAGTGTTCTTTTTACACACACACACACACACACACACACACTATGACGCACCCTTGCAGAATCTCTGGAGGTCTAATGAATTCGTGTCTTTTTTAGTCACACACACACAAACACTCACACCCTTTCCTAATCTCTGGAGGGCTTCTGACTTTGTGTCCTTTACACTCACATGCACACACAACCTTCAAGAATCTCTAGAGGGCTTCAGATATGGTGTCCTTTTTAATCACACACACACACACACACACACACACACACATACTCACACTCATACCCTTGCAGAATCTCAGGAGAGCTTCTGACATCTCCTTTTTACAGACACACACACATACACACCGTTGCTGAATCTCTAGAAGGCTTCTGAATTGGTTTCCTTTTTACACAAACACACAAACAATCTTGCAGAATCGCTGGAGGGCTTCTGACTTTGTGTCTTTTTACAAACACACAGACACTCACACACAGACCCTTGCAGAATCTCTAGAGGGCTTCTGACTTCGTGCCCTTTTTACACACACACACAGACATTCACACTCTTGCAGAATCTATGGAGGGCTTCTGACCTCGTATCTTTTGTACACACACACGCACACACACCCTTGCAGAATATCTGCAAGTCTTCTGACTTTGTTTCCTTTTTACACACACACACACACTCACATACAGACCCTCGCAAACTCCCTAGAGGGCTTCAGACTTCTGGTTCTTTTTACACAAACACATACACACACCATTGCAGAATCTCTAGAGGGCTTCTGACTTCGTGCCCTTTTTACACACCCACACACACTCACACTGATACACTTGCAGAATCTATGGAGGGTTTCTGGCTTCGTGTCCTTTTTACACACACACACCCACACACTCACACTCATACACTTGCCGAATATCTGCAGGTCTTCTGACTTCGTGTCCTTTTTACACACTCGCACACACACATGCACACATACACGCACCCTTGCAGAATCTCTGGAGGGCTTCTGACTTCACCTTTTTACACATACATACACACACACACACACACACACACACTATCACGCACCCTTGCTGAATCTCTGGAGGGCTTCTGAATTCATGTCTTTTTTGACACTCACTCACAAACACTCACACCTTTGAAGAATCTCTGGAGGGCTTCTGACTTCGTGCCCTTTTCACACACACACACTCACACACCCTTGCAGAATCTCAGGAGAGCTTCTGACTTTATGTCCTTTACACTCACACCCACACACATCCTTGCAAATCTCTAAAAGGCTACTGATTTGATTTCCTTTTTACACAAACACACACACAATTTTGCAGAATCGCTGGAGGGCTTCTGACTTCGTGTCCTTATTACACATACACACACACACTCATACACACTCTCACTCAGACCCTTGGAGTATCTCTAGAGAGCTTCTGACTTCTTGTTCTTTTAACACAAACACACACACACACCATGGCAGAATCTCTAGAGGGCTTCTGACTTCATGCCCTTTTTACACACACACACACACACACACACCCTTTCTGAATCTCTGGACGGTGTCTGAATTAATGTCTTTTTTACAAACACAAACACACTCACACTCTTGCAGAAACTCTAGAGGGCTTCTGACTTCGTGTCCTTTTTACACACACACTCACACACCCTTGCAGAATCTCTAGAGTGCTTCTGACTTAGTGTCCTTTTTACACTCACAAACACACACACTGACACGCATACATTTGCAAAATCTCTGGAGGGCTTCTGACTTCGTGTCCTTTTTACACACACACACACACACACACACACACACACACACACACCCTTGCAGAATATCTGCAGGTCTTCTGACCTCGTGTCCTTTGTACACATACACGCACACACACCCTTGCAGAATATCTGCAGGTCTTCTGACTTCGTGTCCTTTTTGAACAATAACACACAGATGCACACATGCACGCACTCTTGCAGAATCTCTGGAGGGCTTCTGACTTCTCCTTTTTACACATACACATACAGACCATTGCAGAATCTCTAGAAGGCTTCTGAATGACTGTCCTTTTTACACACACACACACACACACACACTATCACGCACCCTTCCTGTATCTCTGGAGGGTTTCTGAATTCATGTCCTTTTTTGACACACACACACACACACACAAGCACTCACAACTTTGAAGAATCTCTGGAGGGCTTCTGACTTCGTGCCCTTTTGACACACACTCATTCACTTGTAGAATCCCTTGAGAGCTTCTGATATCGTGTCCTTTACACTCACACCCACACACATCCTTGCAAATCTCTAGAAGGCTACTGATTTGGTTACTTTTTACACAAACACACACACAATCTTGCAGAATTTCTGGATTGCTTCTGACTTCGTGTCCTTTTTACAAACACACACACACACACTCACACTCAGACCCTTGCAGAATCTCTAGAGGGCTTTTGACTTCGTGTTTTTTTACACACACACACACACACACACACACATACATGCACCCTTGCAGAATCTCTGAAGGGCGTCTGATTTCATGTCCTTTTTAAACACACACACACACACGCACTCATACACTTGCAGTATCTCTGGAGGGCTTCTGATTTCGTGTCCAATTTACACACACACACACACACACTCACACTCTTGCAGAATATCTGCAGGTCTTCTGACTGCGTGTCCTTTTTATACACACACACACACACACACACACACAAGCACTCACACTTGAAGAATCTCTGGAGGGCTTCTGAGTTCCTGTCCTTTTTACACACCCAAATGCACACTGGCAGAATCTCTGGAGGGCTTCTGACTTCGTTTCCATTTTACACACACACATGCACACATGCATGCACCCTTGCAGAATCTCTTGAGGTATTCTCACTTTGTGTCCTTTTTACACACACAGACACTTGCAGAATCTCTGGAGGGCTTCTGATTTTGTGTCCTTTTTAGACACTCACACACACACAAACTTTGAAGAATATCTGTAGGGCTTCTGACTTCCTTTCCTTTTTACACACTCACACACACACACACACACCCTTGCACAATCTCTGGAGGTCTTCTGACTTCGTGTCCTTTTTACACACAAACTCACACTCATACACTTGCAGAAACTCTGCAGGGCTTCTGACTACATGTCCTTTTTACACACACACTCACACTCAGACCCTTGCAGAATCTCAAGAGAGCTTCTGATTCCGTGTCCTTTTTACAAACACACACACACACCATGGCAGATTCCCTAGAGGTCTTCTGACTTCGTGTCCTTTTTACACACACACACACACACACACACACACACACACACACACACACACACGGTTGCAGAATCTCTGGAGGGTTTCTGAATTAATTTCCTTTTTGCAAGCACAAACACACACACACACACACTCTTGCAGAATCTCTAAAAAGCTTCTGGTTTCCTGTCCTTTTTACACACACACACACACACACACGCATGCACCTTTGCAGAATCTCTGTAGGGCGTCTGATTTCATGTCTTTTTACACACACACAGAGAGAGAAAACCATTGCAGAATCTCTGGAGGGCTTCTGACTTTGTCCGTTTTACACACTCACACACGCAAACTCACACTAATACCCTTGCACAATCTCTGAAGGCCTTCTGATGTCGTGTCCTTTTTACACACACACACACACACTCACACAAACACACTCACACTCAGACCCTTGCAGAGTCCCAAGTGGGCTTCAAAATTCTTGTACTCTTTATACAAACACACACACACACACACCATGGTAGAATCTCTAGAGGGCTTCTGACTTTGTGTCCTTTTTACACACACACACACTTTCAGAATCTCTGGAGGGTTTCTGACTTAATGTCCTTTTTACCAACACAAAACCACACACACACACACTTCCAGAATCTCTATAAGGCTTCTGGTTTCGTGTCCTTTTTACACACACAAACATACACGCACCCTTGCAGAATCTCTGTAGGGCGTCTGATTTCATGTCCTTTTTACACACAAAAACACTTGCAAAATCTCTGGAGGGTTTCTGACTGTGTAGGTTTTACTTACACACACACACACACACACACACTCATGCTCCTACAGAATCTCTGGAGGGCTTCTGAGTTTGTGTCCTTTTTAGGACACACACACACACACCCTTCCAGAATCACTAGAGGGCTTCTGATTTTGTTTCATTTTTACACACAAGACATATACACGCACCCTTGGAGAATCTCTGGAGGGCTTCTGACTTCGTGTCTTTTTACAAACACACACACACTCACACTCAGACCCTTGCAGAACATCTAGAGGGCTTCTGACTTCTTGTTCTTTTTACACAAACACACACACACCATGGCAGAATCTCTAGAGGGCTTCTGACTCGTGCCCTTTTTACACACACACACACACACACACACACAAACGCTTTCTGAATCTCTGTTGGGTGTCTGACTTAATGTCCTTTTTACAAACACAAACACTCAAACACACACACTTGCAGAAAATGTAAAGGGCTTCTGACTTCGGGTCGTTTTTACATACACACACACACACGCACACACACACTCACACAACCTTGCAGAATGTCTAGAGTGCTTCTGACTTCGGGTCCTTTTTACACACACACACACACACACACTCACACTCATACACTTGCAGAAACATCTGGAAGAGTCTGGTCTGGAGACTCAGATCCTGAGAATGTGGTGTGGGGGCACCAGGCTCACGTGGCTGAGGATGTTTCGGTGCAGGGTGGAGCCATGCACCCCAGAGCTCTCTGTATTCCACAGGCGGATGGTGCTGTCAGAAGAGCAGGTGATAAAGGAGCTCGGGGGCAAGCAGGCCTGTTGACTGTCCTTCACCTCAGGGTAGACCTGGAGGAGCACAAGGACCAGAGGGACCTGGGTCAGACCTTGGCTGCCCACAGAGATGGGACGGGATGAGAGTAGAGAAAAGGTTGGTCAAGACTTAACCCCAGGCTTTTCCCAGAGCAAGCAAGTCATAATGATTAGCTCTTGTCTTTAACAAGTAAAGGAATATACATTAACCAAGCACCTAGTAAGTACAGGCATTCTAAATCTCCAACTTTCATTGTCTCCTTCTCGTAAAAATCATATGCATCAGGTATGTCATTTCACAATTGCAGAAACTAAGGTTTGGTCAAGTTCAGGAACATGTCCAAAGAGGCAAAGCTCAGACTGCACATGGCATACTGAAAAACGTCTGAGATGAGTCAGCACTAAAATCCCCTCCCATCCTCAGAGCCAATTAACAGATACGAAGGGACCCAGGGGCACTGCTGGGGGAGCAAGGGTGCTGGAGGAAACAAATTCCACACTTGAGGAACTCCAGCTCCTAATAGTAGCCCAGGAAACACGGTCAGTCTCAGCAGACCTGGCCCACGTACCTCTACACTCCAGAAGCAGGAGGAATGATAGAGAGCTGAATACACCTTGCCCACTTTCTTGGGGTCCTTCACATCCCAGACATAAATACTATGGTCATTGTACACACAAGACAGCCACTGATTTGCAGGATCAAAGGCCAAGGAGATGGTGTCCGGATACTACGCATTGGCCACTCCAGCGAAAAGGCGACTGAGGAAAGAGGGGGGCAGGGTGTCCAGCGCAGACAGGGCAAACTAGTGAGTGAGCGCAAATGAAATGGGGCACTCAAGGGAGGAGCAGCAGGTTGGCCAGCAGTCACTGGAGAAAGAACGCAGCAGCTGGCCTGGCATTCCTTGCCATGGGGCTCTCCAAAAGAACACAAGTTATTTCATAGCCCCCAACGTCAGGCAGGGACAGTGTGTGGCCGTGATGCAGCCAAGCAGATGTCAGGCCCTTCTAGACTCACGTCAGAGGACAAGGAAGGACACTGTGCAAGCCACAACCATGGTCATATATCATTTCCTACCAATTGCAGATTTAGTCCCGTCCTGCCCTGAAAGAGAAATTAATATACCCAACTGCAGAACTGCCCTGCTTCCTGACAGCACTGAAACCAGAGCAAAACTTCACTTCCTACAATCACCCAACCCAAGGCCCGAGGCTACAATAAGCCCCTCCTACCGCAGCTGCATCCCAGGACCACCCTGAGGGAGAAAGGCCTGCTCCATCAGGTTTCCAGTCTCTCTCAGAAACCCTAAGGAACTGCCCATCTGTCCTAGCTGTGGTCTTTACAGGACAATGCATTACCACACGGCAGACTCAGATTACCACGGTTGCCCACAGTGAGCAAGAAATGCTAAAAGACCCACCTGTGCTTGACTGCAAGGGTCTTCCCAGAGGCCTATGTGTGCCCTTCTCTCCTTGCAGCATGCCAAGGATGGCCTGGCACAGAGTGGGGCTCTGACAGGACTCAGGGGCCCACCCACACCGCTCACCTGGCCTCTGTGATGCTGGCAATGTCTGTTCCCAGGGCATGGGGCCGGGGCAGCGTGCTGAGGAAGTGCAGGTTGGAGGGGTTGAAAAGACGCACGGTGCTGTCAGCACAGCCACAGAAGATGTAGTCCTGGCTCACCGAGATGCAGTGGGCCACTGTGGTCTGTGAGCACAGAAGCCCCATTCAGCAAGGGCGTCTGCGCACTCCTTCACCCCACCTCAACAGCCATGAGCCAAGAGGCAAGGACAAGTGCAAGGTAGGACAGCTGCCCTGGCCAGAGCCCCTCAATGCCCCTCCCTCTAACAGCAGCTAGCCAGAGGGCCCACAGCCCCATGCAATTAGGAAGAAGGGGTCAGCAAGCCTTATATGCCACCTGAGTTTTAGGCAAACACACACTCAGAAAAGGCCGGCCAAGAGAAAGGCAGCAGAGGCAGCGGACAGGGCCAGCACACTTACTGTGATGCTGTCTTTGTGCTGAGCAGAAGAGGAAGCAGAGGAAGCGGCAGAGACAGAGAGCGCGAGCGAGCAGAGAGGTTCCCAAACACCTTCCTCCGCCTGGGGCCTCCCCCAGCGTGCATGCAGACCCCGCTGCTAACCCCAGGACCCCCGGAGCCTGGAGGTGACAGACGGGAGGGTGCCGACAAAGCATTCACTTACCCTCAGCTCCACCCACTTGTCCAACAGTCTCTGGTCACTGAACTCGCACAGCTGCCCCGAGGATGTGATACAGAAGGTGCTGTCAGCCTTCTTCCCGCGGCCACAGGCTACATCAGTGAACAGGTAGTTCTGCATGTCCCCCAGCAGCGCGGAGCGGCCCAGCAGGGGCACAGTGGCATTCACCTGTGGAGGCACACCACAGGTGCCACCCACACACCCACCCTGCAGGCTACCCCCTTGAAAGCAGGCCCTGGGGAGAGAGGGAAAAGGCTTCCCTTGCAGATTGACATAGCACCTGGCCCAGCTGAGACTTCCAAAGGGCTTTTGAGCATGCAGAAGGGGGCACAGGTGGAACAGATCTGGGCAGACCCCACCCTGGTGGCTACTTGCTGCCTCACCGTTGAGGTCTTGCTGTCATCAAGGAACCAGAATTTGATGTGCCGGTTGCCTGCAATGACAAAGTAGCTGCAGTCCTCAGAGAAGGATACTGCTTTCACCCGACTGGTCACCTGGTTGGAAGCCACTACAATGTTTTTCTGGAGAGAAAGTCAAGGGAAATCAAGGCTCTGCTTCTAGGAGCTGAGGGAAAAGAAACTTACACACTGAAGGAGGTTAGACAAGCTGTGAACTTGACCTCTCCTTCTGCCCCTTCTTCAGCATCCTAGATACACAGTTGCTCCTTTCTGCTCAGAGTTCTCTAGAAAGGGACTGAGGCCAGCAGGTGGAAGTGAAGGCCACCTGTCAGCAGTTTCTTGGCTCCCCTCCCGGCCCTGCCTGTCCTGAGGCCAGCAGCCCACTCACCTTCCAGGCCCAGACATTGACGATCATATCATGCTGGTAGCCCACTGAGACAATGTACTTGGCGCTGGGTGAGAAGGCCACACACGCCACGCCATAATTATGCTCCTGAAGCTCTGCCACCTGGCTGCGCTCCGACACGTCCCACACCCTCACAGCAGGCATGTGTCCACTCTGCGGGGACGAAGACCCCAAAGTAAAGGCCAGAGGCAGCCAGCTCCCTCCCCATCCAAGGAGGCCTGGCTCTCCCAGCCACTGGACAAGAGCCTGCACATAAATGAAGGACACCTAACCTAATGTGCCTGCACATGAATCAAGGACACCCCCGGAGGGAATGTGATCAGTGTTGGGGAACAGGGACTCTCAGGGATGGGCTCCTGGCGTGATTTGGATGGGCAAGAACCACCACTACTGCGGTTGGCTCCCACAGCCTCACAGGGCAAGTCTATGGGAGGGCAGCCCTGTTCCACACTGTGACCAACAGGAGGATTCCAGGATAAGGAATGTTTTAAGGAGGTGTTTTCCAAAATGTGGTTCCCAAATTGGCAGCTTCAGCCTCATCTGGAACTACTTGTTAGCATTGCAAACTGAAGAGAGCCACCCCAGACCTGCTGAGCCCGAGAGCCAGCAGTCTGTACTACGGGGCCACCATAGCACTTCTGATGCAGGCTACAGCCTAAGAACACTGCTCTAGGGCAGACCAAACACCCAAAGTTGACACCAGTACAGAAAGTCAAACTTGGCACCAGTCCTATGCGGGCTGCAGGCTGTCACTCTCTGCTAAGGCCAGGCCACCCCCTCTGCAGTGCCTGAGCTTCCTTCCTCACTCACCTCGCCGGTGACCAGGTACTTGCCATCAGGAGAGAAGGCAAGGGCAGTGATGGTTTTCCTGAAAGGAATGGGGGCAGGCTCAAGAGAGGCACTGGCAGCCTGGCCCAGGTCTGGCCTCTCACAGTCCCCTCTCAAAACAAGGGCAGCAAACCCGCCCTCCTTGTGCTGCTTCCCTTGCAGGCCTGGGGCCCAACAGGGCCCAATGCCACAGAGAAGCAGGTGGCACTCCTCTGGCCGTCCCTGGGAAATGGTGGCACTCCCCAAAGCCCCAGAGCCCATTTACCTGGAGCTGTTGAGGATGTGGTGCTGCTTGTGTTTCCGGGGATTGAAGAGCACAACCACACACCTGGGGAGAGGGAGAGGGGAGCACAGCCTTAGCACCCCACCTCAGTGGCCCAGCCCAGAGGACCCCACGTTGCCAGAGTGCAGCTGGCTCCTGGCAGCACTCTTCTGCCTTTCTCCCCTTCTGTAGCCCCACACGGTGCAAGGGCCTGTAGGGAGCCCTGCCTGCCCAGTGCTCTGTGCACCAGCACCATCGGGCCATGCCCCATAGTGATGGGGTGGCCGGTCTTCCCAGAGCCCTTGTCCCTACCCCAGGGCAGAGGGCAGAGAGAAGGATGCACATGATTTGCGTAAGAACAGGCCTCAGCTGTGCCCTTGTTTACAGACCTCCTGGTTTCCAGGAGAGAGTGGGATCTCTCATGTCTGCACCCATGTGTGTACTTGGCAAGAGCCAGCCCTCCACATGTTGGATGAGGAAGCAAGTGGAAGGTCAGGGCCCAGGGCCAGGCCTGCAGGGAGACTAAGGGGGATGGAGAGGCAGAAAACTGCCTGAGGGAGGGAACTTCATGGAGCTCCTGGCCCACGTCAGACTCTTTAGCCCAAAGAGCCTGAGCAGCGCTATTCTAACAGCCTCCAGGCTCCCTCTCCAGTCAGGCAGCAAGGCTGGGTGAGATTGCATGGAGACTGAAATTCAAGAGTGAACTCGAGAGAGGGAGGCAGGTAAGAGTCAGGGACAAGGAGCTGGGAGCCAACAGCTCGCCAGTGTCTCAGGGGCCATGGCGCTCAGCAGGTTTAGGCCCTCTGCCCAGCTGTCCCCTCTCTTCATTAGCGCTATGCCTACTAATTGCTATTAGCTGGCCACAGCAAGCCAGGAGCCTGCTCCCCCAGGTAGACGGAGGAGAGACTCAGTAGAAGGCTACTTGTCCCAACACTGTCTTTTACAACAGGAAGCAGACACAGGACCCGCATCTGGACCCCACTGCTTGCATATGGGAGCAGGAGCTGCAGCACAGGGCTTGGTCTCTTCTGCAGACAGAGGCCTCCGGCTTGGCTCAATGAGCCAGTTCGCTATGCAAATTCCACTGTCAACTAGGGATTCTGGGATCTTGGAGGTGCACCAGCAAAAGATAAGGAGGTCCCGAGGGTCTAACAAGAGCATAAAGCTGTTGCCACGTGTCCTATGGAATTTTCTCTTCAGCTCTTTGTCTTTGTCATTTCTTCTCATTGTCTTAGCTACTCTATGATATAGAACAATTCTGACTCATAGGAATTTGATACTACTGTCCTCTCCCAATTTCCTTTATTTTCCACCTTCATGTGTGTTAAAATATGCAGTATTGCATCAGATTTCCTATGCTCTAAACCAGTGGTTCTCAACCTTCCTAATTCCTTGGCACTATAATGAAGTTCCTGATGTTGTGGTGAACATCCATTCGTAAAATTATTTTCGTTGCTACTTCATAACTGTAATTTTGCTACTATGAAGAAGAGACCGACCCCTGTGAATGGGTAGCTCAACCCCCAAAGAGGTCCTGATCCACAGG
This sequence comes from Tenrec ecaudatus, assembly GCF_050624435.1. NCBI lineage: Eukaryota > Metazoa > Chordata > Mammalia > Afrosoricida > Tenrecidae > Tenrec > Tenrec ecaudatus. The sequence goes on along the minus strand of NC_134546.1, from coordinate 73,076,776 downwards.
TTGAGAACCGCTGCTCTAAACTAAGAGGTGTTTCTTTAAGATGTAGTTCAGTATATTGTTAGACGCCCAAGTCCTGTTGTTGTTGTTGTTAAGTGCCGTCGAGTGGATTTTGGCTCACAGCAACTCTATGTACAATGTACCGAAACGCTGCCCCATTAGTGCATTCCTCACAGTGGTTCTTTGCTTGCGCTCATTGTTGCAGCCACTGAGCTATTCCAAATTGTAGGGGCTGCCTCTCCTTTGCTGCCCTTCTACTCTACCAATATCTGTATCTTCCTCTAGGACAGTGCTTCTCAACCTTCCTAAATTCACGACACTTTCATACAGTTTCCTTTGTAGTGGTAGACCCCAATCATAAAATTATATTCTTTGCTACTTCGTAACTCTCGTTTTGTTACAAGTTATGAATAGTGCAACCCTGTAAAGGGTTCGTCTAAGCCCCAAAGGGGTCACGACCCACATGGTGAGAAACCCTGCTCTAAATTGAGAGGAGTTTCTCTTAAGGTCTATTTCACCATACTGTTAGAAGCTCAAGTCCATTTGTTGTTGTTGTTAGGTGCCGTCGAATGGGTATGTCTCATAGCAACTCTACGCACAATATAATGAAACGCCGCCCAGTGGTTCTCTGCTTGCGCTCATTGTTGCAGCCACTGTGCTAACGCATCTTGTTGGGGACCGCCTCTCTTTTCCTGCCCTTTCATACCAAGATTTGGGACTTCCTCTAGAGCAGTGGTTCTTAACTTTCCTAATGCCATGATATTTTCATACCGATTCTCATTTAGTGGTGACCCCCCCCCCCAACCATAAAATGATTTCATTGCAGCTTCATAACTGTAATTTTGTTACTGTTATGAGTCACGACACCCCTGTGAAATTTTCATTCCATATCCACAAAGGGGTCGCGACACACAGCTGAAGATCCCCTGCTCTAAACTAAGAGGAGATTCTCTTAAGATAGAATTCAGCATACTGGTAGATGCACAAGTTCTGTTGTTATTGGTGTTAGGTACCATCGAGTGGGTTTTGGCTCATAGTAACTCTATGCACAATATAATGAAACGCTTTCCCATCCTATGCCATCCTCACAGTGGTTCTTTTGCTTGTGCTCATTGTTGCAACCACTGTGCTAATCCAACTTTTGGGTAGCTGCCTCTTTTTTGTGGCCTTTCTACTGTACCAAGACTTGTGTCTTCCTCTAGGGCAATGGTTGTCAAATTTCCTAATGCCATGACCCTTTCATACAGTTCCTCATGTAGTGGTGACCCCCATCATAATATTATTGTTACTTCGTAACTGTAATTTTCCTACAGTTATGAATCATTTCACACATGTGAAAGGGTCATTCGATCACCAAAAGTGGTCGCGAACCACAGGTTAAAAACCGCTGGTCTAAACTAAGAGGAGTTTTTCTTAATATCTACTTCACCCTATTGTCAGGAGCACAAATCCTATAGTTATTGTTAGATTCTGTTGTGTGGCTTTCGACGCCTAGCAACTCTAAGCACAATATGATGCAAAGGTGTCCTGTCCTGCGCCATCCTCCCAGTGGTTCTTTTGCTTGCGCGGATTGTTGCAGCCACTGTTGTATTCCATTGTGCTGTGGGCTGCCTCTTTTTGCTGCCCTTCTACTGTACCCAGATCTATGTCTCCCTCTAGGGTAGTGGTTCTCAACCTTCCTAATGTCATGACTCTTTCACACCATTCCTCACGTACTAGTAACCCCCCCCAATCAAAAAATAATTTTCCTTGTTACTCCATAACTATAAATTTGGTATTGTTATGAATCAGGTCACCCATGTGAAATGCTCATTGTTCCCTCCTAAGACGTTGTGACCCACAGTTAGGGAACTGTTACTCTACACTAAGAGTTTCTTTTAAAGTCTCCCTCAGCATATTGTTAGAGGCACAAATCCTGTTGTTTGGTGCCTTCGAATGGGTTTAGGCTCATACCAACTCTATGCACCATGTAATAAAATGCTTTCCCGTCCTGTGCCTTCCATACAGTGGTTCTTTTGCTCACACTCATTTTTGCAGCCACTGTGCTAATCCATTTTGTTGGGCACTGCCTCTCTTTTCCTGCCCTTCTGTACCAAGATATCTGTCTTCCTCTAGAGCAGTGGTTCTCAACTTTCCAAATGCCACAACCACTTCACACCATTCCTCGTCTAGTGGTGACATCCAACCATAAAATATTTGCATTGCTACATCATAATTGTAATTTTGCTTCTGTTATGGATCAGGCCACCCATGTGAAAGGTTCGTTAGTCTCCTCAAAGGTGTCTCGACACACAGTTTGAGAACCAATGGTCTAAACGAATAGGAGTTTCTCTTAAGGTCTACTTCAGAATATTCTTAGAAGCCCAAGTTCTTTTTATTAGTGTTTGGTGCCTTTGAGTGTGTGTTGGCTCATACCAACTGTATGCACAATATAATGAAACTCGGCCCCATCTCGTGCCATCTTCACTGTGGTCCTTTGCTTGCACTCAAGCTGCATCTATTCCATCTTGTAGGGGCTGCCTGACTTTTGCAGCCCTTCTACTGTACCAACATTTGTGTCTTCCTCTAGGACAATGTTTCTCATACATCCTAATTCTGCGGCCCTTTCGTACAGTTCCCAATGTAGTGGTGGACCCCAATCATAAAATTATATTCATTGATATTTCATAACTGTACTTTTGCCACTGTTATGAATCAGGCCATCACTGTGAAGGGGTGTTTCGAAACACCCCCCACCTGAAAGTGTTCGCGACCCAATGTTGAGAACCCTGCTGTAAACTAAGAAGAGTTGCTCTTAAGATTTACTTCAGCATATTGTTAAACACACAAGCCCTGTTGTTATTGTTGTTAAGTTCTGCGGAGGGGGTTTTGGCTCATCGCATCTCTATGCACAATATCATGAAATGCTTCCCAGACCTGTGCCATCCTGTCAGTGGTTGTTTGCTAGTGCTCATTGTTGGAGCCATATTTGGGGGGGGGGGGCTGGCTATTTTTTGTTGCCCTTCTACTCTACCAAGACTTGTGTCTTCCTTTAGGGCAGTGGTTCTCAACCTTCCTAATGCCACAACATTTTCATACCGTTCCTCATATAGTGCTGACTGCCAAATCATAAAATTATTTTCATTGCAACTTTGTAACTCTAATTTTTCTACTGTTATGACTAGGCGACCACTATGAAAGGTTCATTCATCCCCCAACAGGGCTCGTGACCCAAAAGTTGAGAACCGCTGCACTAAACTAATAGGAGTTTCTCTTAAGGTCTACTTCAGCACATTATAAGAAACACAAGTCCTGTTGTTTTGTTGTCAGGTGCAGTCGAGTGGGTTTTGACTCATAGCAACTCTATGCTCCATATAATGTAACGCTGCCCCATCTTGTGCCATCCTCACAGTGTTCCCTTAGCTTGAGCTCATTGCTGCAGCCACTATGCTATTCCATCTATTTGGGGGCTGACTCTATATTGCGGCCCTTCAACTGTATCAAGACTTGTGTCTTCCTGTAGGACTGTGGTTTTCAGCAATCCTAATGCCACGACCCTTTCATACAGTGCCTCGTGTAGTAATGACCCCCCAACCAAAAAAATTGTACTGTTGCTACTTCATAACTGTAATTTTGCTACTGTTACGTATCTGGCCACGCCTATGGGAGGGTCATTTGAACACCCCCAAAGGATATACCACTCAACTCACAAGTTGAGAACGGCTGCTCTAAACTAAGAGCAGTTTCTCTCAAGGTTTAGTTGAGCATACTGTTAGATGTATGATTCCTCCTGTTACTGTTGTTCGGGCCGTGGAGAGGGTTTGGGCTGATAGCAACCCTGTGCACAATATAATAAAGGCCTGCCCAGTCTTGCATCATCCTCACGGTGGTTCTTTGCTTGCGCTCATTGTTGCAGCCACTGTGCAAATCTGTCTTGTAGGGACTTCCTCTCTTCTGCTGCCCTTCTACTGTACTTGCGTCTTCCTCTAGGACAGTGTTTCTCACCCTTCCTATTTCTACGACCTTTCCATACACTTCCCAATGTGTAGTGGTGGTCCCCAAAGCATAAAGTTTTTTTTTCAACTGTTATTCCATAACTGTAATTTTGCAAGTCTTATGAATCTAGTCACCCTGTGAAAGGGTTGTTCAACCAACCAAAGTGGTCACAAATCACAGGTTGAGAACTGCCGTTCTAAATTAAGAGGAGTTTCTCCTGTGGTATAGCTCTGTATATTATTACACGCAAGAGTCCTGTTCTTATTGTTGTTCGGGGGCTGTCGAGTGGGTTTGGCTCATAGTTGGCTCATAACAACTCTATGCACAGTATCATGAAACACTGTTCCATCCTCTAACACCCTCACACTTTTCTTTTGTTTTCACTCATTGTTGCAGTCTCTGTGCTAATCCATCTTTTGGGGGACTGCCTCTCATTTGCTGACCTTCAACTGTACCCAGATTTGTGTCTTCCTCTAGGGCAGTGGTTCTCAAACTTCCTAATGCACGACTCTTTCACACCATTCCTCATGTATTGGTGACGCCCCCTCCCCAATCATAAAATTACTTTCCTTGTTACCTTATGACTAAAATTATGCTATTGTTATGAATCAGGCCACCATGTGATATAGTCATTCTCCCCCCCACCCCCCAAAAGGCATCACGACCCACAGTTTGAGAACTGCTATTCTACACTAAGTGGAGTTTCTTTTTAAGGTATGTTTCAGCATATTGTTAGAAGCACAAATCCTGTTCTTGTTTTTGGCTGCCTTCGAGTGGGTTTTGGCTCATAACAACCCTATGCACAATGTAATGAAACGTTGTCCTGCCCTGTGCATCCTCACGGTGGTTCTTCTGTTTGCGCTCATTGTTGCAGCCACTGTGGTAATCCATCTTGTTAGGGACTAACTCTCTTTTCCTGCCCTTCCGTACCAAGATTTGTGTCTTCCTCAAGAATAGTGGTTCTCAACTTTCTGAATGCCACTACTATTTCATACCAGTCCTCATGTAGTGGTGACTCCCCAACCATAAAATATTTTCATTGCTACATCATAACTGTAATTTCGCTTCTGTTATGGATCAGGCCACCCATGTGAAAGGTTCATTAGTCTTCTAAAGGCACTGTGACACAGTTTGAGAACCACTGGTCTAAACTAAGGGGAGTTTCTCTTAAGGTCTACTTCCGCATATTCATAGACGCACAGTCCTGTTGTTATTGTTTGGTGCCTTTGAGTGTGTGCTGGCTCATAGCAACTCTATACACAATATAATGAAACGTGACCCCGTGTCGTGCCACCCTCACAGTGGTTATTTTGCTTGTTGTCATTGTTGCAACCATGGGCTAATCCAACTTTTGGGGGGCTGGCTCTCTTTTGCTGCCCCTCTACTGCCCTTTCATTCATTTCCTCATGTAGTGATGAACCCCCCAATCTTAAAATTATTTTCATTGCTACTTTGTAACTTTAATTTTGCTACAGTTATGAATCAGGCCTCCACTGTGAAAGGGTCATTTGACCCCCCCCAAAGGGCTCGTGACCCACAAGTTGAGAACCACTGCTCTAAACTAAGAGGAGTTTCTCTTAGGATCTACAGCACCATATTGTGAAAAGCATGAGTCCTACAGTGATTGTTGTTAGGTGTTGCCCAGTGGGTTTCGATTCTCAGCAACTCTACGCACAAGATAATGAAACACTGCCCCGTCCTGTGCCATCCTCACAGTGGTTTCTTGTCTGCACTCATGGTTGCAGCCACTGCGCTAATCTATCATCTGGGGGTCTGCCTCTCATTTGCTGCCTTTCTGCTCTGCCAAGATTTCTGTCTTGCTCAAGGACAGTGGCTCTCAACCTTCTTATAATGCCACAGGCCTTTTATACCACTGCTCATGTAGTGGGTACAATCCCAGTCATAAATTTATCGTCATTGCTACTTCATAACTGTAATGTAGCTACTGCTATGAAGTGGGACACCCCTGTGCAAGGGTAGTTCATCACCCTAATGGAGTCATGACCCACAGGTTGAGAATCTCTGCTCCAAACTATGAAGAATGTCTCATAAGATATATTTCAGCACATTGTTAGAAGCAAAAGTCCTGTTGTTATTTTATTTAGGTGCCTTCAAGTGGGTTTTGGCTCATAGCAACTCTATGCAAAATATAACAAAATGCTCCCCCATCCTGTGCATTGCTCACAGTGGTTCTTTGCTTGCGCTGGTTGTTGCAGCCACTGAGCTATTCCAACTTGGAGGGGCTGCCTCTCCTTTGCTGCCCTTCTACTCTACCAACATTTGTGTCTTCCTCTCGGACAGTGGTTCTCAATCTTCCTAAATTCACGACCCTTTCATGCAGTTCCCAAAATAGTGGTGGACCCCCAGTCATACAAAATTTTCGCTGATATTTCATAACTGTAATTTTGCTAATCTTATGAATCAGGCAACCCTTGTGAAAGGGTCATTCAACCCACTCACTCCCCAAAAGGGTTCGTGATTCATAGGCTGAGAACCCTGCACTAAACTAAGAGGAGTTTCTCTTAAGATCTACGTCAGCATATTGTTAGAAGCTCAAGTACTTTTTGTGTTGCTGTTAGTTGCCGCCGAGTGGGTTTTGACTCTCAGCAACTCTAAGCACAAGATAATGAAACGCTGCCCCGTCCTGTGCCGTCCTCACAGTGGTTCGTTGATGGCACTCATTGTTGCAGCCACTGAGCTATTCCATCTTGTAGGGTCTGCCTCTCACTTGCTGCCCTTCTGCAGTACCACGTTTTGTGTATTCCTCTCGGGCAGTGTTTCTGAACCTTCTTAATGGCATGGCTCCTTTATACAATTCTTAATGTTGTGGTGATCCTCCAACAGTAATATTTTTTTCATTGTTACTCCATTACTGTGATTTCACTACTGTTATGAATTGGGCAACACCTGTGAGAGGGGGTCGCGACCCACAAGTTAAGAACCACTGCTCTAAATTTAGAGGAGTTTCTCTTAAGATATAGTTCAGCATATTGTTAGAAGTACACGTCCTGTAGTTATTGTCATTAAGTTCTGTCGAGTGGGTTTTGACTCTTAGCTGCCCTGACCTGTGCCACCCTCACCGTGCTTGTGTGCTTGACCTCAGTGTTGCAGCCACTGTGCTAATCCAACTTGTTGGAGACTGCCGCTCTCTTCCTTCCCTTCTGTACCAGATTTGTGTCTTTCCCTAGGGAAGTGGTTCTCAACCTTCCTAATGCCACGACTCTTTCAGACCATTCCTCATGTAGTGGTGATTGCCAAATCATGAAATTATTTTCATTGCTACATCATAACTCTAGTTTTTCCACTTTAATGAACGGTCCACTGCCGTGAAAGGGTCATTTATCCCCCAAAAGGGGTCACGACCTTCAGTTTGAGGCCCGCTGCGCTAAACTAATAGGAGATTCTCTTAAGGTCTACTTAGGTACATTGTTAGAAAAACAAGTCCTGTTTTTTTTTTCTTGTGTGTTTTGACTCATAACAACTCTATGTCAATATAATGAAACACTGCCCCATCTTGTGCCATCCTTGCAGTGTTTCTTTGGCTTGTGTTTATTGTTGCAGCCACTGTGCTATCCCATCTATATTGGGGCTGAGTCTATTTTGTTGCCCTTCAACTGTATCAAGAATTGAGTCTTCCTCTTGGACAGTGGTTTTCAACATTCTTACTCACGACCCTTTCATCCAGTTCCTCATGTAGTCGTGACCAACCAACCATACAATTATTTTTGTTGCTACATCATAGCTGTAATTTTGCTACTGCTATAATTCAGGCCACCCCATGAAAGGGCTGTTTGACCCCCTAAGTAGACATGACCCACAGGTCGAGAGCCGCTGCTCTAAACGAAGGGGAGATTCTCTTAAGGTCTTCTTCAGCATATTGTTAGAAGCACAAGTCCTGTTGTTACTGTTGTTGGGTGCAGTCTAGTGGGTTTGGCTCATAGCCACTCTCTGCACAATATAATGAAACTCTGGGGTTCTTAAAGGCTTGAAGGCAAACAGGCTGAAATCTAGCTCAGAAGCAACAAAGCCCACAGAGAAGAAGCACACAAGCCTAAGTGAGCACGAGGTGTTGAAGGGATCAGGTAGCAGACACCAAAGAACAAAAACCATCATTGTGTGATCACCTTCCCCACATAAACGCTGAAGATGAATGTGTGCATAAGTATGTGTGGTGAAGAAGGCTGATGGTGGCCGGCTATCAAGCGATATAGCGTCCCGGGTCTTAGAGGCTTGAAAGTAAACAAGCTGGCCCAGAAGCAACAAAGCCCACATGGAAGCATCACACCAACATGTGTGATCATGAAGGGCTGAGGGGACCAGTTTTCAAGCAACAAAGGCGGGAGGTGGGATTATATCATCGTGAATGAGGGGAGTACATGACGGGGGACCAATGCCCACCTGTAGACAACTGGACATCCCTTGCGGAGGGGTAGTGGGAAGGAGATGAGTCACTCAGGGTTCAGTATAGCAATAATGAAACTCACAACCTTCCTCTAGTTATTAAACGCTTCCTCCCCCCACCTCTCATGATCCCAATTCTACCTTGCAAACCTGGTTAGACCAGAAGATACACAGCGGTACAGACGGGAACTGGAAACACAGGGAATCCAGGACAGATGAACCCCCCAGGACCAGCAGTGAGAGTGGCGATACTGGGAGGGAAGTGGGTATAGAAATGGGAAACCGATCACAAGGATCTACATGTAACTTCCCCCCTGGGAGATGGGCAACAGAAAATTGGGTGATGGGAGACGCCGTGCAGTGTAAGATAAGAGAAAATAATAATGTATAAATTATTAAGGGTTCATGAGGGAAGAGGAGCAGGGTGAGAAGGGGATAGGGAAAAGGGGAAATGAGCTGATTCCAGGAACCCAAGCGGAAAGCAAATTTTGAGAGTGATGAAGGCAACGAATGTATAAGTGTGCTTTACACAATTGGTGTATGTATGGATTGTGATGAGTTGTATGAGCCCCAATAAAATGATTTTAAAAAAGAAAAAGAAAGAAATGTCTATAAATGAATGAAGGCAACATATGTACAAAATGCCTGATGCAATCAATATGGATTGCAACAAAAGTTGTAAGAGTCTCCAATAAAAGATTTTTAATAAAAATGTATATATAATAAATATTTTCCTAACTTATATAAATGATTAATAAGAATAAAATTAAGCAGCCTGGGCGTTTTATAGGAAAAAATGATAAAAGAACAAATGAGAGATTCAGCAGGAAGCAATGGATAGGAAAATATTATAAGGAAAGTTTTCTCTTATATGGAATGTACATTCTCTTACATGACAACAATCAGAATATGCCGTAAGAACCTCAGACCAAATACTAGAATAAAATAGAGGAAAACATTCCCAACCCTTCAATAAAATGCTATATGCTTTCGATGATTTTCACAAAAGTTCAAATTTTTTAACAAAATATTTTGTTCATTCACATTTTTAATTATGCATAAATTTATGTCTACTTGCATTACATCTCATAAAAAGGCATAAGAATTGTTTTTGCACTGTTTAAAACTAAATAGAAGATAGTGAAGGTGAAAAATAGTTTTCGTGAATGTTGCTTTGAAATACAAATGGCATTGTCCTAAGAAATTTAAATGATTTAATTTTTTTTAATCATTTTATTAGGGGCACATACAACTCTTATCACAATCCATACATACATCAGTTGTGTAAAGCACATCCGTACATTCAGTGCCCTCATCATTCTCAAAACATTTGCTCTCTACTTAAGGCCTTGGCATCATGTCCTCATTTTTCTCCGCCCTCCCTGTTCCCCCCTCACTCATGAACCCTTGATAATTTGTCAGATCTTACATTTTTTGTCTCCCTTCACCCACTTTTCTGTTGTCCATCCTCCAGGGAGGAAGTTATATGTAGATCCTTGTAACTGAGGTCTCAGAGCAGCTGGGTGTGATGCAGGGGAGGCTCTGGAAGCAGCTGAAGACACTGTGGGAGTTGGCAGCCCAACAGTGAGGGTCACTGCATCCGGGGGTACCAGAAAACTGGCTGGGGTTGCTTATTCCCCTAGATGCTACCCCTGCCTTGAAGAGAACCGTGACAGAGGCCTGTAGACATGTGTCAGGAAAAGATGAGTCCTTCACTGTTTCCTCTTCCCACAAACCTTTGAGGAGAGCCTGCAGGGCAGGGGCTCGGCTCCCTGGATCCAGTCACCTGCCCTTCCCCACAGCCACACCCTCGCCAGCCCCAACTCCCCCTGCCCTGGGTTTGCTTCTTGAATCCAGAGGAGCAGCCTGGGCAAAGACCATGAAGAACCTTGTCCTTCAGGCAGCCCCTTTGATTGGGTCCCTTGTCCTGCAGAGTGTGGACACATGCACACTAACTGTTGGGGGACTCAGCTGTCACCACAGGGGCCAGGATCTGAAGAGGATGCTGGCACTGCAGGGCTTCCTGAGGGAAGCCGAGGACTTGCAGAGCTGGCTGAGCAGCCAGCAGCTGGTGGCCAGAGGAGAGAGGACTATGAGCACACCCTAGTGAGGAAGGGGCTAGGGGCAAGGAAGGTGCCCAGGAGCCGAAGGAAGACGGGTGGTGGAGGGGGGGCTGCATGCACAAGGGGCTGATGGGGAACATCAGTCTGGACTGAGGACAGCTGTGGCTTCCTATTCCCCTCTCTGCGTAGAGGGGCAAGTTCTGTGGCTGTCCAGTCTTGCCCTGCCCAGTCACTCACTGAGGTGTCTCACAACCACAACAGCCAGGGCCCCCTGGAACCCTTCTCCTCTCTTCTCAGCTCCTCTTAACCAAGTTTGCAATGTTTCAGCACCAAGTGAAGATGGGTGGCCACCAGGGGGCAGCCTGCCCCACTAGCGGAGAGCCTGCTGGAGTGGCAGCCCAGCACTGCCCCCAGGGCCCAGCAGTGGTGACAGGACCTACAGTGAGTACCAGCAGCCTGGAGCAGGGGTGAGTTTGGGGGAGGTGCTGGGCATGGGCTGGAAGGGCTGCCAGGGAGACCCTTGCTGTGCTGCGGCTCTGCCAAACCCCTGAGAGGTGAACTTGCTTTCTGTGTGCCCACATTGGGGGCCCAGGCCACGTGTTCCAGGGAGCTACTTGTGCAGCCTGTAGCTTGGGACCCCTTACTTAAGCTGAGAGGCCATGTCAGACGACCTTCAGCAAAGCTCAGCCTTTGAGTTCTGGGCTTCTGGCTTCAGGGCACAGTGAGGGCAGCTGCTGGTTCTGGCCCAGCTGCAAGCAGCCTGGCTGTACCTGGCCCTTCTTGGGACTCCAGATAGCACTGGGGAAACTGGGTGCACCGAGAGCCTGGGTTACTTGCTAGAGACCACAGCTAATTAGCAGTGAAGTAGAGACCCGATATGGCCCTCACCATAAAAAGGAAGTGTTTTCTGCCCTGGTGACCCTTGGCCTTCCCTGAGGTCAAGGGTGACCATAGCAGCCATATGAAGAGTGTCAGAAGCAGGGCACAGTGACTGCCTCAACCTCCCCACTCTCCCCTGCCGGGGCTCTTCCAGTCTTGGCCTAGTGCCTCTATTGCTGGGGAGCAGACTGGAGAGTCCCCCACCCCTGCAGGAACCACAACCTTCCTATCAGTGCCAGCGGATCTGAGAAGGCACAGTCTGGCAGGGTATGACCAGGCTCCCTGGAAATGGTCCCATGGAAGATCTGGAGAGCAGACCGATTGTTTTCCTTTGATTGTGTTACAGACACCTTACAGGAGAGAAGGACGTTTATAGATCACTGTCTACAGTTTCTGACCTTCAAAGCACTCAAATCATTGCCATCGAGTCGATTTCTATCATCGAGGCCCTGTAGGACAGCACACGACGGCCCCTGTGTCGCTGAGGCTGTCACTACGGGAGCAGACAGCCGAGCCGCGTCTTTGTGATGGGTTTCAGACCACTGACCTTGCCATGAGCAGCAGCCCAAGGCATGCCTTTTTCTGACCTTGGGTTTGACTAATATATATATATATATACCTATAATGCACATATATATATGAATTTTAATATAGAGGGTTTTGTTTTAAGTGGAAACATGCAGAGCAGTTTAACAATTTATACACATTTTGTTTGCAGCCCTCATAATATAACACAGCACTCTTCTTGCCTTCTCCCTGGCCCCTCCCTCCCTCCTGAACTTTGAGGGCAAATGCTCCCCTTTGCTCTGGGAAGCACTTGCCTCACAGGTGCCATGCGTTCACTTTATCAGCTCGACTGTTGCTTGGGCAGGGGTGATTCCCGGAGCTGGGCTCTGTGTTGAATTTGAAGGGCCCTGGTCTCGGGGTTCCAGCAGTCCCTGTCAAACTTGTAATGCCCTCTCTTCATGAAGTCACCTTCCATTGGCTTTCAAGCTGTGCACAAGTTGCCAGTTTGAGCTCAACCAGAGCAGTTTGAGGCGGTGGCTGGGCACCATCTAACTCTCCTGGTTTCCAGGACAAGGATGGAGGGCTGTGGTGTTGGTGGTCCGTTAGTCCTGTGGACTGCTTTACTTCAGTTTTTTATTTTCTTCACTCGTCAACTCCAGATGGGGAGAGAGGGGATCCTAGTTGCTAGAGGTGGCTTTGCAATGGAGACAAACATTTTATACTAAAGTGAGATTCTTACGTGACATTTGCGTGACTGCAGCAGCCCCTGCTCATCTTCCTCCGTACTCACCCTAGCTGACCACCTTCCTGCCTCAGAGGATGGGGCACTCCCTCTGCCCGTCCACCCTCAGGTCCTCACTTTCAGTCCCACAGGATCCTGTGGTATCAATCCCCCCCCTATCAGCCCCACCCCCAGCCTACACAAGGATTACAAACCCTTGCTCCACTCAGATTCTCTGTAGCTAGTGTCACCTCCCCTGTGTTCCTCAGAGTGTGCTCTGCACCCATGAGATTATTGATTGGTTTCCACCCATATTGACCCTGTGTGTCCCACAGGGCTTGCTCTGGGGGCAGCTCTCAGAGGGCGAAACCAGGAAGAGGAGGGGAGGGAGCAGTTGGGCAGAAGAAGCTGTGATGGACCCCACAGAGCCAGACTGCCCATGGAGGACAGGACCCTGTGGCTGTTTTCCCGAAGGGGTGCCCCTCAGGGTAGATCAATGCTCTGGAGACCCCACCACAGGTGGAGGCCCCTCGACCCCTCCTCAGTCCCGCCCTCCACACCCTCACCTACATTTGGAGCTGGGTGAGCTTCTCCTCATGGGCCGCCAGCTGCCTTTCCAAGTCCTGGTGCCAGGCATGTGGCCCTCTAAGGGGCGGATCCCTGCTCACTCCACAGTCAGGGTCTAGCAGGAGGTCCTCTCAGGAGGCCAGCCAGACCTCGGCCTGACCCAGCATTCCACGCAGCTCCTCCTAGTCCTGGCTCACCTGGCAGTGCTCCTGGTGAAGGGCCCAGGCCGTCCGGAACTCCTGCAGCTGCCTGTCCAGCTCCCGGAGACACTGTGACCTGGGGGGCAGAGGGCTGTTGGGAGGGGTGCAGGGTGTCGCCTGGGTGGGGCAGGGCTGGGTTACCGTGGAGCAGGGAGCAGCAGGAAAGGGAGCTCTGGCCACGCACTACCCTGGCCCTAGCCCTCAGCGCGCACATCTCTGGGGCCATGACGTGGCTGGTGTCCAGCAGCTGCTACCCCGCCGGCCGCACTGCCTGGGCTCTCAGGCAGAGCTCCTGCCCCAGTGTCTCCTTGGCCCCAGCTGGCCCTTCTGAGGATATAGACTAGCGCCTGCTTCTCTTGAGCCCGAGTACTGGGTGGGGGACAGGGCATGGGAACAGGTTTCAGGGCTAGAGGGCAGAACAGGGAGGAGGCAGGGAAGAGCTGGGTGCCCCCACCCGCATGGAACAGAGCGAGCCCCCATCCAGGTGGGGTGGCACATACAGCAGTTCCTGGCAGTGCCTGAGGAAGGTGTGGCCATGGGCTACCCACTCCAGCTGCTGGCCCTTTCTCCCAGGCCTTCATGTTCAGGTGGCCCAGGCCTCCAGCACCTCAGCCAGCTGCCCGGCCAGGCCCTCCTTGACCGCAGGGAGTACCTGGATGGCCTCCATCCCCATCTGAACCACCACCTCGTCCACAGCCACCAGCTCCCTCTGCAGCTGGCAGAAAGCAGGCTGAATGCTCCTCCACCCAGGACTCTGCAGGCCATCCTGGCTGTACCCCCAGCCTAGGTCAAGCCCAGGCCCGTCACCCTCCATCCCAGAGGGGGAAGGGGCGGGCTGCAGTCCTGCCTGGGGTCAGCTGGGGGTGAGGGTTCCTCATCCATCCATTGCCTACAGAAGAGGGGTTCTTGCGCGGGGGGAGGGACTGGGGCCCTCCCCTGCAGGAGGCGGTGCTGGCGCTGCAGGACCTCCACAGACACCAGGTCGTGGCCAAGGACAGCACCCTCCACCAGGACCACCTTCTGCATGTGGCCCCACAGCTCGAGCGCCGCCTTGTGGAAGTCGAGGGCACAGCGGGAAGGAGGGCCAGCAACTTTCTCCCTGAGAACAGGGCCGCCTCCTTTTGAGCAAAGACTGTGGCTTGGGGATTTGTGGGGCTTTAACACGGAGGGAAATAGGACGAAGACTCTATTCCCTAACTTATAACAGGGAGAATCTGGAAAGCTGGTATTCCACGGTAGGAAAGCCTCTACTTTGGTAAGTTAGAGGTAAAGTCCAAGTACATTATCCTGCTTTAAAAATCATTCCCACGGATTCTCCGTTAACAGCTAGGCTGCCATAATGTGAGCACATGGCTGATTGTATCTCTGTGTAGAAGCAGATATGATCCTTTTGCCCTCTCTTCCCACCGTGACACCCAGCCCCCCTTGTAGCTTCCCCCAATGCAGGTATTAGCTTTCCTCACCTTGGTGAGCTCAAGTACAGGGACCTTACGATAGATACCGCCCACCTTGTGACCATATCACTACTGAAGAGGTGTGTCTCCAGGCTCCCTATACACGTCCCAAGATAGCAAAGGTTCCACTTCTCCCAGTTCCACGTGGTCCATCAAAGGAGCTGAAGTGAGCATGCCTAATAAAACATGTCTGACTCTGTATTGTATTCTCTCGCCCCTGTCTTTCCTGTCCTCTGTGACTTTACCGTGACCTTTACCTATTATCATCGCTGTACATTCGCGCCTTCTGGCCCTTCGGTAGTTAGAAGATGGATGGTTTCCTCTGATCACAGCAGGTTCCTGATGAGGCCCGGGGCCACAGGCAGGGCCCGAGGGAGGCAAGGGTCTTGACACGCATGTTGGGTGGAAGGCAAAAAGATGGGGAGCCCTGAGCACATGAGGACGGCGGCTCAGGGAGCGAGTGGGCTGCCTGTCAGGGGGTCTGCCTGTAGCACCTCCAAAAGTCAGTGAGGAGAGGGCTGGCCCCGGGGCCACCCAGCCCCAGGATTTCGGTTGCAGGACCTGTCAGGTGCTCAGTGCACTGAGACACCAGATCCCGCGAAAGGAGGGTGTGGGGAGGGGCGGCAGGGAGCTCTAAGAGTGGCGGTCAGCAAGAAGACCAGCAGGGCCTGTGCCCCCAACGAAACTGCGGCCCGTGCTCAGGGAGCATTGGGAGAGCCCACTTCGTGGTCCTGCCACAAGGAGTGACCTGCGCTGAACGACTCCAAACTGGGGGCAGGAAGGAGCGTGGTTGGACGGGGAAGGCTGATTGATGCTGGGAGCTGGAGTCAGCCATGCCCCTTCATACAAACATGTGCACACGAGAATACACACAGAAGTATGCATGCACACACCCACATGCCCACCCCTACACATGAGCACACACACACACGCACACACATGCACACACATCTGGGGTAGGCCCCTGTGTCCCGAACCCCTTGGCTGTCACTGGCCTGTCCCTCTGGGCACCCACCTCTGTGCGGGCTTTCATTGCCTTGTCCAGCCTCACCCATGTGGCCTCAACGCCGCTCCTGTGGACTTGACTCTGGGCCATGGAGCTGGGTAGGCGAGTTCCAGGGCACCTGCCAGCTCCCTCAGGGCCTGCACCCTGGCAGCCCCACACTCTGCCCTTTCTCCCGGAAGACCTTGAACTTCTCTTCCAGCATGTGCCAAAGGTGGGGCTGGAGAGGGTCAATGTGGATGGAATTCAGGCAGCTCCTAAAACTCACGAAAGGGCCAGCTGGCCCCAACAGCTCCCACATCCCTCAGCCCTGGTTCTAGAACTCTGCAGGGCATCTCCTGCCCCCTCAGCCCACCCAGCATCTACCCTACCCTCCCTTCCTCCATCCACTTTCCCAGCACGACTCACTTCCACACCCTCCAGGTCCTGCCCACACTGTCTCTGGAGAGGACCCGGGTTCAGGAAACCCAGGGCAGCCCCTGCTGTCTGCAGCCTGTGGAAGAGGCAAACCTGGGTCGGTGGATCAGGGAGCCTGGTCACAAAGCCCACTTAGCAGGGTCACTTTCCCAAGCCAGGTGCTCCCTACAACTGCAAGGGCGTTCTGGGAAGAGTTGAGCTGGGCTGAGGATGCCCTGCACAGCCCCAGGCTGACCCAGGTCACAGTACAAGCTACTGCGTTTCCAGCCCAGATGGAGCTTAGGCGAGATAACGATTTGCCCATGATCCTAGCCCAGAGGCTGGCCCGGAGTCTCAGGGGCCCTGCATTTGCTGCATGCAAGAACCATGGAGGGGTGCAGCTTCTACCTTTGAAGGGTGTGCAGTCTCCTCCAAACACACAGCATGCCTGGGTGGCACACAACGTGGCTACCTGCGGAGTGCCGGGCTTTAGAATGACCCCACCTGCTGACTCATGGGGATCCTCCAGAGGGTTTGCAAGCCAGTAAATCTTTCCAAGAGCAGGGAACCTCTTCTTTCTCCTGAGGAGCAGTTAGTGGGACTGAACCAGGCAACAGCCCAACACTTCCCAAGCAGGCCTCCTGGAGCATCGTTAGAGCAAGGGGTAAACTGCTAGTGATAATGGGCTCCTGGGAGGAGAGTTTGCAGAAAGGCCTGAAGCGCTGAGCAAGATCTCAGGACGGTGGCCCTCTGGGAGCTTAGGACAAGTTCTAAACCCAGCCAGGAAGCTGAAGGGCTGACCAGACAGAAGCTGAGGGGGAGGAATGAGAATGCTGGGATAACTGCTGACCCCCGGCTGGGGGCAGGGCTTCCTGGTTGGAGCTGTGGGAGCTGACTCAGGCCAGACCCCACCTGCTCTGAGACGCTGAGGCCACCCTCAAAGTTCACAGCCAACTGTCTCACATGCTCGTCCATATCCAGGTGGGTGCCTGGGGGAGGGGGTGGCTTCAGCAAGTGCTGCCACCCCAGGCCCAGAGTCCCACCCTCAATGCCCAGGCCCTTGGCCACCATGCTGTCTCAGGAGAAAGCCACAAGCCTCCCAGATGCTGTGTCCCACTGGGTGGAGGCCCCCCTGAGGAGACATGGATCACACCAATGAATCACACAATCTGCCTCTGACCCCTTGAGGCCTCGTCACCCCCCACTATCATCACCCCAGTGCCGCTTCCCACTCTGGACTAGAGTGCATAGGTATTAGCAAGAGATAAAACTCACAACACATGGAACCCAGGAACAGGAATGGGAATAGAGATACCAAAAGGGTAGGGGGAAGAGGGGTAGAGGATGGGAGGAAGGAGAACCGATAGCAATGAATGACATATAACTGCACACCCCTCGCAGGGAGAGGAGCAACAGAAAGCTGAGGATAAAAGAGACAATGGTCGATGTGAGATATGAAAATAATAACAATCTATAATCTATCAAGGAACCACGAGTGGGGGAGGAGGAAAAAAGGGGGAGCTGATCCCAAGGGCTCAATAGAAAGTAAATGTCTAGAAAAGAATGATGGCAATATACGTATAACTATGTCAGATACAATTGGTGTATGGATTGTAAAAAGAGTTGTAAGAGCCCCCAATAAGGACACACTGAGGATGATGAAATACACCACTGAAAACCTTATGCTAATCATTGATACACTGTCAGGTAGTGGAGAACTAGTAAAACTAGGCAGAACCTTGTCAGAGAGAGGACCAGATGACGAACACTTTTGGTCAGATTAAAGGGGAGGATCAGTGACAAAGAGCCAGGCCGTTTGCAGGATGCATGGCCATGGGAGCTGCAACGATGGGTTCAAACATCAGAAAGAAATGAAGGTGGTCCAGGACTGGCAAGCCTTTCCTTGTCCTGTACATTGGGGTTGCTTTGAAGCAGACCAACTGGACAGCACCTACCAACAAGACCAACCGAGGAAGAGGAAGCCACTATGGTCCCAGAAACAGACATCACTAGGACGTGTCAGGAGACTTGTATAAAGGTAACCAATGGCCTGGCCCTTCATCACAGAATGCTGGGGAGGCACCATTGTCCTGGTTTACCAGACGTTCCCCAGATAAATTACTGTCCAGCTGCCCATAGGAAGGAGAAATACCTATAGACATGACGGAAGGGAGGTTCACTCCGCTATGGGAATGTGCTAATCTGTGCACTGAAATGTTGAAATCCACAGACACACGTGTATAAAAGAGAGTTGTAATTAAATATTAAATGCACATCAAGAAAACTTCCCTAAAAGATCTTTTTAATCTCATAAGCCACCATTATGCCACAGGCCCCCCAGAATTCACAACCATCTACAAAGGAGATGGAAATGAGGCTGACTGCTATTAAGAGCAAAGTCAGAGAAAGCAAAATAATCTCATATTTGGTGGGCATCTGCATATAGCTGGGGAGCACCCAAAGCTGTTTCGCGTAGATAATGTGACTTCTGCTCAGATATGTCTGAGTGTACGTGAGGTTTGGAAGGAGTAGCATTTAACTGGCTAAGGCATCATCTCACTTTACTGAATTTCAAAATCAAGATGCTCAAGAACTTGCAATGCTAAAGTGACCAATGCATGAATCATTCCGCCCTTCAATTAACACCACCTGTGCAACTTGGACATTTGGCGTGATAAGCTAAGAATATGAGTGAGCATAACCTGTTGTGAAAAACAGGAAGATACAGAAAGCTCCACTGTTTAATGTAATTATTGTATACGGGAACCTGCAGGATGTAAAATTTCCCATCAACAACTGATGATGGAAAATGATAATGCTCCTTAACCCACCCCCCCAAAAAAAAAACTCATGTGGAGGCACTCTAGAAATGAAAAACGTAATCTGCGTGAGGCAACACTGAAGTCAGCCTATGAAACGCGGCATGTTAAGATTTCCTTCCCATTCAAATAGTTGAAAATCTAAGGCATGAGCTGAGAATAGTAAAACTGTTTGATGCTCCATAATCGGTGCAGGGGAAACACCAGAATAATTGCCTCTTCCTTAATATACTTGAATCTGCTGGAGTTACATTTGGAGGTGAGATATGGGAAACTGTTTGAATTACAATAGTATGGAAGTAAAAGCAATTTTACACTGTGAGAAGCTCAAGTGTTTTCATTGGAATCAGTTGTCTGAATGACACCCACCTGGAGCTTTTTTTTTTTTCTTCAGTTGTAGCTTATGATTCTGTGTCTTCTCTTCTGCAGGCTAGGTTTTCAGGGTATTGACTGCTCTTTCTAGACTTTTGACAAACCTTTTGTCTGCAGGTTTAAGGTCTGGTGCTGGCTGCACTTTTGCCTATGGGAAGGAGAGGGACACAGAATCAAAGGGTTTATTCAGATGGTCTATGTGTCCTAACGTAGAAGTCAGACAGAACAGTGTGGTTACTGTAGTTGCCATCCGCCTGGGACTGGGTTTTGCCTGCAGAAGAATGATAGGGATAAAAGTGATGCAAACAGAAGCAAGCATCTTTAATATTTTGATGCGTTCAGACTCCAGCCTAGACACTGATCCTTTCTGGGGACATTATATGCAGTCTCCCCTGACTCCAAAACAGTTCTGAGGAGTCGGTGATTGTGACTGAGTAGGAGGGCTCACTGTCTAGATATCACACGTCATAGGTTCACATGAGGGCTATTCCACATCAAGCGGTGTCTTAGTGTGCCTCAATCAATTTTTCCACCCAAATCCCTAGGATTCTGAAGTTCCTAGTACCCTGTGTCCTGCAGTCCCTTTTACCCAATAACCCTGGTGTTTATACTTTATAACCACCTTTTCATTTGTGGAGATTAAAAAAAATGTTATTAAATAATGTGGTTTATGGAAATTTAAAAAATAAGCCATTAGAAACTTATTTGTCTGAAAAAAATAATGCCAGTTTGCAAGGAAATGTCTGGATAGGCTGAGTAGGCAATAATAGAGCCGGCTCAAAGTTGGCAGTCAAGCACTTGCTTCATTGAATGTATGTCACTATCCACAGTGTTGGAAGTAAATTGGCGTCATGAAACAGGTTCCTGAAAGGTCCCCAAATCACTATTCCAAGGATTTAAACCATACTTTCCCCCATTCCATTTAACCTCCAGATCATTCAAGCTTTTAAAAAACAGGTCAATTTCACATTCAGTTCATCAGCCCACAACTCAATTGGCTCATATCAGTTCAAAGACCCAGAAAACACAATCTCTGAGTTGTTCTGTATAATAGTTATGATGAGCTGCATTATGACCATCTGCTTCTCTTTCTTTTTTTAGATAGTTTACCATAAGTAGCATGCACTCATGCTATACCACACACCTCTGATGCCATTGTAGCTGTAAGTTTATATCCAATGTATTCAAGACCCACAGACTGATGACGGTGAGATATGTAAAACCAGGGGGTGGGAGTCACCCATCCAGAGATTTTTCATTTTTTTAATATTAACTAAGACACTCAATATTGGTTTCTCTTGTTAGTTTTTTAAAATTTTTTAAAAAGATGCTCAGTTACTGTTTTGTTGGGGTTTTTATATTTTGTGTTTGTTTTTATATTTACCTCTTTTGTATAGGTAGGGAATTTATAGGGAAATATGTACTGTATGGAATAAATTTTAAGAACTAAAATATATTTTATTTTAAATAAATTAACGGATCTTTGATCTTACAGCTAAATCACTGATTATATATTTGCAGAGCCGACTTAAAGGATGAAAGAAAATTCTATCAAGGGTGTTACTTTTGACTTCAAAGCCTTTTAAATAAAGTCTTTTAACTACCTGTGGAAAAAAATATAAGAAAAAAAAAGCTAGAATCATGAGGTATTTGACTTCGGTCAGGACTGCCTCTTGACAAAATCGTCGGGATGGGATCGGACATAACTGAGAACTGAGTACCTTTCATCCAAACAGTTACTGTGGGGTAGATTCCAAGTCATGGAACTACCAGGTGTGCAGAGCCAAACTGAACCGAGTGATATAGGGCTTGCTAGGCTGTGTGAGGTTACAAAAGCAGACCACCAGGTCTGCCTTCTGAGGTACCACGATATGGGTTCAGATGATCGTTTAAGTTATGAATTGAGCACTTAACTGTTTGTGCCACCCAGAGATGGCATGGAGGAAAATAGCTTTTCACTGTTTAGTGTCTTTCCCAAACGGAAACGGGTGCTTACTTGTGTCCTGCCTTTTCTTATATTACTTGGGTTAGTCTGAGTACATTAGAGAAATAAATCCACTGAAACTGAAATGTATAAAATAGAGCTTTAGATAAAGGGTAAATGCACATGGAGAAAAAATCCCAAACCTGTGCAGCCCAAGTCTACAAGTCCAACATTAGCGCATATGTCACACCCCAATCCACTATGTCCTCCTCCATCTTAACAAACACATGCAGTGATGGTAGCTGCAGGTGGAAAGAACTGCCCATCTGGGTTTCTGTAGTTGTTAACTCTTTACTGGAATTAAAAGCGCCTTTGGTGCGCCTGGAGCGGATGTTGTTTGTAACCACTCAGCCACGAGGGCTCCATCTCCTTGTGCAGGACTACTCGTGATTTATTATCTACTCCAATGCCGATCAAAGGGTGGTACATGGGTTGGTGATAATCTGTGACCTGTTTAAAATCTGTCCATTTGTGGCTAGGTACAGAAAGGAAGGTCAGGGTGCAGGTCACTGCTCTGTCATGTAAAGGGCAAAGCCGCAGCAGGGTTTCTAGAGTAAGGACACACTGAGGATGATGAAATACACCACTGAAAACCTTATGCTAATCATGGAACCACTGTCAGGTAGTGGAGGACTAGTAAACCAAGGCAGAACCTTGTCAGAGAGAGGGCCAGATGACGAACCCTTCTGGTCAGATTAAAGGAGAGGGCCAGTGACAAAGAGCCAGGCCGTTTGCAAGACGCATGGCCACGGGGGCTGCAAAGATGGGTTCAAACATCAGAAAGATATGAGGGTGGCCCAGAACTGGCAGACTCATAGTGACCCTATAGGACAGGGTACAACTGCCCCTGTGGGTTTCCCAGACTGTCACTCTTGACAGGAGTCGACACCCTCATATTTCTCCCAAGGAGTGGCTGGGGGTTTAAGACTACTGTCTTTGTGGTTAACAGCCCAAAAGTACCAGGGCCTCTAGAACTGCAGAATCCCAGGTCCCACCCTGAACCCACAAAATCAGAATCTGCCTCCCACCCTGATTTCCAGGAACCTGGGTAAGTGCATGCATGTGAAAGTTTAAGAAATACTGCCTTAGAAACCATTACTTTCCTGATCAACTTCCTCCTGCCAGGGGTGCAGAAATGGAATTCCATTGGGCCATGCTCCCCTAGAAGCATATTGAGGTCTCAGTGCTCCTATATCCTGCCTGTCGTCCAGATTTCCTGATTCTCACCTGGACTGTGGTCCCTACAGAAGGGTATTGGTGAGTCCTCAGTATGAACAGCCCCAAATTAGGTCTAGAGACACAGCTCCCATTTCAGAGTAGTAGAATCCACAGTTTACTGTAGAATTAATGACTTTTACTGGCTTGGGGTAGGGTCTAGTGGGAAACGTGTTTCAGCAAGAGATAATATGTATTCCAGATGTACACAATGAGTTTGTCTTGAAACATATTTATGCCTGTAGTTGTTATGGAGTCTCTTTATATCCCATGCAATGTTAATCTTTTTGAAAATTTATATTTGCTTTTTATTACCCAGATATATAAGTGATTTATAGCTAGGTCTGATGGATTGGAATCAGATGACCAAGCCTGGATTAACCATGGGTCCTGGTGACCATTAGTCAGTTCTTTCTGTTAATGATATTTTCACCTGAGTGAATGCATTCAAGACTTTTCTTCTCTTAAGATAAATAAGCAGGTGGGTATCATTTTGCTATGCTGGCACTTCCTTGTGCTGTTTTAAGTTCACCCAGCAATTTTTAAAAAGACAGACATATTGAAACTGTCATACACTGAATAATTCATGTGGAAAAATGGGGGGAGTGCTAAATAGAGGTGACTCGTGGTACAGTCTTATTTACTGCTTGTTAGAAGGTACTGTGATCTTGTATACATAAACACTAGAAACCAGAAGAGAGGAAATGGTGGCTCCATGGCACAATTCTCACTAGTCATGAAGGAAATTTGGGTTTGATTCTTGGCCAGTGTGCCTCCTGTTACAGCTACCACCTATCTGCTAGTGGAGGCTGGCATATTACTATGATGCTGAACAGATTTCAGCAATGGTTTCAGCCTACAGTCAGACTAGGAGGGAAGGCCTGGTGACCTCCTTTCAGACATCAGCCACTGAAAACCCCCCAGCTGACAAGGGGTCAAATCTACAACCCACTGAAGGAACGGGGCAGGACCAGTGGGCATTGTGTTCTGTAGCGCATGGAGACCGCATGAGTCAGGAGCTGACTGACTTGAAGGCAATGGGCCGCAGCACTCTCTCGGAAGGCAGTGGTTGGAACACATAGGTGTCCTTCATGTGGCCCCATGATCATCAAGCCTAAGTCACACAACCAACTCCGGGAAATGAAAGATACCCAGGGTACCAGGAATATTTGAAGGACCTGGTGTAAATTGGTTCAGTCCAGGGGAGTTCTGGAAGCCACCGAGGTAAGCTTCCTGCTGAAACCACTAACTTAGCCCAGTGCAAGTGGATGGGTGTCTGCGCATGCACCCAGCCACCATTAGTGTTTTGTTGTTGTTGTTGTTGTTGCTGCTGTTCACGTCCATAGAGTCGATGCCAATTCACAGTGAGCCTATATGACAGGGTAGAATTCCCCCTGTGAGTTTCTGACACTGTGACTCTTTATGGGAGTAAAAAAAGCCTCATCTTTCTCTTGAGGAGTGGCTGGTGGTTTTGAATGGTTGATCTTGCTGTTAGTCCATTGCGTAACCAGGTGCTGTCAATTTGGTTCCAACTCATGACCACTCTATGTGCAGCAGAACAAAACAGCACGCTTCCCTGCGCCATTCTCACAGCCATTCCTACATTTGAGCCACTGTGTCAACCCATCTTGTGGAGGTTTGTCCTCCTTTTGGCTTGGCCAAGATGCTGCCCTTCTCCAGGGACTGGTCCCTCCTGATAACACCCAAAGTACATGAAGCCAAGTGTCACCATCCTCGCTTCTAAGAATCAATCTGGCTGTAGTTCTTCCAACATAGATTTGTTTGTTCTCCTAGAAGTTCTTTGGTGTATTCAATATTCCTCACAAAGACCGTATTTCAAATGCATCAATTCTTCTCTTGGGACTTCCTTATGCATTTTCCAGCTTCCACATGAAAATAATCATGCCTTGAGTCAAGATGCTCCTGGGTTCTTAAGGTGACAAATTTTCTCAATGCAATTTGTCCAGTGATTTCTTGACAGATGTTTCCATGAGCGCTGGTTGTGGATTGGTCCAAGTAAGATTAAATGCTTCACCATTTCTATCTTTTCTCTGTTTCTCGTGTTGCTTATTGGTCTAGTGGTGAGGATTCTTGTTCTCTTAACCTCGAGTTGTAATCCATACTGAAGACTATCATCTTTGAACTTCATCAGTAAGTGCTTCTACTCCTCTTCCCTTGCAGCAAGCAAGGTGAGTCGCCTGCATATCTCAGGTTGTTCTCAAGTCTTCCTCCAATCCTGAAGTCTCCAATTCAGCCATTCAAAACTCAAAACAGCTCAATGCCATGGAAGTCAGGTCAATTCTGACTACAGCAACCCTGTAGGCCAGGGAAGAACCTCCCGGAAGGTTTCCAAGACTGTAATCTTTCTCACTTGGGATAGCTGGTGAATTCCAAGTGCCGTCCTATTGATTAGCAGTCATGCTTAACCAAGACCCTACCTGGATTCCAAGTGTGACCTAGCAGCCACAGTTTTCTTCCGAGACCAACGGGGTTGTTAGGTGTGAATTCTCGACCCACGGTGGTCCAGCAGACCTGCTCAGTATTCACCCAGGTGCAAAATCCATCAAGAGGATGCATTGTCATTACTTTTTTAATCATGTAACACACCCAGGTGTAGCAGCAACCCAGCTTTCTAATATCTCCCTGGTTTTGATAAATATGTCACATTCCCTGATAACTCTTCCAAATCCTTTAATATCCCGCAGCTCAGTCCCTGATGTCTGGCTGTAACAAAATGTGTGAAGGGAGACCAAATGCCAATAAATTCTCCCTGTCTGCCTCAACTCAGCACATAATCAGCTCCAAGGTAAATGCATGGTAAGTCAGCTATGCGCTGGCGGGGTGGGGAAGAGGGTGGGATGAACCCCCTTTCAGTTTTGTCTTCTTATGGAGCTGACCAAAAGGACTTCTAATTTCAGTCTATTAGGAGAGTGAGAGTTAGGGTTTCCCCCCACCCCCATTTTTTTCCTTTCCCTTTTTGTCCCTTTCCCCTTGGAAGATCAGCCTGCTCTGCTGTTCTGAAAGGGTTGTCTGCTTAATGCTTCACTCTCCACTCCATTAAATCACCTTTCCTCACATTAAATACAGGTCTTCAGGGTGGTCAGAGAGCTTCGCTCTGAGGGATGATGTTATAATGAGGACGACATGTATGAAATATCATTTTTCAGCTCAATCCCAGGCAGACGACGGGGAAGCATGAATGGGGAGGGGGAGAGGTGTACCTCACTTTAGACAAGAGTCAGGCTTCTGAGAGGGCAGTCTCAACCTGGATGGCTGCAGACGGCTTCTTTACCTCAATCACTCATTCATTCAAACAGCTTGCTACTTACTTATTAAGTGCCAGGCCTTGGGACTCTTTCAGTGAACAAAAGAGACAAAAATCCCTCTTCTGTCAAGAAGCTTCCATACACAGAGGCATTCAAACCCTTCCTGGGGAATGTGTTTAAAGTCCAATTTACATGAAAGCAGAGGAAGAGCCTGATGTGAGGGACTTCAGACACCCACACACACAAATCATCCAGGAGACACTATTCACTGGAGTTAAATAATTTTTTATTTTTTTCCCCATGAGCTCTCTTTTTTATTTTCTTTCTGAGAGCAATTGTCCTTGGAAGCGATTAGCTGTTATCACTCTCTAACACCTTAGTGTGTATTTATTAATTGGCTCCTTTTCCTGCCTAGATAGGAGGGGCCTCCAGGGCTGCTAAAAGACAGAAAAATCCCCAAAAGGCAGCAACAAGAGATGCAGAAGACAATTGTGGCCCGTGTTTCTCATTTGAGTCTCTGGGGGGCCATTTGGTAAAGATGCAGATTACACACACACACTGCCCCGCCGCCCCCACCCAATATGGCCCTACTAAATAAGGATCCTACCCCACCATCTGTCCGGGAGCCCCTGAACTGGCCCTTCCCATGAAACAAGCCAGGGCCATAGAAAGTGAATCTTTAGGCAAAAGACCAGTGACTTAGGCTTTCCAAACCAGGATAAAGCCCATTTGCTAAGCACTTGCATATTAAAACCAAAAGGTTGATGCTTCAAACCCACCCACAGGTTCCTAAGAAAGCAGGCCTGACAATCTGATACTGAAAGGTCACAGTCTTGAAAAGGATCCCTGGTGACATATTGTCCTGCTACCCATAAGGCCAGCAGTTCAAAACTACCAGCTGCTCTGAGAGAGAGAGCTGAGGCTTTCTACTGTAAAGATGTATAGTCTCAGAAACCTACCAGGGCAATTATACTCCGTTGCCATGAGTCAGAATTGACTCAATGGCAGTAAGTGAGTGGATGGGCTGGAATTGATTTACACCAACTAACACCAAGAACAACTATTTTGGGCGGCAGTGCCATTCTTCTCCTTTATCTAGAATCTGAACTCTCAGCGTCATTAACAATTTAGACAACAGACAAATAATAATAAACTACAGAAGGATAAAGAAAAGCTAACGAAGTTACTTCTGTTTGAGGTTTAGTTGTGTTTTAGCAAAAAATATGAAATATGAAGGGACTTGCTGAAATTAAATATAAACCTATTTTGCAACCCCAAGTCTTTCTTGCCAAAAAATAATGTCTCACAATAGGAATGGCCTCTGCACTGCCAAGAAAGCATGGCTTCTGTGTTGGATCAGATCAAGATAGCTATAATACCCTGTATTGAGATCACAAAAGAATGTAATGCAGTGCCTTGTAGACAGTCTCATGTACATACACAAAATATTTTCTAAGAGTCTTCAGGAGGCTGTGCTGCAGCCTAAGTAGGCTGAATTGCAGCCTAAAACAGAGAGAGATCCATCTCAAAGAGATGTGGGGATAGGCTTTCATAAAATGGAGTGCATCATGTAATCCAGTGCAAGGGAAACCCAGTAAGTTTGGGAAGGAACTGCATTGGCTTGGACTAATCAGCCAGAGATTGTGCCACATAAAAAGAAGGAAGACAATTGATAAAGCAACCCAGACATTATTGTGGAAAAGGAAAAGAGACTTAGAAGACTATCAAAAGCTACAAGGAACCTCTCTCAGGGAGAATGTCCTGTGGCTTCAACTTGTGTGCTCTGGGGGATATTCGGCAGTCACATATAAAATTGTGTATTCAATTTAATCCCTTTAAGGGATTTATTCATGGGCCGTCACTCCAACTATCCTGACAAAAAATCTATCTTGAAAATCACCCTGCAGTGAGGAAGTTAAAGGTAAGAACATGGTACGATCACATGGAGGAAAATTGGGGAGCCAATGCAACAGCAAGAACCAAGGCCCTAGACCTATGAACCAAAGCAAACCCGTCTTGCCCGGTCTTGCTGCCTTAACAGCTTTGGTCAATGCCATGTGGAGCGGAGTTGAGCTGCCCTGGTCAAACCTTCCTCAAATTACAGAATTGTGAGCAAATAACACACTGAGTAGGATTGAAAGTCACTAGGCAGCAGTAGGTAAGTAAAACATATGGGTCTACTATTACCTATCTGTAAAAAGTCTTTGGCAACTGGTTTATGGAAGACCCAGGCCCTGATTACCTCCCATAAACGTGTATTCTTTATCATAGCCACGGATGCTCATGAAAACATGACAGTTGTGCTCAGGAGAGGAAAAGGCGGGATAAGAACTGAGAAAGACGGTCATGTGACCTGGATATTGCTCGAACACTCCATTCTCCTCGGTGTCTTGGAAGAAGTAGAGGGATGAGAACCTAAAGCTGTAAACATTGTGTGGATTAGAAACATGTTAAGTTTGGGGTGAGGGCAGAAGGTGCAGTTTTAGTCCTATAAAGAGTTCCAGTCTCTAAAACCCACATGGGGAGTGTTACCCTGTCCTATAGGGTCACTGTGAGTCTAAAGGGATTCAACAGCAGTGAGGTTATTTGTTTTTAGATTCGTTGGCTGATTTGTTTCATGGCTGAGGAAAGTGGAACCCAGAGAGGTGAGATGCCTTGCCAAGGATATACAGTGAACGACTGGCAAAGCCAGGGTGGGAACCCAGGCCACCCACTCTGGAGTCTGGCCCTCCCCGACTTTTGACCCAGCCTCTCAGGAGCTCTGATTTATCACAAGTAATTTTCCCCGATGTATTTCGTCATCCTCAGTGTGTCCTTAGTCTAGAATCCCTGCTACGCGCTTTGCCCTTTACATGACATTGCTGGAATTGGAAATAGCAGTGACCTGCCCTCTGACCTTCTTTTCTGTACCTAGCTACAAATGGACAGATTTTAAACAGTTCACAGTTTATCACCGGCCCATGTACCACCCTGGGAGCAGCATTAGGGTAGATAATAAATCACGAGTAGTCCTGCACAAGGAGATGGAGCCCTCGTGGCTGAGTGGTTACAAACACCAACCGCTCCAGGTGCAAAAAAGGCGCTTTTAATTCCAGTAAAGAGGTAACAACCTCAGAAACCCAGATGGGCAGTTCATTCCGCCTGTAGCCAACCTCACTGCATGTGTTTGTTAAGATGTTGGAGGACACAGTGGATTGAGGTGTGACAAATGCGCTGATGTTGGACTTGTAGACTTGGGCTGCACTGGTTTGGGATTTTTTTCTCCATGTACTCTAATGTACTCAGACTAACCCAAGTAATATAAGAAAAGGCAGGACACAAATAAGCACCCGTTTCCATTTAGGAAAGTCACTAAACAGTGAAAAGCTATTTTCCTCCATGCCATCTCTGGGTGACACAAACAGTTAAGTGCTCAATTCATAACTTAAACGATCATCTGAACCCATACCGTGGTACCTCAGAAGGCAGACCTGGTGGTTTGCTTTTGAACCCTCACAGAGCCTTGCAGCCCCTATCTCACAAGGTTCAGTTTGGCTCTGCACACCTGGTAGTTCCATGACTTGGAATCTACCCAACAGTAACAGTTTGGATGCAAGTATACTCAGTCCTGAGTTATGACCGGCCCCATCCTGACAATTCTGTCATGAGGCAGTTCTGACCGAAGTCAAATACCTCATGATACTAGCTTTTCTTTTCTTATTTTTTTCCACAGGTAGTTAAAAGACTTTCTTAGGAAGGCTTTGAAGTCAAAAGTAACACTCTTGATAGAATTTTCTTTCATCCTTTAAGTCGGCTCTGCAAATATATAATCAGTGATTTAGCTGTAAGATCAAAGATACGTTAATTTATTTAAGATAAAATATATATTAGTTCTTAAACTTTTTTCCATAAAGTACATATTTCCCTATAAATTCCCTACTTATACAAAAGAGGTAAAAAATAAAAACAAACACAAAATATAAAATCCCCAACAAAACAGTAACTGGGCATCTTTTTAAAAATTGTAAAAAAACTAACAAGAGAAATTAATGTGTGTATTTGTTAATATTAAAAAAAGTGAAAAATCTCTGGATGGTTGACTCCCACCCCCTAGCTTTATATATCTCACCTTCATCAGTCTGTGGGGCTTGAATACTATGGATATAAACTTACAGCTACAATGGCATTAGAAGTGTGTGGTATAGCATGAGTGCATGCTACTTATGATAAACTTTCTAAAAACAGAAAGTGAAGCAGACGGTCATAATGCAGCTCATCATAAGTGTAATACAGCACAACTCAGAGATTGTGTTTTCTGGGTCTTTGAACTGATATGAGCCAATTGAGATGTGGGCTGATGAACTGAATGTGAAATTGACCTGTTTTTTAAAAGCTTGAATGATCTGGAGGTTAAATGGAATGGGGGAAAGTATGGTTTAAATCCTTGGAATAGTGATTTGGGGACCTTTCAGGAACCTGTTTCATGACGCCAATTTACTTCCAACACTGTGGATAGTGACACACATTCAATGAAGCAAGTGCTTGACTGCCAACTTTGAGCCGGCTCTATTACTGCCTACGCAGCCTCTCCAGCCATTTCCTTGCAAACTGGCATATTTTTTTAGCCAAGTAAGCTTCTAGTGGCTTATTTTTTTCAATTTCCATAAACCACATTATTTAATAACAATTTTTAATCTCCACAAATGAAAATGTGGTTATAAAGTATAAACACCAGGGTTATTGGGTAAAAGGGACTGCAGGACACAGGGTACTAGGAAATTCAGAAGCCTAGGGATTTGGGTGGAAACACTGATTGAGGCACACTAAGACACCGCTTGACGTGGAATAGCCCTCATGTGGACCTACGACATGTGATATCTAGGCAGTGAGCCCTCCTACTCAGTCAAAATCACCGACTCCTCAGAACTGTTTTGGAGTCAGGGGAGACTGCATATAATGTCCCCAGAAAGGATCAGTGTCTAGGCTGGAGTCTGAACGCATCAATATATTAAAGATACTTGCTTCTGTTTGCATCACTTTTA
The DNA here is from genome assembly GCF_050624435.1 of Tenrec ecaudatus. Classification (NCBI taxonomy): domain Eukaryota; kingdom Metazoa; phylum Chordata; class Mammalia; order Afrosoricida; family Tenrecidae; genus Tenrec; species Tenrec ecaudatus. Next base: position 73,045,936 of record NC_134546.1, on the reverse strand, counting down.
TCCCTATCATTCTTCTCATGCAGCCAAAACTCAGTCCCAGGCGGATGGCAACTACAGTAACCACACTGTTCTGTCTGACTTCTACGTTAGGACACATAGACCATCTGAATAAACCCTTTGATTCTGTGTCCCTCTCCTTCCCATAGACAAAAGTGCAGCCAGCACCAGACCTTAAACCTGCAGACTAAAGGTTTGTCAAAAGTCTAGAAAGAGCAGTCAATACCCTGAAAACCTAGTCTGCAGAAGAGAAGACACAGAATCAAAAGCTACAACTGAAAAAAAAAAAAAAAAGCTCCAGGTTGGTGTCATTCAGACAACCAATTCCAATGAAAACACTTGAGCTTCTCACAGTGTAAAATTGCTTTTACTTCTATACTATTGTAACTCAAACAGTTTCCCATATCTCACCTCCAAATGTAACTCCAGCAGATTCAAGTATATTAAGGAAGAGGCAATTATTCTGGTGTTTTCTCTGCACCGATTATGGAGCATCAAACAGTTTTACTATTCTCAGCTCATGCCTTAGATTTTCAACTATTTGAATGTGAAGGAAATCTTAACATGCCGCGTTTCACTGGCTGCCTTCTGTGTTGCCTCACCCAGATTTAGGTTTTTCATTTTGAGAGTGCCTCAACATGGGGTTTTTTTTGTTTTTTGTTTTGGTCAAGGGGCATTGTCATTTTCCATCTTCAGATACATATGGGAAATTTTACATCCTGCATGTTCCCGTATACAATAATTACATTAAACAATGGAGCTTTCTGTATTTCCTGTTTTTCACAACAGGTTATGCTCACTCATATTGTTAGCTTATCATGCCAAATGTCCAAAATGCACAGGTGGTGTTAATTGAAGGGCGGAATGATTCATGCATTGGTCACTTTAGCATTGCAAGTTCTTGAGCATCTTGATTTTGAAATTCAGTAAAGTGAGATGATGCCTTAGCCAGTTAAATGTTACTCCTTCCAAACTTCACGTACACTCAGACATATCTGAGCAGAAGCCACATTATCTACGTGAAACAGCTTTGGGTGCTCCCCAGCTATATGCAGATGCCCACCAAATATGAGATTATTTTGCTTTCTCTGACTTTGCTCTTAATAGCAGTCAGCCTCATTCCATCTCTTTTGTAGATGGTTGTGAATTCTGGGGGGCCTATGGCATAATGGTGGGCTTATGAGATTAAAAAGATCTTTTAGGGAAGTTTTCTTGATGTGCCTTTAATATTTAATTACAACTCTCTTTTATACACGTGTGTCTGTGGATTTCATCATTTCAGTGAACAGATTAGCACATTCCCATAGCGGAGTGAACCTCCCTTCCGTCATCTGGCCCCAAGTATTCTTGATATTGGTCAGGAGTGTTACCTGGAGTTGTCTCAGCAGGTTTCCTGCCATGGGCAGTAGAGCTACCACAGTGGTCAGCACAGCAGTTCTCGCTGACCAGGCACTGCAGTCCTTATCCAGGCTCCTGTCCTCACTTCTTTCTTCACTTGGTCCAGAGCTGATGGGTCCTTAGCATTCCTGCAGGTCAGCTTTCTCCCTGAGGTTAGTTTTATGTCTGGACTCACACTGACTCTCCCTCACTGTGAAAAACTTTGGAGGTAGAGAGTGCTACAACTTGAAGACAATCTGAATTGGGTACAGTGGAAGGAAGTATGATCTATAGATATAGATAATTATATAGATATTATATTGAGATATATTCCGCAATAAAATACTGATTAAGAAAGAAATCTGCCTGAAAGACAATGAAGGTATTGAACAGAGTGTAGGCTTCACTCTTTCCACATGAAGAGAAAGATACTTAAAGCAGACTTCTATTCAAAATAATTGAAGCAAGAAAGTAAAAGTTATTTGTCCCATGTAAAGGAGGGAATTGTCAAGTCAATTCTTTTTGATGGGTGTCTGTGATGTGTGTGATAGGAAAGCTTACAGCTGTTGGCAATTGTTGAACATGATGATAATCTAAGGCCACTGAATCATTCATGAAAAGAATTGTTGAAAATTTATTTTGTTGCCTATACATGTACCATGAGAAAAATAAATTAAAAATGAAAGATAATTTCTTCATGCATAATCAGAAACTGATGGAAAGTCTTGCTGGTACAACACTTCAAAACACTAGCTAAAATATTGAGCTGGAAAAGAGATTATGATATAAGCCAGAAATTTGAAATTAAAAAATTGTTAGCAATGGAATAGTCTTTATTTAATATTTAATTATTTTCTCATTTTTTTCTCCAAAACCATTTTATTTGGTGCTTATAATCATATCAATTCTTAGTTTAAGTGCATCAAGCAGCATTGAACAATTGTTACCAGAATCAGTTTCAAAACACCCCCTTCCTTCTTGAACTCCTTGGCATTAGCTCCATTTTATCCCCGCCCACCCCCTACTGTAGGCCCCAGAATCTCTTATTCTCTTTGCTATCTCGATGTGTTCATCAATTCTGGGTGTCATCTAATGTAAAACAGATAAACAAAGAACAAAAATTCAAGAATGTTACCGCCCATGACAAAAATACATCTGAGATAAACCCAAATAGGAATTGGAAATTGAAGAAGCAGGCAGTCCAAGTGCAGTCTGCTGACCTTCCCCAGAGTCCATCACAGACCCAGGTGTGCTTAGGACCAAATGTGTCAGGCTGGCTACTGGAATGTGATGACCTTGCTGTCTGACTGCCTTTCCCAAGGCTTCTGGATCTAAAAATACTCTTTAGTAGCTGGCATCCTACAACACACCTACCTTCTTCTGAACATAAGCCAACATTCCCCAAACTGATTGTTACATACATTACATGGAATATACAAAACAACAACAACAAAACCATATCACTGCCTTCCAGTAGATTCCACCTTATAGCACAGCCTTCCAGTAGATTCCACCTTATAGCACAACCTTATTTCTCTATCTCTGCTGTTGAGGAGGGAACACTGTTCTTCATTTTCAGCACAAAGGAGGGATGCTTGCAAACCTCCATTCCTGCACTGGCCACAGTGTGAAACCACTGGCTGTGGAGACTGGTGCCCATTCCTGATGATGAGCCGGCTCTGTCTCTTCTCTCTGTGAGAAAACTATTGCATCCAATGCCTGTGAATAAGGTATGCTTTTTCTGGTGACCTCAGACATTGGTTGAACGGAAATATTCTGTTAAGTCGTCCTTACACTATAAAAGAAGGGGAAAATGCAAATGGATGGAAGAATAAGGTTATTTTTATCAAGCTACTTTGTAAATTGAAGCACAACCAGAAAAAATATCTTTAAAAGGAAAACCATTAACATGTTAATAAATATAAACAATATCATAAATGATGTCACAGAAAAGATGAGATTATTAACCTAAAAACACAATGTAGGAAATTCTATGAAGACCATGGTAATGGGAAAAAAAAACAATTCCTGACAATAGTATTAAATATGTTTAAACAAAATGCAGAAAATAAACTAATGGACATAAGCAACCAAAATAAGATTCAAATTGGAAACACAATTAACGTAACTCACTGGCACTGACTCATAGTGACTGTCTAGAGTAGAGTAAATCTGCCTCTTCGAGTTTTAGGCACTGTAAAACTTTTTTAATTGAGAAATTGGCAATTTTATTATGAAATATATAATAGATAATATTATATCTATGTTAGATTTCTTATTTAATTTTCAATATTATTTTGTTAAAATAATTTTTGAAAGTATTCAAAATAAAAATATTTTAAAACATTTTTTCAAAACTAATATGTTTTAACATTTTATTTCTTTCAAACAAAAACCCTTTTATTAAGACCTAATCCAGACATCATCCCATTCTACAGTTAAATTGTATCCAGCAGTGTTTTAGAGTTAGAAAACATGTTTTTTCCTTCTTCAACTCCTATTAACTCCCCCATCTCTCTTGCTGAAACCCCCAGGAACCCTTATTCTGTAGAGTCACCCACCCTGTGCTTCATACATTAAGAAACATATAAAAATATATGAGGATCAAAAGTGCTACCAACAATAACAAAACACAGCAGAAATAATCCCTTAAATTTGTAAAAATCACATAAAATGTTAAAACCCAGAATCAGCACAAAATTCATAAAAGGAGAGATCAAGTGAAAAGTTTTAACCATCAAAGTCAGATGTGTCACTCTGAAATTCTATAGTCATCTCTCCAAAACTCTCTGATCACCAGCTTTTTCCACCCCTCAGTTAGGGTCAGAGGGAAATCACAGGAGGTGTATTCCCTGTGGAGATCCTGCAAATGTATTTTGAGCTTCCACTGTCATCCATGGCCTTCTGCATGCCAGAATCTCACAAGTTAAGCTCTGATACTATTTAAAAATTTTTGTTTTTTAAGCTCTGATACTATTGGCTTCTTTGGATTTGGATTATATAATTTACATTCCTTGTAAATCTTTTTAAAGCCTCATCTGTCTCCCTTGGAGTGGCTGATGCTTTTGAACTGCTTACCTTGTACTTAGCATCCCAATGTGAAATCCACTATGCCACCAGGGTAGTGGAGTTGTAAATAACCTTTATTTGCATATATTATATATTAGTTATTTATTATACTTTGTTCTCCTGATTGAAAAACATATAGCTGTAATTTAATTAGGACTGGTAATTTATTAAATTTTAAATGTTAAATAATTTTAAAATTATTTAACATTTAAAATTTTAAAAAACGGTTTCAGATTATTTTAGGTAATTACACTTAGCTGACCATTCTGCACCTCAGGCCATCAAAGATGCTGGGTGTTTTTGAGTCACTTTTACTCATGAAGACTTACAGCAAATAAGTAAACTTCCAAGTCCTGAACCATCCTCACTTGCTCTTAAGTTTGATACCATTTTTGCAGCCACTCTGTCTGTGCTTCTAACTGAGCGTTTTCCTCTGTTTTGCTGACACTCTACCAAACAGGATGTCCTTTCTCTAGGAACCAGTTCCCCTGATCACAGATTCAAAATACGTGTGAAGTCACACTATTCTCAGTTCTAAAAAGCATTCTGAGATATGAGTGTGGAATGTCCTCCTCTTATGACACATTTGCTTTCTTTTGGAAATCAAAGTTTTCATTCCAACAAGCGTTCACTTCCTTGGGACACCAATGAGTAATCTTACAAAGGAGTCCGCGAACCAGACAGCTCATTCCAGCTCACCTGTTCCCCTCTGTGCCTGGAACACTTGTTTTTGCATCAAGGGAGACAGTGGAGAGCAAGCATTATGAAGGATATGCCACAAGTTTAACCCCAGAAGTCACCCATTTATTTTCTCAGACTTAGAGATCTTTAGTCAATTATCACACACAGTGCACAGGGAGCATTGTAGAAAGAACTCCAGAGGCCTGCCCGGGCTGTAATAGATCAGCGAGCTCAGGACATTTGAAATCATGCTTTGCACTCATGAATCTGTGCATGCCTGTATTTCATTGTCAACAGATTTTGAGGATGAGAATGACCATGATAATCAGTTTGTAGAGAAGGAAAATCGGTCATACAAGATGAGTATGAAGGATCAGAGTAACTTTAATATTTGTTCCTCCGTTCAAGTATGCAGGGAGGAAATTAAAAAGCCTGTAAATTTAGAGGTGAGTGGAGAGAAAAAAAATTGTCCCCGGTGTGGCTGAGAGGTAAGAGAGGAAACCCTCATTCAACAGGAAATCCTCCCTGTCATTCATGTGTCTGTCTAGGACTGGGTGTTTGTGTTCAGTGGGTCCTGCACGCCCCCTGCTGCCCAATGTGTTCCCTGCAGGGGAGGCTTGTGTCGGCTCACACTGACTTCCCTCACTGTTCCTTGCACAGTAATACATGGCGGTGTCCTTAGCAGTCACGGAGCTCAGCTGCAGGGAGAACTGATTCCTCCATGTGTCTCTGGTGATGGAAAGTCGGCTCAGGAATGACGGGTTATAATCTGTACCACCATCATAATCTCTGTATCTCATCCACCACAGTCCTTTCTCTCAGGTCTGGCAGATCCAGTTCCAGTCGTAACCAATGCTGGTGATGGAGACACCAGAGACAGTGTAGGTGAGGGACAGCTTCTGGGAGAGTTTCACCAGTGCTGGCCCTGACTCCTGAGGCGGCACCTGGGACAGGACGCCTGTAAATAAAAATAATCGGAATATGTCAGTCACTTGCAGTTACAACCATCCCCATAGAATCAACACTGATATATGAGACCCTCAGGTTGGGGAACTGTCACCAGGCACAGAACTCACAGAAATGGCATCTTTAGACCACAGTTCTGCTTTCCCAAGGGACCCACAGCCCTGTCAGAAGAGAACTGATAGCTTTCAGTACCCAAGGCTGGGATTTTAACCTAGTGCCTGCAGAATGATTTGCATAGGAGGGAACCCTGTGTTTATCAATAGAGGTTCTTTTGTTTCTTCTGAGGCCATTGTAGGGTAATTCTTCTTTTGAACTTATTTGTGTGTTAGGCTGCAATGAGAGATCTCTTTTCCTAAGAGGTGTGTGTGAATGGCCAAAGGAAAACCCAGCATTTCTGAGCCCAGTGTTCTCTCCCTCCAGCCTTCATTGCTCCTGCCCTGACTGAGGCTCCCGTATATCCTGTGTGTCGAGGACTGGACAGTATGGAATTATCCTGTGTGTCGAGGACTGGGCAGTATGGAGTTCCTTGAAACCATCAGGTCCACCCGAGAGTATCATCATTGCCCCACACTCTCCAACACCCATGTCTTCTTTAGACACTGATGCTGTGAGGCAGAACTATGGGCTGTCACTCTACGTGCCAAAGCCTCTCTCGACCCTTACAGGAAGTTGGAAGCTGCTTAAGGCTAAAGGGCATGCTCACATTCAGGTCTTTGTGAGAGGAAGCCGGCACACCTGGTTGAGACGCCATCTAGGTCAGATGGGCTTGATTCAGCCAATGGGTTTAACCAGTATGGTCGACCACGCCTCCCAACTGGGGCCCTGAAAATGCCAAAAACTTTGAGACTACGCCTCTCTCCCAGCAGACACTATGCAGTTCAGTGCCTCCCGGCGCTTAATAATTTAAGTATAAATTATTTCAGGAATTGTAAAATCATGCTTTGTTTTGAGTTGTTTTCTCTTCAAAAGATATTTGGCGTCAGATGTGCACACATACAGTTTCAACCAACTGGCATTTGGGGAAAAATACAACAGTGGAGAGAAACGGAATGTGTTGAAAGAAGCACATTGAGGGCAGAATTTAATGACATTGAGAGAACACTGGGCCTTCTGGGATTGATTTCAACTTATCCCAAGTTTGATGTGTTTCTCCCTGTCTTCTCAGGAAGAACGATGGATTTTCATTTTCAGGGCAGGAAAATAAGAGTTATTTGAACTGCCCTTCCGGAGGAGTTCCCGGAGAGGCTCTCGGCTTGGGTAAATTGGGAAAGTCTAGACACAAGAGGAAACAAGCACTCAGCACCCCTGTCCTTGCTCCCATGGCAAAAACTGTGCCCCCTGTACCCTGAGCTCCCTCTGCTGCCCTCTTGGTCTCCTGATGCTTGAGATGTTTGTCCACGTTCCTTTCACCGTGCCTCCTGGTACTTTTCCCACATAATACATGCCAGTGTCTCCAGGTTTCAGATTATTGCTAAAACATGCTTAGCTGGCTGAGCTATCATGGTTGCAGTGTGTTGATTTTGAAGACGGGGCTGTTGCTAAAATTGTCATCACTAGGCTTCTTTGCCACATAACACACGCTTTGTTTCCCAGAGCCTGCTAGATCTAGAAACTTGCTATCTGCAGACATGGCAGTGAGACATAGCCCTCTGAGAAAGCTTTCTGAGCCCATCACTGGTCTGTAGCACCTCTACCTGCACTATTACACCTAGGAGTACAGAGGAGATCTAATTTAAAAGAGTTCTAAGATGAAAAGCACTGTGTTTGATGTTCAAGGTGCTCACAGGGTAAGACATCCATGTCACCAAGAAGAATCCAGAAGGGTGTCACCGCCACAGGTATCTCTGATCAACATGGGAAGAATATGAGTTTGAGTTGTGCTGCCATATTTTACACTGCAGGTGATCCACGTGTGCTGTGTTTGTGGAAGCAGAAGGTTGGCTCCGAGTAGGAAAGGCTGAGCAATGGCCCCTGGAGGGGATGTTCCTGACCCGCGTTCTGTGATTCAATCTCTCCTCTTCATCATTCACACTGACTGTGGACAAACAAGTCCTCCCTGAAAACCATGGGCAGTTTGGTAGAAATGCACGTGGTTGGCCTGAGCTGTGAGCCACAATGAAGGAAATTCCCGAGGATGCCACTTTCCTTGGTGACCTTCTTTCTTGGTAGCTCCATCCTATCCTAAGGACAAGGTTAGTCTATGAGAGATTCAGGCTATTGGGTAAAGTGAGGGTAAAATGATGACTATTTCTGAGCATCCACTTCTCTTAAAAAATAACAAAATGACATTTTATTGATAATTTATCCACATAATATACAATTCAGTAATTCAACCATATCAAAAGGGTTGTATAATCCTTACCACAATCAATTTTACATTATTTTCTCCCCCATAATCATTATCATTTATGTAACTTTTTATTTTGCAAAAATATACACAAGAAAGCAGTTACCAATTCAACAACTTCTACATGTGTGCTTCGGTGCCACTGACCATTCTTTTTATGTTGTACAACTATTATTTTTATTCTTCTGTGAATTGCTACACACCCATTAAAATGAATTCACTGTCCCCTAAGCAAAAATTCTTCCTCCTTCACGCACAGTAAAAAGTTTGGTTTCTTTTTAAAAATAATTTTCTTGATATAATTTTCACACTTCCCTTGTTAAACCAGACCTAAAAAGAGTTCCGTATGCATCATCACAATCAGCTCTAATGTTTCCTCCTGCCTCCCGCACCCTCTGATCACTCCCCAATTACCTTCTCCCTCCCCTTCCAGATAAACCATTGCCTCAGTGGTTGTCTTTATGTATCCACTTCTTCTGTGCTCCAAACAGGAAACAAATAACAGAAACTATAAACAAATACAGAAAGATAGAATAATAGCGCTGGAGGCTCAGGGAATCCAGGGTGGACGATACCTTCAGGACCAGGGGCGTGAGGGGCGAGGCTGGGAGAGTGGAGGGTGAGTGGGTTGGAAAGGGGGAACTGATTAAAAGGATCCACATGTGACCTCCTCCCTGAGAGATGGACTGCAGAGAAGGCGGGGAAGGGAGACTCCGGATAGGGCAAGATATAACAAAATAACAATCTGTGGATTATCAAGGGCTCATGAGGGAGGGGGAAGCAGGGACGGAGGGGAAGAAAAAGAGGACCTGATGCAGAGGGCTTAAGTGGAGAGCAAATGCTTTGAGAGTGATCAGGGAAAAGAATGTATGGATGTGCTTTATACAATTGATGCATGTATATGTGTGGATTGAGATAAGAGTTGTATGAGCCCCTAATAAAATGTACAAAAAAAGAAAGAAAATGATTAGGGCAAAGAATATACAGATGTACTTTATACAATTGATGTATGTATATGCATGGATTGTGATAAGAGTTGTATGAGCCCCTAATAAAATATTTTAAAAATAAATAAATAAAGCATACAAAAAAGGGGGGAGCACCCACTTCTCTTCTCATTTCGTCCTCCTCATCTACCTTGGTGGTTGTGGAGTCTCACCTGTCACTTTCCAGGTACTCGATAGAAGTGCCCATGGTTTGTGACAAGATTTAGCTAGATCAGTGCTCTAGGTGATCTTATTCTGAGGACAGGATCTTATAACATGGCTCTGCACAATCCTCGCCTTCATGGGGAGATCACTAAAGATAAGGGCATTAGAGCAAAGTGTGGTGAAGAAAGCAAATGGCGCAAGGCTATCGATTATCTGGGGTCTTAAAGGTCTTGTCATCAAACAAGCACCAGTCTAAGTGAGGCGTCAAGTAAGTCCACACTGAAGAAGCACATCAGCCTGTGTGATCCAAAGATGGTGACAACAAAATACAAATATGATGAAGGGAAAAGTTTCAGAGCTACAATTGTGAACCTCCAATTTGTTAAAGGCTAAGTGGACAGTGGGAACTCAAAGTCCATCTGGAGAATATCTAGTCATATTAGGCATTTGGCAGATCCTCTTGACAAGCTTTATTATCAGACAGAGATGACTGCAAACTTGATCATAGTGGATCAGACCATGGCATAATATGATACTTGGTCAGTTGACCTACCTCTTGACCCAACCTGAATTTGCTCTAGGGTCAAGTATTTCTCACTTGTTCTACAACAGATCCCCACCCACCTCTGGACTTTAAAATACTGAAGGTGAACTTTCCTTTCTTACTCTTTACTTTCATTTTTATAATGTTTTTATTCTCTTCCTGCTGTTTTGTTTTTGTGTTTTATTGTTTCTATGTGTTTTATTGTTTCTATTGGGTTTCCAAGTGTGTTAAGCACAGAAGGAGTGGATACTTAGAGACAATAACTGATACATTGGTCTGGAGCATGTGGGGAGCAAAGGAGTCAGGAGGGTGAGGGGATTTGGGGAGCAAGCAATGAATGCAAGAGGGGGAGGGAACATAAGAATTTGTTATGATATAGGTATATATATATTTACAATTCTTTTAAAAAGTGATTTAACTATGCAAGTGTATTACATGTGAATATTATATTAAAAACCCCTACATTAAAAGCCATCAAGAAGGCAAGGCCCAGGATGATGTAGAATAGCTGCTGCTTCAGAGAGGGGTTCCTGCATAACCGAGGATGAGGCTCCCAAACCCAGTCCCAATGCCGGCTCCAGAGACACCACTCCAACTGTTCCAGTCCCGGCTCCAATGAGCTTGGCTGCTATGTCAATGTCCCTTGAGATGGTGCTGACTAGAAGCTTCGACAAGGGATCAGTGAGGTCAGGGAATGTGGGACTCTCGAGCTGATGAAGTGCTCATCTGTCAGTGTCTCCAGTTATTTCGGCACCTACACAGACAAGGGTCGAGTCAACAACTGGGAGGTGTTCCTGACCAGGGAAAGGGTGGAGATGAATTTGGTGCAGGCATACATTTTCAGGGGATGAGGAGTAGTGTCAGGGGAGTTGCTCTTGGTGCAGAGAAGATAGACAGCTCTACACCTATTCTTGATATGACTGAATTATTGAATTGAAGCATATGTACATGAAGTTCCAATAAAATTGTTTTAAGGAAGAATGTTGTCTGTTACTTATGCAGACCTTCAGATAGGGCTTTGGTTAACAGGCTCATGGCCAAGAGTCTCTCTTTGTGAATAAAATTCTATCAGCACATGGCTATGTCCTTCTCTACTGCTTGCTGCTATTTTCACACTCCATCAGTTGGGTTCAGTAATAGTCTCCAAGAGTATATGACCAGTGGAATCATAAAGTATGATTTTCAGGCCTTTTTCAAAAAAAGAAATTTGCTGATCCTTGATCTAGGGGAAGAGTCAGGAAGAAAAACAGCAAGACTTTCGGAAATATATAATTTTAAACTATAATGATTATTTGACAGAATATAATATTTTAAAATTTTCACTTGAATGGATAGGTAAGAACTACCTACCATGGTTGTACAGTGGTGACTTGCCCAGTAGTTAAATGAAAAGTCAATCATTCAGACCCAGCAACTGCTCTGTGGGAGAAATTTTTGGTAGAATAACCTCATAAGGAACTACAGGCTTGGTATTCTTATATGAGAAGTTCTCATCTGTCCTATAGGATTACTAGGAGTTGGAAATGATCAGTTTTAGCAGACTTTTAGTTTGGGTGAAAAGCAACTTTTTTCAATATATTATACTTGAATAAATGACATCAATTTTCAAACCACCAACTTTGCAGCCATTAGTTGAGTCCTTAACAGTTAGCACTACCCAGGAACTTCACTGAGTCTGCCTGAAAGCTATTCGACTGTGGCAGTTAAGTGATTTCCTGTCAACTTGCAAAGGAATGAACTCTAGCCTGTCAATCAGTTTGCAGCTAAATGACCTAATTTGGAGGTGCAAATAAGATAAACATCTCACTAGAGGCCACATACATTCTCTCCATGCGAGGCATTCCTGTTCACAAGTCACATGGAGCTACGCAAATAGCAGCCAGAGCCTTGGAGCTGGAGGAGTCCCAGGGAAACCCATGTTAGCACTAAGATGCTTTCAAGGCCACTGGATCCACAAGACCTTCCACCCACTAACTAGCCTGTGATCTGCCTGTACTCAGCGTTGTTGCATATGTTGCATGAATCGAGAGGAATTTACAGATTGGTGTCAGACATATGGACTACTATTGGACTTATAAGTTTGATCTGTCCTGGGCTGGTATGCTTTCTCAATTTACAATTGCTGCTTCTATAAAGCTCTTTCTATACACATAGAAGTGCCTATGAATTGATTTCTACAATCCACCCAGACTAACATACTGACCTCAAGACATATGCTGATCACCCCTGACAGAGTAATATACACTCCCTGTAGAACAAGCTCATTTGTTTGTTTTCCTCTCCAACAGAATGTTTTCTCTTCTTACAACTTTGAATCCACAAATATTAAGGGTAGGCACTGAATCATAAACAATATAGATTCCAAGTGGGAAACTATGAGATGAAGAACCCTGGATCAAAGTAAGAAACCTGACTTGAAACTCCCTCTCCAAATGCTCCAGAGTCAGAATGCTTCCTTCTTTTCAGGCCCTTACAGCACCCTACAATACACAGCTCCCTCCCTGCATGGGCGGTTCGTATCTGTACTCACACTGACTTCCCTCCGTGTGTCTTACCCACCGTAATACATGGAATTGTGATTGACTATTAGACTGTCCATTCGCTGATACAGTGTGTTCTTGGCAATGTTTCTAGAGATGGTACACCAGCCTTCACGGAATCTACATAATATGCGATAGCAACAGTACTAATATGTGAAACCCACTGTAGGCCTGGAGCATGACTTATACAGGTCACAGCAGTGCTACTGAAAGTGAATCCAGAGATTGCACAAAAGAATCTCAAAGACATCTTAAGCTCCCTCAAGTCTCCTTCAGACCCAGCCGGTTGCACATTAGTGTTGACACTTGCAAACACAGAATATGCTGGTCATGAAAACCATGACATATTTCCAGTCTCCTGCTCCACACACTAGCTCTCAATAAAATGACTTGTTAAAATACCTGAGTGAGACAAGTCTGTGTTCATACAAACTACTGAATGAGCTTACCTGGGGACTCTGGTACTGAGGATCTTTTCCCAGAGCTGTATGGTTGGGAATGGTGTGGATTTTATTAGCAGAAGGGGGGGGGACGGTATTTGCATATCTTCCTAATATACAGTGGCAACTATGGCTGAATATTTTCAAAATGCTCACTGTTCCACCTTAAACGTAAATGAGTCTCCCAGAAGGATTCATTGGGATTATTACTTGGAAATGGTTCCTTATTATGTGATTGCGATACACAGAATACAGTCCTGTTCATATTGTTTCATACACAATAAGCGATTTATATATAGCTGATTTAAGACAGTATGTATGCTCATTTGCTTAACATATTTCACTCAATTTATTTCATTTATGTGGCAATAGACCCATAAGTTTATATCTAGTCAGCATGAATTGATTTTAATGCTTAACATCTTAGAGAAGGAACACGCATATACTACAATTTATCTCTTTTTAGACATTTAGGTTATTTCTCATTTCTGGTTTTATAATGAAAGTTACTATTTGGGTTGAAATAAAAGAGAAGAGAAAAAAGCATTCACATTAATATTACAAGAAATCACAGTAACAGACATGGCCTTACAGTAAACTTTTCTTCAACACAATTGTAATATTAACAATAAATATCATATTTTTAGTGAGAGCGTTCCCATTAGGACAGAAACACACCAAAGTCTTAACTTTGCTAGAGAAGATGTCTTAGATGACATTGGAACTGCATAAAGATTTTTCTAAAATATTTAATAGTTTAAAGCCTCTTGTGTCAAAGTCAATAGGATCTCCCAGAAGCACAGACTTACGACAATACTTGTTTTATTGCAGAACAGAGAGTATGTTGTAGGACAACAGTTGCTAAAGGATGGTTTTGGGTCCAGAAGCCCTGGGAAAGGTAGTCAATCTGCAAGATCTTCACGTTCAAGTAGCCAGGATCCCACATTTGGTCCTAAAATAATAGTAGAATTTCCAATTCTACTTTCACATCCCTTGTCCTTTGGTTAATCTCTTCATTTTTTCATATGCTATAATTATATAATAATGTATGGCTAGTACTCTTGTTTTAAGAGTGATTTTAGTGCAATTAAACAAATAATATATTGAATATAGACTTTACTTATTCCATTGATAATACTGTTCATATTTCAAGGCTCTGAATTATATGAAAATCACTTTTCCTTTTCAATATTTTAAAGTGTAATTTGAAATGTTGCTGTACCCACAGATTTCCATCAGTTGTGCCCGGCTATCAAAAGAGATAGTTACTGGGGTCTTAAAGGCTTGAAGATAAACAAGCGGCCATCTAGCTCAGAAACAACAAAGCCCACATGGAAGAACACACCAGCCTGTGTGATCACGTGGTCCCGAAGGGATCAGTTATCAGGCATCAAAGAACAAAAAATCATATCATTGGCTGCACATCTCCATGATACGATCGCCGAAGACAAACGGGTGCATAAGCAAATGTGGTGAAGAAAGATGATGGTGCCCAGCTATCAAAAGAGATAGTGTCTGAGGTCTTAAAGGCTTGAAGGTGAACAAGCGGCCATCTAGCTCAGAAGCAACAAAGCCCACATGGAAGAAGCACACCTGCCTGTGCGATCACGAGGTGTCAAATGGACCAGGTATAAGGCATCATGCAAAAAATATATATATACCATAGTCAATGAAGGGGGAAGTGCAGAGTGGATACCCAAAGCCCATTTGTTGGCCACTGGAGATCCCCTCACAGAATGGGTTAAGGAGAGGAGATGGGTGAGTCAGGGTGCGATGTAGTACCGATGAAGAACGCAGCTTTCCTCCAGATGCTGGATACTTCCTCCCCCCAACTACCATGATCTGAATTCTACCTTGCAGGACTGGGTAGGGCAGAGGTTGCACACGGGTGCATATGGGAGCTGGAGGCACAGGGAATCCAGGGTGGATGATATCTTCAGGACCAGGGATGTGAGGGGCGATACTGGGAGAGTAGAGGATGAGTGGGTTGGAAAGGGGGAACCGATTACAAGCATCCACATGTGACCTTCTCCCTGGGAGACAGACAGCAGAGAAGGGGGGAAGGGAGACTCCGGATAGGGCAAGATATGACAAAATAACAATCTATAAATTATCAAGGGCTCATGAGGGAGGGGGGAGTGGGGAGGGAGGGGAAAAAAAGAGGACTTGATACAAAGGGCTTAAGTGGAGAGCAAATGCTTTGAAAATGATTAGGGCAAAGAATGTACGGATGTGCTTTATACAATTGATGTATGTATATGTATGGATTGTGATAAGAGTTGTATGAGCCCCTAATAAAATGTGAAAAAAAAGATTTCCATCAGTTTCTGACGATGTGTGAACAAATATATCTGTCATTTATTTTAAATTTTTCTCATTGCACATATATATTCAAAAATACTTTCAACATACGTTTCATGCATAATTCAGTGGCATGAGATTTATCATTGCTTCAACGATTACCAACATCTGTTAATTTCCTGTCACACTTAACAGAAATTGCGGAAAGAACTCCGACTTAACCCTTCCACACTACCATGGAATAAATTACTCTATCAATTTCTTGTTTCACTTGTTTTGAATAGAATTCTGATTTAAGTACTTTTCCTCTTCCTCTGGAAAGAAAGCAACCTAAACTCTGTTCAATGCCCCATTGTCTTTAAGCCAGATTTTTGAAATCAGTATTTTATTGTGGCATATCTCTCTATCTCAATCTCTATATAAACATCTATAGATCATACTTCCTGACACTGGAAACAATTCATAGAGCTTGAAACTTGTAGCACTCTCTACATCCAAAGCTGTTCACCGTGAGGGAGAGTCAGTGTGAGACCAAACATAAAACAAAACTCCGGGAGAAAGCTATCTGCAGGCATGCTAAGGACCCATCAGCTCTGGACCAAGTGAAGAAAGAAGTGAGGACAGGAGCCTGGATAAGGACTGCAGTGCCTGGTCAGCTAGAACTGCTGCGCTGACCACTATGTTAGCTCTACTGCCCATGGCAGGAAACCTGCTGAGACAACTAAAGTTAACACTCCTGACAATAGTCTGAACACTTAGGGCCAGAGAAAATGTTGATGTGCGACCCACAGAAGTTGGAAGACAGTGTAAGCCCAGCAAACACCTCTCCTGTATGTGATGGGATGCTGTCAACAGGGGGTTCTCAGAATACATTGACCCAAAACCCACCCTGGGTACTAATTCATGGGTGGAAAACTGAGCTTCTTATTTCTGTGGTTTCTTTTAGCCTCACAAATAGCCCTGCTGTTAGGAAACCTTTTCATTCCAACTCTAAATATAGAAAATAACATTGAAGTATTTTTTACCTCTTTCCAAATATTGTAAAATGTATTGGGGGGAAGAAGAATTTGGGATGATATACACTTTTCCCCCTGTGTGTTCAGATGTACAAAAAGATTCAGGTTGACCTGGTCTTGATTCCAAAGCATGGTGAGGATAAAGATTGTCTTGAATTTCAATAGATCATTTGGGTACTTTTGATGGGAATGCACATGAAGTTACATTGAACATGAAATCTGCACAGATATTCATGTGATTGGTACAGTGAAGACCTCAGAGAGAAGACTGTGTTCTCCCAAGGACTCCACCAGCATCACTTTAATAGTCTGAGTCCCAGAGCTACAAGCTCCATTCAACCCTTTCCACCTTTAAATACAAGTGCACCTACCACATGCAAATACCAGTCCCATAAAATCACAGCATGCATGTACTTAAAATCATATTCCTTCGCAAACTGGAGAGTATTTTCTGGGTGTAACGATTCTTATCCACATGATCATGAATTGTGTGTGGGTTTTCCTCTTTCTGGTGGCGACGCCGGAAGGTAAGTGCTTCAGGGATTCACACATGAAGTCTGGGGATGCAGCATCTGACCACATGACTCACTGTGTTTCTCTTTATCCCCAGGTGTCCTGGCCCAGGTGCAGGTACTGGAGTCAGGCCCTGGACTGGTGAAGCCCTCACAGACCTTGTCTCTTACCTGTGCCGTCTCTGGATTCTCTTTAACCAGCAATAATATGCACTGGATTCGCCAGGTTCCAGGAAAGGGACTGAAATGGGTTGGGGTGATATGGAGTAATAGGAGCACACACTATAATCCAGCTCTGCAGTCCCGAGTCAGCATCACCAGGGACACCTCCAAGGGCGAAGTTTATTTAAAACTGAGCTCCATGAATCCTGAGGACACAGCTATGTATTACTGTGCTAGAGACACAGTGATGGGAATTCAGTGTGAGCCCAAACACAAACCTTAGTACATCAGGCATGGTTTCAGCAGATGTGAAAGACAAGTCAGTGATGTTTTCCTCTCAAAAGCTGTGGTTTCCCCACCTTGTCAGCACCTCTCTAGGGACCACCAAGCACAGATTCTAGGGAACCTTCATGTATCTGAACCTGCCATCTTTTCAGTGAAATAGGATTTGTCTGTTTCACCTTTCAATAGTAATAGGTATCAACGAGATCTCAGTGTACAATTCAGAGGATTAGCAAGAGCTGTGTGTTGTCAAAGTTAGAAATAATAAAAAAAAAAACACCTCACTGTCATCGAGTTGATGGCAATTTATGGTGGCACCCTGTGGGTTTCTGAGATTCTAACTGCTTATGGGAGTAGAAAACCCTGTCTTTCTTCTTTGGAGTGGGCATTGGCATGCAGATCTCAGCGCAACACATGACCACTATGCCACCAGCCTTGTTATAAAAATATTAATGCAGGAAAAATTCTCATGTGAGCCCAAAATTGTCTCCAAGCCATCAGGTAGATGTTCAATGTTTTCATTCCAGTGAATGCTCTCAAGTGTACATTATGTAATGATTTGAACTTACAATGATCTGGACCATAATTGTATACGTTGATATTGTTAGGCACCCTTGAGCTGGCTTCATATCACAGAGACCCGTGTTCAACAGGATGAAATGCTGCCCGGAAGTGCACTCAGAATCATTCCTCTGTTTGACTCATCGTTGCAGCCTTTGTGACAATCCGCCTCCTTGAAAGTCTCTCTCCTTTTCATTGACAGTCTAATCTACCAAGCACAAGACCATTCTCCGGGTTCTGGTTCCTCCTAACAACATGCCTAAATAAGTGAGATAAAGTCTTATCTGAATGCTTCCAAGAAGCATCCAAGATGTGCTTATTCCAAGATAGACCTGCTTGTCCTTCAGGCAGCCTGTGATATATTTAATATTATTCTCTAGCACCAAAACCCAAATGCATCAATTCTTCTTTGATATTTCTTATAGGGTAATTGGCCTTTATTAGAGTCACTCTTGGTTATCACAACTGTGGTTGCTGTTTCAGGCAATAGAGATAACGTTCAGGTTGTTACTAAAATCACACAATGTATAGCACAGCATCCTACAATAAATACTCAAGGATCAAAATTCAGCAGTAGTGCCGACATTGAAGAAATCTATATAATCTTAACTCTGGTCAACATGAAGAGAAATGTTCATCTTCAGAAAGTAAAGGTCGAACGTGTAAATTATACTTAGGTGAACCTGGACCACAAAACTATGTAGCACAATGATTAAATGCTCAAGTTTTAGCCAAAAGATTGGCAGTTTAAAACCACTCAGTGAGTCCGTTGACTAAAGACCTGATAACTGTCTCCCATCAGTATTACAGAAAAGAAAATCCTATTTGGACAGTTCTTTTATTTGATTCAGGGTCTAATAACCACCCTGCACCCAAACAACCTTGGATGCTTATAGTCATATCATTACATAGACAAGACATTTACAAGAGTAATTACCCGAGACAAAGTGAATGGCAACATAAGAATTATTATAAAGACAGTGTATTGTTACATATTTCCCTTTGCTAGGTGTGTTTTCCAACATAAAATATATACCTTTTCCCCAGCACTGACATTCAACATGGGAAGAATGTGGTGTGTTTGAATATGTTAAGTCCCATAGAGTCAGTTCCAGTTCTCAGTGATGACATGTACAACAGAATGAAATAATGCCTTCTTCGGCACCATAATCACAATGAATATTTTTGAGCCCATTGTTACAGCCAATGTGTCAATCCATTTCATGATGCGCCTTACTCTTCATTGATCTCCTGCTTTATCATGGATGATGTCTTTCTCAAGGGACTGGTATCAAGAGTCTCACCATCCATGATTCTAAGGAACTTGCTGGCTGTTCTCCCTTCAAAACAGACCTGATTGTTATAGTGCCAGGTCTCCCCACAGCACTTTTCTCATTCTTTTTCAGCATCACAAGTCAAAGGCCATCATTTATACTATGGCCTTGCTTATTCATAGTGCAGAGTTCATATGTATATAATAATGTTGAAAATATTATGATTTGGATTCTAAAAGTGACATTTAGGAAACCCTGTAATATGGGTCTGTTGGTGCAGAGATATAAAGGGCTATGGTGGTGCTGTGGGATAAGATTTGGTTGCTCAACACAAGGTCAGGGATTCATACCAGCCAACAGTTCCCCTGAGTAAGATGACTTCTATTCCTGTATATAATTACAGTCAGAGAAAGCCTAACGAGCAGTTCCAATCAGTTTTCTAAGTTTCCTATGAGTCAGAATAGATGCAATCACAGTGGGATTGGTTTTGGAGGAAGAGATTGCTCATTTTGTTGCTTAGTTGCTTGGTCTACCAAGTGTCCCTCATCCAGACTCATCCAAGAACCAGTTCTCCCTGCAGCTGAGCTCTGTGACCCCTGACAACCACTGTGGAAGGAGCCAAGGAGAGGGAAAGTCAGTGTGAGCCCCCACACAAACAACCCTGCAGGACAGCTGGGGTGTGTGGGGGGGTGGCTATTGGAGGGGCGACTGATGTAAAGATCAGCAGGGGGAGGTCAGGTCCAAATTAACAGGCCAAGGAACCAGAAGCAGGTGTGTGTGTGTGAGCACAGATGAGATTTTCTGCTGTATCTTGGTTTGGCTTTTTTCCCACCGCTAAGCAACTGATTGAGAGGAAACTCCAGTAGAAACTCTTCTATTTTGTCTTAACTTAGAAGAGGAAAAACTATTGTGAAAGCAAATATACAGAAAAACAGAAATATACTACACTAAAATAAGTGATAGAAAATGGGTAAGGCTGCTGTTGAGTCAATGAAGACTCATAGAAATCATACAGGAGAAAACATAAGGTCCCTTTGGATTTCTGAGACTAAAACTTTCAATGATCAGAAAGTGTCATCTTTCTCCTGAGGAGTATATGGTGCTCATGAACAGCAGAACTTTCAATTAATAGTCGACTGTGTAATCCACAACACCACAGGATCTCTGAGGTATGACGGGTGGGTAGTTCTGACCTTGCTTATCATGGGTCTGTTTCATTTTTTTTAACTTGATGAGTATTTTCTTTTAAAATTTGGTCAGCAATTTCCTGCCCTTAAAGACCGACGCTGTATCTTGTTCAGAAGTGCATTATAATTATAGATCACTTAGAGTGTATTATTTTCACATACGTAAGCCTTCATCTTCCTGAACATGGTCCATTATTCTAATTATTTGTGTGTCATTTGGTACCTTGGAAGTGTTTTACTTTTTCTTTTAAATTTTCTTTATTGTGGTGGTGTTGGGGGGGGAGTAGTATTTTTCTTATAGTTTTCTTTATGTAAGACTTTTGTTTCTCTGCTTAGGTTTATTTCAATTTATTTTAACTTTTAGGTGGCTATTGTAAATTATATTATTTTTAAACATTTTATTAGGGTCTCATACATGTCTTATCACAATCCATACATATATATATACATCAATTGTATAAAGCACATCTGTACATTCTTTGCCCTAATCATTTTCAAAGCATTTGCTCTCCACTTAAGCCCTTTGCATCAGGTCCTCTTTTTTTCTTCCCCCTCCCTCCCCATTCCCCCCCCCGATGACCCCTTGATAATCCATAGATCGTTATTTTGTCATATCTTTCCCTATCCGGCATCTCCCTTCACCCACTTCTCTGCTGTCCATCCCCCAGGGAGGTCACATGTAGATCCCTGTAATCAGTTCCCCCTTTCCAAACCACTCATCCTCTACTTTCCCAGTATCACCCCTCACACCCTGGTTCTGAAGGTATCATCCACCCTGGATTCCCTGTGCCTCCAGTGCCCATATGCACACAGTGTACATTTTATTTCCTTTTCAGAACTTTCTCTATTTGTATGTGGAACTCAAACTGATTTTCTATGTTGACCTTATAACCTGTGAAAATTGTTAATCTTTCAACTACTTTCAATAATTGTCTTCTATGGCTTTTGGCTTTTTTATGTTTAGAATGATGCCATCAGCAACTATAGAAGAGTTTTACTTCTTTGTTGCCGTTTTGGATGCCCTTGTTTTACATGTGTTAATTGATAGCTGTAGTTAAGAGTTTGTGTTAGTTAGGGTTGACTAGAGAAACATGTGTTTAAGAAAGAGCTTTATATAAAAAGAGCAAGTGTAAAAAAAAGCTGAGAAAACATCCCAGCCCAGTCCAGATCAAGTCCCTAGGCCCGATATTAGCCCATATGTCTGATACCAATCTACAAATTCCTCTTCAGACTCATGTAACACATGTGATGACACCGAATGCAGAAAGATCACATGCCAGTGGCTGGGCAGTCTTGTGGATCCAGTGGCGGTGGGAGCATCTCAGTGCTGGCAGGCGGTCTCCAAGTGGTTCTCCAGTTGCAGGATTCTAGTGTAGCTCCATGTTTCTTATCAGCAGGAATGTCTCGCAGGGAGTGAGTGTGTATCCTGCCTCCAGCAAGCTATTTATCTCCATAGCGCCCCAAAATGAGGTAATCAGTCTACGATCTGATTGACTGGCTAAACTCCACGCCTTCACTTTTAATAGTCTTAAGTTGACACCAGATTATGTAACTATCATAGAGTTTCAGCACAATATGAAATAAGTTTGGTATTTAATGGTATCCTTATCTGGTTTCAATCTGAAAGGGGAATGCTTTCACTCCCTCTCCACTGAGTACAATATTTGTCACTGGCATTGCATTTTGCTGTTTAAAATCATATTAACTCAGTTTGGACTCACAGCAACAATCGAGAAAACAGAATGAAAAACGGGTCATGCTTCATTTTCACAGATGTCATGTATGAGGCCTTTGTTGCAGTTACTGTGCCAATCAATCTTGCTAAAGGTCAGTTTTAAAAATAACTTTGTGCTTCATCAACCATTATGTTCTTTTCCAAGTTCTGATTTTCCTGATACATGTCCAAAGTACTTGAGATGAAGTAATCACCTCCTCACTTCTTTCAAGTAAGCATTATAAGAGTACATCATCCAATATACATTTTTTTGTTTTTCTGGCTGTCCATCCTACCATCAAATTATTCACCATTACCATAATTCAAATACACCGTTTAATCTTTTATTTTTCTTTCTTTTTCTGAGTTGCACGTGTATATGAGGCAATTGGAAACCACATAGGTTGGGCCAGGTACATCTCAGTCCTCAAAGAGTCATCCTTGATCTTCAACCTTTCAGGAGTTCTGTGCAGCAGGTTTGCTCAATGAACTTCATCATTTGATTGACTGTGGCTTCCATGAGTATTGATTGTAGATACAAGCAAGATGAACTCCTTCACAACTTCAATATTATCTCCATTTATCTTGATATTTTCTATTGGTCCCTTAGTGGGGAGTTAATTTCTTTACAATGAATTTTAAACTAAAGTGAAATCAGCAGTCCCTGATCTTCATCAGTAAGGTTTACAAGTCATACTGTCTTACAACATGTAGTACTATGTTACTTGCATGACAGATTATTAATACAGCTTCCTACAATCTTGATGTCATTGTTTTCATTTTGTACAGCTTCTCAGTTTATTTGCTCAGTATAGCATGTTGCATAAAGAACCTGCTAAAGTTTTCAAAGATTCTGTATTACTGTGATGAACAATGAAAATCAGTGGAAACAATAAACAAATCACACTATAGATTGCATTGAAGATGTTTTTTTTTAATTCTATGAAAGTACTTAAAATGTTTTCCAGAAAATATGGCCAGGCATTCTGTAACCATTCCAAGAAATGATCTCAAAACCAAACAAAGCCAACCGACCACACAATAACAGCACTAATAAATAATGGGAGTTAATATCTTTGTATGTGTTTTTTTGCAACTTGAATGTTTCCTTTGGTCAAGTTCATGTCCTTTACCCACTTTGAGTCTCAAAACTCTGTACATGTTTCACTCTCCAAACGGATGCTTAGTGAGATGTTAGGAAGAAGAAAGAGGAGAGAACTCTCAAGAGAATATGCAGAGAACTGAGAAAACATGGTAGAATAAATATCCATTATCAATTGCGGGTCTTAATATAATCCAAATTTCCTAACACTCTCTGTGCTTTCTGTGTCCCAATAGTTTCTCTGGTCTTCTGCTTAAGAATCTTGATTTCTCAATAAACAGCGGTAATCCCAGAGAAAAGGAAGGCATTAGACTTTCTCATTGTGATTTATGAGAAAAGATGGAAAATTTCTCTACTTTTCTCTCCTGGGATTCTAACATGTAGATCACCCCTTCAATTTCCAGATTAAAGTTCAAAACTTGGTGCAAGACACCACATAGTGGTCAGAGTTCTGTAGGAACTACATCACTTGTTCACCAGTTTTTATTTTCTTTTGGGTATTCTTTGGCCTGATAGTATCAAGAGATTCTAAAAATGGGTTGACATAAAAGAGGTTTGCATTAGTTGTCATCATGGATTTTTTCCATGCCCTGAGTGTCCTGTTACAGGTACAGCATCAGGATTTGAGCCCAGGAGTGACAAATGCACCACAAATCCTCCCCCTTAAGATTTTGTCTCTGGTGGCTCCATATTTTTGGAGCTGGATCTACTACAACCTGCAAAAAAGTTTTCAGTGGTTGTTATCAGTATGTCTGAGCAGCAGAAAACAATTACCCGCTTCTAGAGTTGACTCTCAAGCGCCAAAAGAATGTCCACCAATCCGTTCTCCCGGCAGCTGAGCGCAATGACCACTGAGGGCACAGCTGTCCGTTACTGTGTGAGAGGAACAGTGAGAAGACTCAGTACCATCCAGGCACAACCTTTCCTGCAATAATGACCTCAGTCTATAGAGATCTCATGGCCTGCACAAAGCACAGGAGCCAGACTTCTGGGCAAGGGCAATGGGGGAGGGATGGGAGCAAGGAGCTTCCTGTTAGTAACTAGGGTTTCCTTTCCCTCCAAAATATTTTCTCTGAAAATCTTGTCTTCCTAAATATTACAAAACACCACATCAATTTAAATATTAATTCATTTATATGTTGTATGCATAAACACATTTAAATACATGTATGCATAAATAAACCCTGGTGGTGTTTTGTTTACTCATTAAGCTGAGACCTGAAATTTCAGGAGTTCTTAAGCACTAGCTGTTCCACAGTAGAAAAACGGGTCTATTTTCTCCCATAAAGAGTTACAGTTTCAGAAGTGCTCAAGGGCAATTCTACCCTGTCTATAGGGTCATTATGAGTCTGCACTGACTCATGGCAGTGAGTGTGAGTGATGAATATATGGATATATACTATTTGTATCATGAACATGTGTTTAATGATTTTCACATCCTGGATGGCTGTACTGGATTAAATGAAAATTAAATCACAAGATCACAAACCGTGGGGTTCATCTGAAGAGAACTTAATGAGGAATTCATAGCAACACAGAATTGTATAGTATAGAAGTAAAACTGAGATGGATTAGTTCAGTTTCCAAGTAATGGAACTAGAAAAAGATGAGCTTGCATAGGTAATATCCATGGCATAGGTAGCACACGCCTGGGAGAGGCAATAAAAAAGTAACCAAGATAAATGAAATAACAGGAACACAACCAGTAATCTGATTATATGAAAAGTGACTTTTTTAGAAGATGAACAAAAGTGATCAATAGCCAGGTTTCCTGATCATCCCAAGAGCAGGAGGGCAGGAATCTCAGATCAGAAACCAGAGAGGAGACACCATTCTGCATGTTTTGTGGGCATGCTTTATGAAGAACTTCCTGTCCACACTGTACAAATATCACTGAAATATGGAAATGCCTTAGAAGGAAAGAAAAATCAGTAAGGTTCCCACACAAGAAAGAGGTAATAGAACGGTCTACTATCATGTGTATCCAGTCCGTAAGGTGAACAAGAGAGGATGCATTGTGAATGCTCATACGACACAGGAAGTCTGTTATGTATGTAATATAAAGTTCACACATTGAAAACTATTTTTAAAAAGATTGATAATACATAACAATTAAAGCAATGCTTGATAAACAACCTGTTTAAGAGCTGTTTTCTGTTGGAGGTGCTCGTGTTTCTCTCAGTCCGAGGGAGAACTCTTATCCATATTCTCTACTCATCTGCTTCTAAATATCAGGGGACATGCAAATGCAGCTCTCTGCCTGCTGATAAAACAACCACAACCTCTGATGTGGGACATCTCAGAGGACAGTGCCAGTTTCAAGGGTCTCTGCTGTTAATATTTTGAAATCAGGAGCTAGTCCAGAGGACACATAATGAATTTCGTACCAAACTTGGCTTTCATTTTGGCCATTTTACATGGTAATCATTGTAGAGCTTGCTGTGTGTGTGTATAATAGTGTGTGCGTGTGTTGGTGTGTAAGTCATCTAATCAGAGTGTCTGTTTGCAGGTGTCCAGTGTGAGGTGCAGCTGGTGGGGTCTGGGGGCGATCTGAGAAAGCATGGGGTCTCTGAGACTCTCCTGTGCAGCTTCTGGATTCACCTTCAGTGACCACTGGATGACCTGGGTCCGCCAGTATCCAGGGAAGGGCCAGCAGTGGGTCGCAGGCATTAGTACTGGGGGTAGTACATACTATACAGATTCAGTAAAGGGCCGATTCACCTACTCCAGAGCCAATGCCAAGAACACGCTGCATCTGCAGATGAACAGCCTGAAAGCCGAGGACACGGCCATGTATTAATGTGCAAGACACAGTGAGGGGAAGTCAGTAAGAGCCCAAACACAAACCTCCCCTGCAGGGAGAATACTGGTCTCCAGGGGGCACTCCAGATGCACAGAGCACAAGATTCAGACCCAGGAGCAGCTGGAGCTTCAAGGCTGATTTCCTGTGGTTATATGTGGATTCTTCTAAATCTCACAGTTCCTCACAGATCTCTAATTCAAAAAAAATAATTCTTCTGTGCCTACTCCTGGCATCTATGAATTAAAAAGTTATATTGTAACAAAAGAATATATTCTGTCCTACAGCAACAATCAGCTTCTTAACCTTTAAGGACAAGAAATGACTCTGCCAGTGGTCCCTGCATCAGAGTTCTCATGACGCTCAGATAAAATACTTTCCAGTCAGACTTCAGGAAAATGGTGCTTGAGTATTGGCTGACAATCTTAACAGTATGTGCTTCCATCACACTCTGTGGGGAATTCTGGCAATGATCTAGCTAATGATTTAATTAAAAGGTAGGCAGTCTGCCTATTTTATATTGAATTTCTTCAAATGACACAATTTTTGTTGTTGCTGATTTTTGCTTTTGTTGTTTTTCCTTTTATTCCCCGCCAGGGGAGAGCGCAAACTCAGGGCCCCATTACCACAAATTTTGCAGTCAAGTCTCCAAAATTTGGGAATCTCAGGAGTCAGCACAGCTTTGGTTGTTTTTCCTAACATTCGTGGCCTAATGTTTCTGTATGTGTGTGTGTGTGTGTGTGTGTGTGTGTGTGTGTGTCTTTTCTGCAATCCCATCTGAAAAACACATAAATTCAACAATTGCATTTTATTACCTGGGTGCTAATATCCTCTATCAGTCTATCCTTCAGAACCTGCAGGCCATGATAGTCCAGGAAACATACTAACTTTTGTGAAAATTCAGGATTCGGGGAGAATTCTAGGGCCAAACAGGATCATTCAGTTCTTCATGCTGGATGCTGTATCTTCATCTTCACAGCCGCACAAAATGTCGGACACTCTTTCTGGTTTCACCCAGAGAATCCACATTTGTCCTGTTAATCAGCTTCTCATCCTCCTGGTGGCTTTGCTAGTTAATTTGCTGTTTGTTACCAGTAACATTCCCAGTATGCAGTGACACACAACTGTAGGTGAGGAATTTCAGCTATTTTGGTATAAGATCCTGTATAAAATGTAAGATTATGTGTGAATAACTTTATCAATGATGACTTTGTGGACAAGAAATGTCTTCCTGTGCCAAAGGTAAATTTTTCATTGTTGCAGGTACTCTTTTCACCTTAGAATGACTCTTGAGCAGATGTAAGAGTATAGTTGTCAAAGGAAAGCTCTTCCTTCTTAGTGACTTACAAAAGCCATTCCTATTTACAGCATACATTGAATGGGAGCCACTTTGGGCTGAATTCAATGAGATTTCTAGATTTAGCTGACCTTCAAACTTTTGAGCATCTAATGATTTTCCATAATCTATTGCAGAAGAGAAAATGTGTATCTGACAATTTAAGTATTCCTGGTTTTGTTCTGAGTGTCTTATAAAGATGTAAGTCCCCGAGAGAAGAATACAATTGCCTTTATTCCTAAAGTCATCCTAGTCATCCTCACCTTTCTCAACCATCTTCTTCATCACTCTCTGTGGCCTGAAAGAACAGGAGCTTGATCTTGGAGAATGGAAAAATCATGGAAGGGAATGTGTTCTCTGAGGAAGCAGTCAAGGTTCTCATCCCAGATTGATTCCTTTTAAACTTTATTACAAACTTACAAATCGCATGCATACCAACATAGCCCATCAGATATAGTCTCATGATGTATTTATTCAAATTGAGGTCTTACTCACTCTGAATAATACACTTGGGATAATAGGCCTCATTGCCAGTATGTCAGTTTCTTCCTCTTCTTGGGGAAACTCTGAGGTGAAACGCTCAGGGATTGAAGCATGAGGTTTTGTGACTGCTTTATTTGTGAACCTGGCTCTTTCTCTCAAGGAGAAGCATATGCAAATAAAGGCCCTCCTTCTGCTGATAAAAAAAAACACCCCAATCCCAACAATACAGTTCTTGGAGAAGATCCTCAGTACCATAATCTACAAGAGTCCCTATTATGCAATCTGTATGAACACAGACTCATCATGGAGTCTGTACTAAGCTGTGTTTTTCAGGCAGCTATTTCAATAAGTAATGTTATTGAGAGCAAGTGTGTGTGAGTGGGCATGAGTTACAGACAGTTGACATGTGTGATCGTTTTCATGACCGGCATATACTGTGTTTGAAAATGTCAACTGTAATGTGCAACTGGATTAGTGTGTAATGTGCAACTGGATGAGTCTGAAGGAGACTTGATTGAGCATAAGACATCTTTGAGATTCTAATGTGCAAACTCTGGATTTACATTTAGTAACTTTTCCATGACCTGTAGCAGCCAAGTTCAAGGCCTGCAGGGTATCTTATCAGTACTGTTTATATCACGTATTGTACAGATTCCATGAAAGCTGGTTTACCATCTCCAGAGACATTGCCAAGAACACACTGTATCCGCTAAAGGACAGTCTAAAAGTCAATCACACATCCATGTATAATGGTGGGGAAGAGACACAGAGAGAAGTCAGAGTGAATACAGACACAAACCTCCTATGCAGGGAGGGAGGGAGCTGTTTTGCAGGGCTCTGTAAGGGCATGGACAGAAGGAAGGATTCTGGATCATGAGTATTTGGAAAGGGAGTTTCTAGTCTGTGTTTCTATTGTGATCCAGGGTCCTTCATCTCATTATTTCACACTAGGAATTTATGTTTGTTTGTTTTTTATGATTCAGTGCCTACCCTTAATATCTGTGAATTCAAAGTTGTATTGTAAGAAAAGAAAACATTCTCATAGAGAGAAAAACAGCCAACCAAAATGAGCTTGTTCCATAGATAGTAGAAATTTTCCAGGGGTAATCAGCATCTCTTTTGAGAAGGTCAATGTGCTAGTCCTGGTAGACTGGAGAAACAAATTCATGGACACGCCTACCTGAATAGGAAAAAAGTTTATATAAAGAACAATGGCATATTGAGAACACATATCACTCCAGTCCAGACAAGCCCATGAGTCCAATAGTAGCCCATATGTCTGATACCGTCCTGTAATTCCTCTTCAGTCTCATGCAACACATGATACAACGCTGAGTGCAAGAAGATCACAGGTTAGTGGGTTGAAAGTCTTGTGGATCCAGTGGCATTAGAAGCATCTTACTGCTGGCGTGGGCCTCCACATGGCTCCTCCAGCTCCAAGGTTCTGGCTGCCATTAGCATAGCTCCATGTGGCTTGTCAACAGCAATGCCTCACAGGGAGAGAGTGTATCTAGCCTTCAGTGAGCTATTTATCTCCTTCGTACCTCCAAATGAGGTCACTAAGATGCGACCTGATTGACAGGATAGACTCCACCCCTTCTTAAGTTGACAAGAGTTCATGTAACTGCCAGTCGAAGAATCTTTCAGGCAGACTCAGTGGAGTGCCTGGGTAGTGCTAACTCTTATGGCTTCAACTAATGGCTGTACAGTTGGTGGTTTGAAACTTGGTGTCATTTATTCAAGTATAATATAGTGTAAAAAGTTGCTTTTCACCCAAACTAAAATTCTGTTGACATTGATCAGTTCCAACTCATAGTAATCCTATAGGACAAACTAGAACTGCTCCCATAAGATTTCCAAGCCTGTATTTCCTTATGAGATTATTCTACCACTAATTCTCTCACAGAGAAGTTGGTGGTTCTGAAAGATTGAATTTTCATTTAACAGCTAGGCAAGTCACCACTGTCTAACTGGGGTTGGTAGTTCTGACATATTTTTAGTGAATTTTTAAGTATTATATTCTGTCAAAAATCATCATACTTTAAAATTATGTATTTCATGAAGCCTTGCTCTTTTTCATCCAGACTCTTCCCCTAGATCAGGGGTCAGTAAATTTTTTTTCAAAAAAACCTCTGAAAACTATAATTGATGATTGCATTGGTCATATAGACTTGGAGACAAATATTCAACCTTACTGATTGTGTAAACAACAGCAGGCAGCAGAAAAGGGCATAGCAGTGTGATAATAGAATGCTATTCACAAAGACAGGAACTGGGCCATGAGCCTGTTAACCAAAGCCCTACACTGAGGGTCTGTGTAAGTAACAGATGATCTTCTGTTTCTTTTCTAAAAACAGTTTTATTGGAATTTCATGCACATATGATATAATTCAATCATACAAAGAAGAGGCATACACGTCAGTCTTCTCTGCAGTAGGAGCAGCTCGCCTGCCACTACCCTCATCCCTTAAAAATTTTTGTCAGCGCCAAATTCTTCTCCACCCCTCCTCTGGTCAGAAGCGCCTCCCAGCTGATGAGGTGACCCTTGTCTGTCGCGCAGAAATAGCACAGGCACTGACAGAGGAGCGCTTCAGCAGCTTGGCAGCCCCACATTCCCTGACCTCACTGATCTCTAGTCACAGCTTTCAAACCAGCATATCTCAATGGACTTTGACACAGCAACCAAGCTCATTGGGGCTGCCACAGTTGGAGTGGCATCTATGGAGCCCGCATTGGGACTGGGTTTGGGAGCCTCATCCTGGGTTATGCCAGGAACCCTTCTCTGAAGCAGCCACCCTTCTCCTATGCCATCCTGGACTTTGCCTTCTTGAAGGCCCTCAGGCTTTTCTGCCTGATGGTGGCCTTCCTCATCCCTTTTGCCATGTGAAGGAGCCATATCCACCCCCCACATTTCTCTGTCCCATGTCTGTCTGCCCAAAATTTCCCTTCTCTGCACCTCCCCGGGCAGTCTGGGGAAAATAATTGGCTCAGAGTTTGACAGAGGAAAGACAAATAAATACTTTATTAATAAATATGTTTCTTTTTTTTAATAAAGTGGGGGGTATACAATTATCATCACTATCAATTAAAATGTTTTCTTCCTCTTTGTTCATATCATTACATTTTTATTTTGGCAAAATGTACACAGGAAAACATTCTCCAATTCAACCACTATTATATGTACAATTGAGTGTCTTTGATTATACTCTTCATGTTTACAACCATTATTGATATCCTATTCAAAATTATCCCGCCACCATTCATATAAACTGACTTCCCCCTAAGCAACAACCCTATCTCCTCCACCCACGGTAACCCTTGGTCAAGCTTTGTTTTTATGTAGTTTTAAAAATAGATGTATATAATATTCACATATCAGGCATCAAAGAACAAAAAATCATATCATTGTTTGCACACCTCCATGATATGATCGCCAAGGACAAACAAGTGCATAAGCAAATGTGGCAAAGAAAGCTGATGGTGTCCGGCTATCAAAAGAGATAGGGTCTGGGGTCTTAAAGCATTGAAGGTAAACAAATGGCCATCTAGCTCAGAAGCAACAAAGCCCACATGGAAGAAACACACCAGCCTGTGCCATCAAGAGGTGTTGAAGGGATCAGGTAAAAGGCGTCAGAAAAAAAAATCTTACCATAGTGAATGAAGGGGGAAGTGCAGAGTAGAGACCCAAAGCGCATTTGTAGGCCGCTGGAGATCCCCAATCAGAGGGGTCTAGGGGAGGAGATGAGTCAGTCGGGGTGTAATGTAGCACAGATAAAGAATACAGCTTTTCTCTAGTACCTAAAAGCTTCCTCCCCCCCCAACTACCATGATCCAAACTCTACCTTGCAAGTCTGGATAGAGCAGAGGATGTACACAGGTGCAGATCGGAGCTGGAGGCACAGGGAATCCAGGGTGGATGATACCTTCAGGACCAAAAGTGTGAGGGGCGACACTGGGAAAGTAGAGGGTGAGTGGGTTGGAAAGAGGGAACCAATCACAAAGATCTATATATGACCTCCTCCCTGGGGGGACAGACAACAGAAAAGGGGGTGAAGGGAGACTCCGGACAGGGTAAGATAGGACAAAATAATAATTTATAAATTATCAAGGGCATGTTACAGGGGGCCGGAGGAGCGGGGAAGGAGGGGGAAAAAGAGGACTTGATGCAAAGGGTCTAAGTGGAGAGCAAATGCTTTGAAAATGATTAGGGCAAAGAATGTACAGATGTGCTTTATACAATTGATGTATGTATGAATTGTGTTAAGAGTTGTATAGGTCCCTAATAAAATGTTTAAAGCCAGGAAGATGGCCGACCTGGACACCTGCATACTCTGAGAGCTCCTCCAAACAAAGCAGATTTGGTGTCCAGGTAGCTGAATAGTAGGGGTCTGGTGAGTGAAATATCCCCCTGGGACAGCACCCCAGTACCACCCCACACATTTGTCCTGAGCAGGGGTCTAGGTGAAACAGGACCGGACTCGTGGGACATCTCTGGTCACTAAGCTGCCACCATCTCACTGGCGACTAGCCTAAGCTCCATCCCCAAACCGGACCCCCGCCCAGAGTCACTTGCCTGCCCTGCTTAGACCAGCGCAGCAGGTCACGCGCTCCCCTACACCAGCGGCCCACTCGCGGATCCCCACTAGGAGAGAAGTTTTCCTCTCCCGTGGTTCCCCTCTCCCTTCAAGGCAGAGATCTGCCCTGGGGCCGTGTCCCTCCCTCCATTTATCCAAGCTCTGGGAGGCAGACCCGCAGGTTGTCTGGCGACCCCCACGGGTGACCACCACTCACACTGCTGCCGAGGACCTCTCCACCAGCCCTCTGTGTGCCGGCCGCCCACCCCCACCCACCCCCTGCAGCCTAGCAACAGCTCCACTCCCGGCAAGGACCCTGTGCTGAGCATTTCCCGCCGGCGGGAGCCATAGCCCAACCCGCGCCTGTCCCGGACCCTGCGCTTCCGCAGAGCGCCGTGGCCCGCGCTGCTGAGTCTGCCCGAGGGCCCCTCCCGGTGCCAGGCACAAGAGTGGGTGCCTTCCCCAGGGTGCTGCAGGGACCCCGGCAGCCACTGCTCTGAGCTCTGAGCCTGAACGGAGGACAGGCGCCATTGCCCCCTGTGGTTTCGCACCAAGCCGCTGCTGTCCGCACAGCTCTGAGCTCTGAGTGGGGGCAGAGGACGGGCACCATTGCCCCCTGCGGTTTCGCGCCAAGCCGCCATTGTCCACACGGCTCTGAGCTCTGAGCCTGGGCGGAGAACAGGGGCCATTGCCCCCTGCCGTTTCGTGCTGCTGTCCAAGGGGCCTTCCCGTGCCCGCTCACAGCCCGGGCAGATCAAACATTCCAACTGCGGTGGAGCCTAGGACTCAGCTTTGCAGTCCCTGCGGAGCCGTCAGTGAGCTCCAGCCGGCTCTCACCACCTTGGGGCCCTGTGGGGTCCCCAGTGCCAGCCCTAAGCCTGCCGCAGCCCTCCCCAGCCACCACAGGAGACAGGCACAGTGGCCTGTGCCCCCCCACAGTACCCTTAGCTGTCCTAGCACTTCCCAGCTAGAGCACAAGGACTGCCAGTGGGGAGTGGCTGGACCTAGAAGGGCTTGCTGAGCTGAAGAGCATTCCCACCATCACATAGATCAGCACCATATCTTGGGACAACACGAACTCACCCACCTCTGCGCTCTATTAGGCATCACCAGCGCTTAGAGGAAAAGGGGGAAATTTTCAGATATACACATCTACACATCCTCCATCTAGCATAGGTTTTTTTTTGCCTTTTTGTGTTTTTTGTTTTGTTTTTAATTTCTTCTTCCCGTTATTTTACTTTCTGTGCTGTACTCTCTCTCTCCTTCCTTCCTACTTTTTCATTAATGCTTTTTTTCTCTTCTGCCCCTTTTCTATAGATTCTCCTTCTCTCTCTTTTTTTCTTCTCCTTCCACCTCTACTAGTATCACAGCTTGTCCCTCTTCTATTACAGATTCTCCTCCCTCTCTCTCCAAATTTTTTCTTCCTCCTTCCCAATATTTTGTTAAAAACTATTTTTAAATCGTTAACCTTTTAAATCCTTTTTATTACTAACCTCCACTCCCCATAAAGGGGGTTGCTAAGGGTACCCTGTCACACCTGGTCAAAGCAGCCTGAGGACACTCACTGAGGCTCCAGCCCCCATTCCAGCTGCTGATACATCTCTGCACTGCGGGTTACCAACCCGACAGGGAACTCGGTCTACACAGCAGTCTGACCCACCCTTACAGTAGGTCATAGGCAATTGCCTGAAAGAATCCTTAACAATAACATAGATAAGGTTACCTCGGTCTCCCAGAAGCATGGGGCCTATGAAAGAAGCAAGAAAAAATCAACAGACCACATCACTCCCAACAAAGAAAGAAGAGAAACGAGGCACTTAAACAGACCTAATGTCACTCATAGAAGAAACAGATATGGATCAGCCACAAAAGGAAATCTTCAGAACTCTGCTTGCAGTAATACAGGAGCTAAGAGAAGCAACCAAGAATAAGGATGCAACAATAGAAGGGATGAAATACACAATAGAGGGGATGAAGTCCACAATAGAGGGGATGAATTCTACCCACCAAAGGGAACTGCAGAAACTAACAGAGGAGGTAGCAGAGGCCACACAAAAGGTCACAGAAGCTACATCTAGGCTTGAGGAGGCTGAGAACCGTATCAGTGAACTGAGGACACTCAAACCGAACGAAGCAAGCAAGAAAAACAATCAGATGGGAAAATTAACGAAACAGAAGACAGCCTGAGATCAATGACAGATGCTATGAAGAGGAATAATGTTCGAATAATCGGTCTACCGGAACACAACATAACACAAAAATGGACAGCAAAGATAGCAAAGGAATTTCTGGAAGAAGATTTTCCCAACCTAGCAAAGGAGAATCAGACTTTCATACAGGAAGCAGAGAGGACGCCGGCTAAGGTAAACACCAAGAGCAACACGCCAAGACATATAATAGTAAAAATATCCAACTTAGAGGAAAAAGAGAAAATTTATGAGCAGCAAGAGAAAGGAAGACAGTCACATACAAAGGAGCGCAGGTAAGAATATGCTCAGACTTATCAGCAGAAACCATGAAGGAGGAGAGAATGGAGCAACATCTTCCAAAAACTGAAAGATAAAAATGCCTCACCCAGAATCCTATACCCTGCCAAGTTATCCATTAAGATAGAGGGTAAGGGTCTTCCAGGACAAGGAAGAACTCAAAAATATGCTTCAAGTCACCCGACCCTGCAGAAGATACTGGCGGACTCACTATGGCCAGAAGATCAAGCTCCAACTAGAACCATCGGGAGGCCACCATATATCCCATCTCCATCTAGAAGTTAACATGCCAGCAACAAGTACCAGGACAACAGGGTCTCAGATGGAAAAGAGGACATGATAGAAACCCTCACTCAAACGCAGCACACTGATATGAAGGGAGATAGGTAAAGACCCAAAACACAAAACAGAGTATGGAAACTATGAAGGCAGAGATAGTAATAATCACTCTGAATACCAATGGGCTCAATTCGTACATTAAAAGTAAGAGGCTGGAGGACTGGATTAGAAAACATAACCCATCAATCTGCTTCCTGCAAGAGACCCACCTTAAGCTAGCAGACAAGCTGATGGTTCCCGGCTATCAAAAATATATAGCGTCTGGGGTCTTAAAGGCTTGAAGGCAAATAAGCGGCCATCTAGCTCAGAAGCAACAAAGCCCAAAGAGAAGAAGCACACAGCCTAAGCGAATACAAGGTGTTGAATGGACCATGTAGCAGACACCAAGGAACAAAAACAATCATTGTGTGATCACCATCCTCACATAATCACTGAAGACGAAAGTGTGCATAAGCAAGTGTGGTGAAGAAGGCTGATGGTGCCTGGCTACTGAGAGACATAGCGTCTGGGGACTTAAAGGCTTGAAAGCAAACAAGCGGCCATCTAGCCCAGAAGCAACCAAGCTCACACGGAAGCAGCACACCAACATATAGGTGATCATGAAGGGCAGAGGAGACCAGGTCTCCAACAACAAAGGTGGGGTGGTGGTGAGAATCATATCACCGTGAAAGAGGGGGAGTACATGATGGGGACCCAATGCCCAACTGTAGACAGCTGGACATCCCATCCCTTCCAGAGGGGTAGTGGGGAGGAGATGAGTCACTCAGGGTTCAGTGTAGCAACAATGAAACTAAAAACCTTCCTCTAGTTCCTGAATGCTTCCTCCCCTCCCAATTATCATGACCCCAATTTTACCTAGCGGGCCTGGTTATACCAGAAGATGTACAGCGGTGCAGTAGGGATCTGGAAACACAGGGAATCTAGGACAGACAAACCCCTCAACACCAGCGGTGGGAGTGGCGACACCAGGAGGGAAGGGGGTGTAGAAAGGGAGAACCGATCTCGGAGACCTATGTGTAACCTCCTCTCTTGGAGATGGGCAATGGGGAGGTGGGTAAGGGGAAGACGCCGGGGAGTGTAAGATAAGATATAATAATTATTTATAAACTATCAAGGGACCAGGGGTGGCATCGGGGAGGGAGGGGGACAGGGGCAAAAAAGGGAAACCGAGCTGATTCCAGGAACCCAAGTGGAAGGTGAATTATGAGAATGACGAGTGCAACGAATGTGTAAGGGTGCTTTGCTCAATTGATGTATGTACAGATTGTGATAAGAGCCTTATGAGCCCCAATAAAAAGATTGAAAAAATAAAATAAAATGTTAAAAAAATATTCACTGACTTAATGTTTACAGTGTTGTAAAATATATATGTATATATGCATATATATCATAATGAATTCTTATGTTCTTTCCCCCTCCCACATTCATTGTTTGCTCCCAAAATTTCCTCACCCTTGCTACTCCTCTACTCCCCTAGGGCCCTATAGACCATTGCATCAGTTATTGTCTCTAGGGATCCGTGTCTGTGCGTTACAACTTTGGAAACCCAATAGAAACAACCAAAACCAAAACTAAAATAAAGCTGCAAGAAGAAAATAATAATAATATAAAGATAAAAATGAAAATAAAGAATGAGAAAGGAAAGACTACCATCAATATTTTAAAGTTCAGCAAAAAAAAATACTGTTATGGAACAAGTGGGAAATACTTTACCTTAGAGCAAGTACAGGTTGGATCGAGAGGTAGGTCAACTGACCAATTGTCATATTATGCCATGGTCTGATCCACTGTGATCAAGTTCACAATCATCTCTGTCTGATGGTAAACCTTTTCAAGGGGATGTACCAGAGGTTTAATATGACTAGATATTCTTCAGATGGATTTTGAGTTCTCACTGTTCACCTACCCTTCGACAAGATGGATGTTCATCATTTGAGCTCTGGGACTTTTTCCTTCATTACATTTGAATTTAATTGTCACTATCTTTGGATCCCACATGCTGGTGTGCTTCTTCATTGTGGACTTCCTTGACACCTGACTTAGATGGCTGCTTCTTTGAAGACAAGCCTTTTAGACCCCAGATAATTGATAGCCTGGCACCATCTGCTTTTTTTTCACCCCACTTTGCTGTAATGCCCTTATCTTCATTCATTTTTCAATGAAGGTAAGTATTGAACAGAGCCATGTTAAGATCTTGTACCCAGAATATGATCACCTAGAGGATGGATCTAGCTAAATCTTGTCATAAACCATGGGCACCTCTACCTAGTGCCTGGAAAGTGAACATGTGAAACTCCACAACTGTGTTACTCTGGGTTGACTAGGGAAAAAATTCATAGACATTCATATGTGTACAAGAGAGAACTTTATATCAAAGAGCAATTGTACATTAAGAAAGCATACCTGCCCAGTCCAGTTGAAGTCACTAAGTCTGAAATTAGCCCATATATCCAATACCAGACTATAAATTCTTTTCAGACTCACACAACATATACAATGATGTCGAATGCAGGAAGACCACATGCCAGTGAGTGGAAATTCTTTTGGATCCAGTGGAGGCGGAAACATCTCAATGCTGTCAAGGGTCTCCACGTGGCTCCTTCAGCTCCAGGGCTCTAGTGTCGCTTCATGTGTCTTGTTCACAGGAATGTCTCACAGGGCATGAGCTTGTGTCCCGCCTCCAGGGAACTATTTATCTCCTCAATGCCTCCAAATGAGGTCATCAAACTGCACCCGCACTGACAGACTAAACTCCACCCCTTCATTCTTAAGTCTCAAATTGACAACAGATTATGCAACTACCACAGCAACCAAGGAGGCAGATGAAGAGGAGGACAGGAAAAGAGAAGTAGGTGCCTTCTCTGTTTTATACTCTACTTAAATTTGTATCTTTATGTTATTATTATTTTTCTTTATGTTTCTTTTTTGGGTTTTTAATTGTTTTTGCTATTGTCTCCCTGTTTGGAAGCAAAAAAGAAGTAGATGCATGGAGACAATAACTGAGGCAATGGTTTATATGGAAGGGGGAGGGGAATTAGGGAGTAATTAGTGGATCTGTGAGGCACGAGTGAGCATTAAGCTTATTTGACAATGGATATACAACTCTTTTCTAGAAGTGTTTTGAGTATGGAAATCTGAATGTAATATCAGGAACATTACAAAAGAAAGGGGGGGGGGACTTGATCTATGGTTACCATGTGTGAAGGAGGAAGAGTTTTTGCTTAGGGGATAGTGAATTAATTTTAATGGTGGTGGAAAAATATGCAGGGTGATTAAAATAATGGTTGTACAACATGAAAAGAATAGTCAGTGGCACTGAATTACACATGCAGAAGTTGTTGAACTGGTGAAAGTTTTGTTACATACATTTTTGCAAGTATGTGAAATATATTACATGAATAATGATTATGGAGGGGAAAATTGTTCCATAATTGACTGTGGTAGAGATTGTACAACTCTTCTTGATATGATTGAGGTATTGAATTATACGATAACTTGAAAAGTGCCAATAAAAGTGATTTGTTTTGTTTTGAAGAGAAGCGGATTCTCAGAAATGTTCATCATTTTACCTCCCACTTTAACCCTACAGCCTGCACATTTCATGGGGTACCCTTGTACTAAGGGTAGAACTGGGCTGCCCAGAGAGAAAGTGAAACATTCCAAGAAAAATAGTATCCCCAGGAATTCCCTTCGTTATGGCTCACACCTCAGGCCAACTGTCTGCATTTGTACAAATCTACACATGGTTTTCAGGAAGAAATTGTTTGTCCATAGTGAGTGCAAATGATGAAGGGTAGAGATTGACCTCACAGAACAAAGGTCAGAAAAATTCCCTCTAGAGGCCATTACTCAGCTGCTCCTACTCAGAACCATCCTCCTTCTGCTTCCACATGCACAGCACACGTGAATCACCTAGAGTAAAATATGGTAACAGAGCTCCAAGTCACAAATGAAAGTCAGACTTCTTAGGTCTTCATCCTTACCATGTTGATCATAGATGCCTGTGGAGGTAACACCCTTCTGGATTCTTCCTGGTGACATGAATGTCCTACCCTGTAAGCACCTTCATGTCAAAAACAATGATTTTCATCTTAGAATGGTTTTAAATTATATCCCCCCCTTTATTCCTAGGTGTGATTGTTCAGGTAGAGCTGCTACAGACCAGTCATGAGTTGGGAAAGCTATGTGCAATGTCTCAAAATGCTATGTCTAACTTTCAGGTCTGCAGATATCAAGTTTCTAGATCTATCAGGTTCTGGGAAACACAACCTGTGTTAGGTGGCAAAGAAGTCTTGGGATGAGAGTCTTAGCAACAACTCAGTTTTCACATATTGATACATTGAAACCACAACAGCTCAACCAGCTGGGTGTACTTTAACTGAACAATCTGAAACCTGAGGACAATGACATGTAAATGTAGGAAACTTACCAGGAGACACAGTGAAGGCTAAATGGTCAAACATCTCAAGCATCACAACACTAACTGGGCAGCAGAGGGAGCTCAGGGTACATGGGACACAATCTTTGCCACAGGAGCCGGTGCAGGGGATGCCAAGTTTGTTTCCTCTTGTGTCTGGAGTTTCCCAGTTCACCCACGTGGAGTACCTCTTCAAGGACACTTCAGCAACTACAGTTCTCATGTCTCTTATTTTCCTGAAGGGAAGATCCTAAAAATTAAAATTCCTTGTTCTTCCTGAGAAGACAGGGGAGAAAGAAATCACACTTGGGACAAGTTGAAATCAATCCCAGAAGGACCGATAATCTCTCTAGGCTGTTAAAATCTGACCTCCATGTGCTTCTCTCAACACAATCAGTTACTCTCCATCCTAATTCTTTTTTACCAGTTACTGTAGGTTGAAACTATATGTGTGTGAATCCCAGCCCAAATATCTCCTGTGAAGAGAAAACAAAAGCAAACCTGATTTTACCATTTCTGAAATAATTGACAGTTGCATGTATTTTTGAAACTTGGAGAAACTGACATTTTGAGATTCTTAATAAAGCATCAAAATGTCTCATAGTCATTAGAAATCATATAATGGCGCTTGCCCCAATCCCAACTATGTGGACTCTCCCCCTTCCCTTCCCCACACCCCTACCTAAAGAAGGCAATTCAGAGAACAGAACTGAAGCTGAAGCTTGGGGACATGTGTATCTGTGATTAGAGCACACGGGAAAAGCGAAGAGGGTAGGAGTGTGAGAAGAACACATCCTGACCCACTAATCCCCAAGGACGATATTACTGCTCATAGCAGATAAGGCACAGTGAGGATCATAGGGCCAGTCACACCACAAGACATGATGTCCCTAACTGAACCATATCACTATGGGGGACAACACTGGAGACTCAGGGTGGGACTTGTGTCTGATCAGACCCCATCACATTGGGGCAAAATACTAAGGGCATGCAACAGCAAGGGAAGCAAAGCAATGAAGTCCCCGGGGAATGCCAAAATTAGATGTTGGGGACAGTGTGACACAGCACCCCTTCAGACTCGACTTGAAAGCATTCCTAAAAGTCAAAAACCAGCCTGCAACGATTTATATGCATTTCTTGTTTTGTCACTGGCTATCTTTTTGTTGTTATTTCTGTTTGTTCGGTTGGTTTTGTCTTCCTCTGTTGTTTTGTTTGGCTTTGCCTTGTTTTTGTTCTTATTAATGTCTCTGCATGTCGATCTAGATAGAAGACTGGATAAACAATTCAGAGAAGGATAAACAGGACCAGTGGTCCCGGGGGGACATGGGAGAAGGAGAGGTGGGAGAATAGAAGGTGGGGGTGAGGGGATCAACCAACCCAAGGTCAAGTTAACAACAAATGAACTAAAATCGTTGGAGAGAAAGCATAGGATGCCTAGTGGGGATTAATCGAGGGCAAAGTCAGAGCGAGGAATTACTGAAACTCAAATTAAGACTGAACATGTTAGTGGGACAAGAGGAAAGTAAAAGGAAATGGAGGAAAAATTAGTAAGCAAAGGGCATTTACAGAGGTCTAAATATAGGCATATACCTATGTAAATATATTTATATGTAATGGCAGGGAAATAGATATGTTAGGTATTAAGGTTGAAGATGGAAACTGGGCCTCAACTCAAGTACTCCCCAAATGTAAGAACACTTTGTTCTAAAACCCTGCATTCTGTGATGCTCACTTTCCCAACACGATGGCGGTCGACAAATTGGGTGCATATGCAAATGTGGTGAAGAAAGCTGATGGTTCATTGCTATCAAAAGATATAGTGGCTCTGGTCTTACTGGCTTGAAGATAAACAAACAGACATGTAGTTGAGAAGCAAAAATGGAAGAAGCACACCAGTCTGTGTGATCATGAAGTGTCCATGTGATCATGTATCAGGCATCAAAGACCCAGAACAAAAAAAATTTTTTTTAATCATATCCATGTGAATGAAGAAGTGTGTGCAGTGGAGACCCAAAGCCCATCTATAGACAATTGGAAATCCCCTTACATATGGGTCACAAGAAAGAGAAGAGTCAGTCAGAGTGTACTACAGCACCAATGAAACAGACAACTTTCCTCTAGTTCTGTAATGCTTCTCCCCCCACTATCATGACCTCAATTCTACCTTACAAATCTGACTAGACCAGAGCACGTACACTTCTACAGCTAAGATCTCACAACAAAAGGAATCCAGGACAGATAAAACCCTCAGGGCCAATAATGAGAATAGAGATACCAAGAGGATAATGGGAAGATGGGAGTAGAAAGGGGGCATCAATCACAAGGACTGACATATAACTCCCTCCCAGTGGGACAAACAATGGAAAAAATGGGTGAAGGGAGACAGTGGAAAATGTAAAATAAAAATTTATAATTTATCAAGGTTCATGAAGGAAGAAGAGTGGGAGAGGGAGGGGGGAAATGAGGAGCTGATATCAAGGGCTCAGGTAGAAAGCAAACACTTCCAACATGATGATGGCAGCATATGTACAAATGAGCTTGACAATGGACGAATGCATGGATGGTGATATGAGCCATAAGAGCCCCCAATAAAAGTATTTAATAAAAAAGAAAGCATTAGTATTGTAAAGCATAATACCTAGATTTGGAGAACAAAATCAACTCCTTAACCATGGGAGACTTCCTCTAGTTTTAGGAAGATGCCCTGGAAACGTCCTGATGTGTTATGCAAATTCACGAACAGCATTGGCTTCTCTGGGAGATGTAGAGATCTTCAGCATTTAAAGAACATCTAAGTGTAACTTGATACCTTAAAATTCTTGGTGTGCAAAAGATTTGTGAAGGGAAGGCAAGCTTGATTAAGGCAAGACAAACCTGCAGGGAAGGAGCAAAACTCAGGAGCCACTGTCATATTCAGCTCTAGTGGACAATTAGGGAAGGTCTAGAAGGTGATGGTGAGGGTTTTACTTTTAGCATATGAATTTCCTTTCCAAAAGATAATTTAAAACAGAATTAGACAAGGGAAGCTTGTGTCAGATTAAATATATATTTCTACGGGGAATATTTAACTGCATCAAGAAAAGAATAAGCACCACACAGAGGGGTGGGGAGGAGGTGGGCACATTTCAAGGAAGTGTCTCTAACTGTAGGTTGACATTTCCATTAAGTCAATTCTTTCTCATAACAACCCTATAGGATAGAATAGGACTGCCCTTCTAGGCTTCTGCGTCTGTAAACCTTCATGGGTGTGGAGAGCATTCTTTCCCCTGCACAGCCATTGGAGATTTAAAATGATTGACCTTGCATTTAGCAGCCCATCGCATAATGAACTCCACACGCAGAGCTCTCCAAGTTATCTAGAACATCCTTAGCTACTCTTGGAGTGACTCTCTTAGAAGTCATTCAACATTACTTATGACTATATAGGCAAAAGGTATGCAAATAGACATCTCCCCTGCTGATGAAAACCATCCAAGTCCCAACTCTGAAGTTCTTGGAGAGGTGCTCCAACTCTGGAATTCCCAGGTGCCAACATTCAGGACTGAACACATCAAGTCACCATGGAATCTGTATTGAGCTCAATTTTCCTTTTTGGAATTTCAAATGGTGCTTTGATGCAGATAAAGTGTGTAT
This sequence comes from Tenrec ecaudatus, assembly GCF_050624435.1. Lineage (NCBI taxonomy): Eukaryota > Metazoa > Chordata > Mammalia > Afrosoricida > Tenrecidae > Tenrec > Tenrec ecaudatus. The sequence continues at coordinate 73,002,645 of NC_134546.1, read as the reverse complement.
GAGGGGGCGTGAGTGAGAGGCAGTGAATATGTTATGATTTTCATCATCAGGATGTCGGTGTGTTTACAGGTGTCCAGTGTGAGGTGGAGCTATGGAATCTGAGGGAGACTTTAGGCAGCCTGAGGCTTCTCTGAGACTCTCCCCTGCTGTCTCTGCATTCACTGTCTGTGTGTATAATACACAGAGGGTCTGCCTAGGCCCAGAGAATGGGCGGAAGTGGGTTTCATACATTAATAGTGTTGGTAGGAAAAGCCACATAGATTCTCTGAAGGGCCAATTTACCATCTCCAGAGACAATAGTAAGAATATACTATAACTTCAAATGGACAATCTGAAATTCGAGGACATAGCTCTGTAATTCTGTGCAAAAGACTCAACAGTGTGGTAGTTATATAATCTGGTGTAAATTTGGGACTTGAGAGGATAAAGAGGGAAGGGTTGGAGTCTGTCAATTGGATCATAGCCAATGACGCCTATGTGTGGGCATCTCGATCTCCTGAGAATTCTGGAAAATCCCATATTCCATCTTTGAGGGGAAGACACTCTTTCTAATCCCCGGGAGACACCCTACTGACAAGAGTGACCCCCTGTGAGACATCCCTGAGTAGAAGCCATGTGGATCTACCTCATGAAGCCCTGGGTGCTGGAGAATCCATGTAGAGCCCCCGTCAGCACTGAGAAACTTACAATGCCACTCGATCCAAAGACTTTCTGCCCACTTTCCTGTGATCATCTTGCATTCTGGATCATTGCATGTACTTCATAAGTCTGAAGAGGAATTTATACATTGGTATCCGACATATGTGCAAATTATGGACTTATGGGCTTGGACCTAACTGGGGTTGAGATGCTTTCTTAATGTACAATTGCCCTTTATATTAAATCTCTTATACACAATATGCGTGTGTCTATGGATTTGTTTCTCTAATCTACCCAGACCAACGCATACAGTTAGGGGAAGTCAGAGTTAACCAAGACACGAATGTACTCTAGTGGAAGAGGTTAGGCTGCAGGGGCCCTCAGGACCCAGAGCACAGGTCTCAGACCGAGGAGCAGGTGCAGATGGAGCTTCACCACTGGCTTCCTGTTGTGTCTGGGGATTCTTCTCCTTCTCGGTATCCCTCAGGGAATCAGTGCATCTCCTCACATCTTTCTCAAACACTCACCCAATCTCCCTGTGACGATAGGATGATTTTGAACTTAGTTTCTGTTTCGTTTTCCCCTTGAATCGCGCCACATTTCCCATATAATTGGTAATTCCTGCATCTAGGATGAATTCTGTTCACATCATCTGCTTCATCAAGCTCTTTATGCCTTGCATTCAATACCCCTCCTGTATTCCCTCCTTCCCTGGGACAACAGTCCCTGCTGTGCAAAGGATCTCACTTTATTAGCTTGTGTGTATATATATTTTTCCAGACAACATATTACAAGAACTTATCACCAGTAGCCCAATCCTATATCAAGTCGCCTGTCTCCATTCATCCAATCGGAGACTTTCTTTTCTGAGTTCATTCATTTTATTAATTCACAGCTCCTGTCTGCCCTTGTCCACCACAGACTGATTTTAGAGTCCGTTTTTTTTTCTCCAAAGGCTGTTTGTTTCATTCAGTAGTTGTGAATATTGATACAAGAGTGGGAAAAGGGAGACAAGACACATTTTATGCTTAGTCTCAAGGTACCTCCACAGAACTCACCTCCCTTCGTGCCCTATGTCCCCTTGTGCATGGGCTATACACGTCCTATTCTGCACAGGGCACCCACAGGTTCCCTTCAAGTTCTGTGGGTGGCTATGCCTCCACATATTATTGAGAGCAGAATATCCTTCTCTAGAGACATGACCAGGAACTGATTTTCCCTCAATTAGCAGTGTGACTGCTGTAGTTACGATCGTGTATTTCTGAGTCGGACACACAGAGGGAAAGGTTGTGGGAACCCAGACACAAACACCAATACAGGGATATGGCTGGGCTCAGGGGTCACTGAAAGCCCACAGATAAAAGGGGCCCTCAGGGGAGAAATGTAGAGGAGCCTAAGAAGGATTAGTTAAATTAGGTACCTATTTCCTCTACCTGCAGAGAAAATGTCCGTACCACAGACCTCCACATTCTTGTAGCTCAGTGTATGTTCTTGTATGCACTTTATGTCTGTGTGTTTTGTGTGTGCTAGCACATTGCCTTAAGATGTTATACAATGTGACAGAACTTGTAGTCTGTTCTGCATTTATTTTATTATTATAATTCTAGTATATTTTAGTGTGTCTTTGTGGTTTTTCTTAAGTAAATGCATGTGTATTTATTAATCTGAGGGTATTATATGAAGATTTGTTAGTTGTAGTAGATGTGCTAATTTGTTCACAATATGCATGTGTATGTTAATATGACTGTTAGAATACAAATGTCATTTTGTGAGTTTCCTGCTAGTGTGTGTTCACTCCAACTCATCTGGGCTCTTCATCAAACTTTATGAGCTCGCATCTCCTTGAATAATCTACTGAGTGTTAAGAAATGACTTAGGCTGGGGGAATCCATTAGAGGCCCATAGTAATATGCACAGCAGAGTGTGCTAATCAGTGAAACTTCTTTTTGAAGTGGACAATAAGAGACAGAGGGACATGAACAGCAAATCCTAGAGGTGAGCTGGTCAATGCAGAGACAGCCTTAACTAGGAAACAGGCCAAGGGGGATGCTTATTTTCTTCTCTCTGCAGCTCTTGTGTTTACAGATGGCAATGATAAAGCCTTTGTAAAAGGATGCATGCTATACTCAAAGAATGCCTAGTTGTAGGTAAATGGGTAATGCCAAGAGCCAAGGTGACGGCTGAAGCTTGAAGGTAAATGAGATGGATCAAGGAAAGAGATAACTTATCTTCCGTCATCTTTGCCCAGAGCATGAGGTTCAAGCTCTCTAAATAATGTTCAACTGATGACAAACAACACAAACTGTTGGAAAGGGCTTATTCACTTGTATTCTAGGATGTCCCATCCATAGACTTGGGCTTCTAGGAAGAGGGTGGATAGCTAGTGTGTGGGCATGAGCTTGTAAAACATGCTCCACCAGGAGGCTGAAGGGGTAGGAAGACAAAATGAGTGTGGAGGGAAGAGGCTGTGCTGCGATCAAGTGGGGAGGCATTAGCCTGAGTGGCTACTTGGATATCATTACCATTGGCCTTTTGCAAGCACCAGTGAGTTTCTAAGGCAAGGAGGTGTGAAGTGGCAGTTATCTGACAGAGGTGTAGGTTAGTGCCCCTATAAAACTAATCTGCAAATCAGCCTACTAGAGAAATACACATTTCATAAGATTTCTCCTACCCACTCATCATGCATATGTGGAATATAAGGCTCACCATTCCCCTATGTTATAAGTCCAGGTTCCAATTTCAGAGCTCTGGGGCAGGCAGGTTGAAGAACAAGGTTGGATTCTAGGACCCTTGTTGAAGGCCATAAAGACTCAGCCTTGAAACGGCTGAGAAGTCTCAAGACCTATGTGTCACTGTTTGCTGATTTCTTCTGTGAGTTTACATTTAGAACAGACTGTTAAGAACAAGAACGTGTGCAAGCTCTGGGAAAATAGGTCACAAGAGTTGCTATGTGTATCAAATATGCTTGCTTAACAATGAGATAATTAACCCCAGGTTGTTTCTGCATGGTTAAAAGGAGTATGAAAAATAAACGCGAGGCTTCAGTATTCACCATTGCCCTCCCAATAAATTCTGTCTCACTCCCTCTTTCAGGACTGTTCAACTCATTGGCTGGCTTGGACAAGAGTGGCGCCCAAACCAGGGACACTGAAAACGGGGGACAAAGTGAAGGACACCGTGGATTACAAAGGTGTACACAAAGAGATTGGTGGTGACGTGAGTAGCTATTGGGAGAAAAATGGGGCAAGGAAATAGCAAACAGATTTTTGTAAATATTTTTCAAGATATGTTAAAAGCTAGAGGAGCAAAAGTAAGCTACCAAAGAATAGAGAAGTTTTTAGATTTTGTGGTTAAGGTATGTCGTTGGTTTCCTGAGGAAGGGACTGTAAATATTGAAACTTGGCAAAAAGTAGGGAAATGGTTAAAAGATCACTACACCACTAATGGACATAGAAGGTTCTCATAGACACGTTTAGCTTATGAGATTTAGTTAGGGATAGCCTGTACCATAGGCATGAGGGACTCCAGCCTGAACACCAATTTGCATGCTCAAACAAAAGTGAAAGTAAACTTCCTTCTGTGCCTCTGCCTCCTCCTCAACCACTGAAGTCACTGAAAAGTTAACTGGAGGGCTTTGAAAGCAAGGATGAGGAACCCCTTGACCCAGGCGATGTGGAGCCCTTAGAGGACAAGGTGGCACATTATCATGATGAGGATTTGGGTATTTTCGCTGCCTCCGTGGCACTTCAACCTGAGAATCAAAACCTGGTGCAAGATACTCAGAAGTCCTGCCCAGATTAAACAAAGGTGGTAGGCTGGGAGGAAGCTTATGCATCATTAGCAGCAAAGATGAGGGAAATGCAAGTCAAGTTAATAGAAAAGCACTCTGAGATAGAGTCCCATGAATGGGTGCCAAAACTTACTGGGGCCAAGGTATTTCAGAGGCTTCAGAGTGCATTCAGTGAAAGGAATCCTTTTCTAGAAGACTTGCCAGTTGCAGCACTGGTTGTGACTGGGGCTCCAGGAAAGGATCTATGCTTAGTGCTGCTGCACATGCAGCAAAACAAGGAGAGGATATAGGGGAGTTCAGTATGCAGTTCCCTGTAACTGAGTGACAGGATGCCCAGGGTAATCTGATGAGAGATCATACTCCTATTCCTTTCAAACAGCTAAAAGAATTCAAGGTTGCTTGTGACCAATATGTCCCGAGTACCCTTTTACTCAATCTTTATTAGATACACTTTCCATCGCGGTACTTGCCCGCACAGAATGGAAACAATTGGCTTTTGAAAATGCCAGGCAGTGCTGAGACCTTTTAGAAAAAAGGGCAACATGTCCGGATATATCAGACTATGCTCGGACATTGGACCTTTCTTTACTCAGGGGCTTGCGACAGCAGCTGCTTTGTAAGGAAAAACAGTAAAGGAGGGTTAATAATACTATGGAACTTATGGGAGCCCTGCAGGCTGGGCTCCCTTCCCCCTCTGCTATTCCAGCCAATACATATGAGATCATTTTAGATTTAAAAGATTGTTTTTATACCATGCCCTTGGATCCAAATGATTGTAAAAGATTTGCCTTTAGCGTCCCTTCCACCAACTTCAAAGAGCCTATGAAGAGATCTCATTGGCTTGTTTTGCCTCAAGGCTTGGCCCCGAACCGGTATTAATATGGGGACGAGGGCATGTTTGTGTTTTTACGCAGGATGCTGATGGAGCACGGTGGCTGCCTGAAGAGTTGGTGCGGTTTGCAAACCATGCGGATGGTAATTTGCCTCGGTGTGTTTCTGAGGACATTGCTCAGTGAGCAGTATAGGCTTCTGTTCCTGATTTACCCTTCTTACATCCTCCTGTCTGGGAAGGTCCGGAAATCAAGGTGTGAGTTAATGACTCATGCCCTCCCTGTACAAAGTGAAGGAAATGTAATCTCACCCACTCCGCAGTCTTTTTCCCCTTGTGGACTAGAGACTCAAAAGAATAAAAGCATATTGTAGAGATTGTGTCTCACGGACAAGCCCAACAGGTATAATATCTCAAAGGAATTATATATCATAGCTTGGTCTCGCAACCAGGACAATACTAAAAAAAAACACTGCTGAATGGGAAAGGGGGCTGTCTCTAGGACTTTGGTGGTCAGACTCGGGTTTTCCACAAATTCAATGGTGGAAAATAGGGGCTGCTTTAGTGGACACGAAGCTTATGGGCTCTTCCTCCAGACCGCAGGGAAACGTTACTGCCTGCGTACCATCGCCTTATGTACTTTTGGCAGGGAATATTACTATAGATCATGATGATTCTAAGTTTAACATGTCTTGTAATAATTGTAATTTGTCTACTTTTATTACCTGGTCCCCTGAAGATATTATCATCGCCATTTTGTATCAATCTTCTTTTGTTATGCTACCAGTGAATATTACTGGGGCTTGGTGTTCAGAAAGAGGGTTACAGGTATTAGAAGAGATTGAAAAGCATTAACCAGACCCATGTGCTTTGTAGGTTTGCTTATAGCAAGTATTTTACATATACTAAGTTTAGGTGCTACTGCTACTACTGCAGCAATTGTACTTTCACAAATCATACAAACTGCCCACTGTGTAAATGAATTATCCAAAAATGTGACTACTGTGTTGGGAACTCCAGAAGATATAGACAGGAAGTTAGAACAAAAAGTAAATGCTCTTTATGACATGGTCATGTATTTAGGAGATGAGGTGCAAGGGCTTAAGGCCAGGTCTAGTCTACAGTGCCATGCTGTACGTACATGGATCTGTGTTACACCTAAATAGTACAATAACAGTCAGTATAGCTGGATTAAAGTGAAGAACCATCTTCAAGGTATATAGCACAATACTAATGAGTCTTTAGATTTATTACAACTCCATCAAAAAATATTAGCCATAAAATATGCTAAGTCTCTTGATTTTGATGCCGCTAAACTTGCTGAGGATTGGCTCCAGCACTTTTGAGTTGCTTTCCCTTCATTAGGAAATCTCAGAGGCCTACCTCACATGCTTATGTCTCTAGTCAGAGCGGGAGTGTGTGTATTGTTGATCTCATGCATACTCCCTATGATACTGCACAGGGTTATGGTTGAATTATTGGACTTAAGAACAAAGCTTCATGAAGTACACCTGTGCACTTTGCCCCCTCCCCAAACAGGGGTGTAAGACGGAGGCTGGTTAGTCAGAGATGCGTAAGATGGAGTCTGAGTTTCCCAAACTAAGACGGGTCATAGTCACCAACAGGACTGTGACTGATGACAGGTAAGGGTGATTTGAGGACTCCACAACCTAAGACAGGCACAGTCAGTTGCCGACATTTTGAGTAAAGACACCTTCAGTAAATAGAAAAGGGGGAGATGTTGAAGGCCATTAAGACTCAGCCTTGAAAGGACAGAATTCTCATGACCTATGTATCATTGTGTGCTGATTTCTTCTGCGACTTTATGTTTAGAATAGACACTTAAAAACAAGAACAAGGAAGTATGCAAATGTATCAAATGTAGTTGCTTAACAATGAGATAATTAACCCCGGTTGTATCTGCATGGATAAAAAAATATGTAAAATAAACTCCAGGCTTCAGTATTCCCTGTTGCCCTCCCAATACTTTTTGTCTCTCCTTTTTCCTTAATCATCACTCCCCCTTTCAGGACTGTTTGACTAGTCGGCTGGCTCTGACAGCCTCTCATTTATCAAAATTCTTAATCTAAAGCTTGAGTAAATTTTAACTCCTTCCAGAAAATTGGTTAGCTTATGGAAAAAAGACCAAACAAAAACCCTGAATACTGAAAATAATAGTCAAGAGATCAATAGGTACACTGTATTAGCTAAATCTGCTGAACTATGCCTCTTTAGAGTATTGAAAGGAAAAGATATTACCTCGAGGACTCGGTTCACCTGACCAAAACATGCTATTGTCAATTGATTTCATGTGCATTTGAAAGATGGACAAAGGAAGGCTGAGGAACAATGAATGCATTAGAATTGTGGTTCTGGTCAAGAATATCTCACTTACCATGGACAGGCAAAGGACAAACAAGTCTGTCTTGGAAGAAGTAATGACAGAGTGCTACTTAGAGGTAAGGATGGTGAGAGTTCATATTATATACTTTGGACATATTATCAGAAAACATCATTCCTTGAAAAGGATATTCTGTTTGCAAAAGACGAAGGGCAGTGAAAAACATGAATCCCTCTACTAAATGGATTAACAAAGTGACTGCGACAATTTGTTCACCCTCACATCACGGCCCACCAAACCCCAAGCATGATATTCTTGCTCAAATTGGCCAATGCACAGAGAGGACCATAGGCCCAGCCACACCACAAGACACTACATCCCTCAATGACCCATAGCACTATGAGGGACAACACTAGTGGCACAGTGTGGGAAATGTGCTCGATCTGACTCCACCACACTGGGGCAAAATGCTAAGGGCATGCAACAGAGCAGCAAGGGGAGCAAAGCAATGAAGTGCCCGGGAAATAAAAAAATAGAGTGTGTGGCCAAGGCATGGTACCACATCAAACTCAACCGATAGTAAAATACACTTAATGGTCAAAAAACAAACCTGGGACGATTTCTAGTCTTTTCTCTTTTTCTCCAATAGTTGTTTTTTGTTTGTTTTGCTCTGTCTTGTGTTTGTGCTTACTATTGTCTTTGCATGTCTATCTAGATAAGATAGGCAAGATAAACACACCAGAGGAGAAAACAATGGGGCTGATGGTTCTGGGGGGGGGGGATACAGGAGACGGGGAAGCGGGGGAAAGGAAGTGGTTGTTAACCTGGGGTCAAGGACACAAGTAATCTAAAATCCTAAAATCGATGTCGAAGATACTCTGGGATGCCTGGTAGGGCGTGATCAAGGGCAATGTAATGAGAGGAATTACTGAAAACTGATGAATGCCAAACATGATAGTGGGACAAGAGGAAAGTAAAAGGAAATAGAGGAAAGTACTAGGAGACAAAGGGCATTTATAAATTTCTAAATACAGTCATTTGCATATTTAAATATATATGATGAAATGGAAATAAATCTATGTACATATATTTAAATGTTAAGTATTAAGGTAGCAGACGGACATTGGACCTCTATTCCAGTACTCCCTCAATGAAAGGAGACTTTGCTCTAATAACCTGGCATTCTGTGATGCTCAGCTTCCTGACACAATCAATTAAGACAAAATGGTGCAGAAAGTTGATGCTGTCTGCCTATCAAAATAATAGCATCTGGGGTCCTAAAGGTCATCTAGCTGAGAAGCAACAAACTCCACATGGAAGAAGCACACAAACCCGTGTGATCATGAGGTATCAATAGGATCAGGGATCAGGCATCAGAGACACAAAACAAAAAATCCTATCAATGTCAAAGAGGGGGAGTATGGAATGAGACATACAGTCCATCTGTAGGCAAGTGGACACCCCCTTACAGAAGGGTATTTTATAAACTAAACCAGGACACTTGTAAATATATATACATATATATGTATATATATTTATGTGCTGTATACATCTATTATATATATTATATATAATCATGATATATAAAATCATTCTATATAATATATATAATCATTATATATTATTATGTATTATATATAATGGATAGACATATAAAGCACAAAAGAATATAGCAGCTAATTAGTCCACACAGCTGTACAAAGTGCTCAGTTCATCTCACTTCCATGAAACATTTAATATACTGGAAATCCTTCAACTCATGAGAGCCCCTGGGTCCAAGGTCAAGGAAGCAGACAGGTGAGTCTTATGTAGGGCAATGCAGGCAGTGTGGACACAGGAAGCAAACAGAAGGTCAGGTCATCAACAGTCAGCAAGACAATAGGATCCAACAGTCCCAAGCTCAAGTGATGTATAAACCAGCAACATGATGAACCACTTCTCGAAGGAATCTCAAGTTCTAGCGACATGATCCACAGGTTGGCAGTCCCACTGTTAGTGTAGCTCACAAGTTGGGGCAGAGAACTAGCAGGCACACCCTGATCTGATCAGAAGGGAGCAAGAGAGAGAGAGAGAGAGAGAGAGAGAGAGGCAGGATTTGCCTAGCCATTTATCTATTTGCCCTCCAATCAAACTGCAACATTATTAATACCATGTTCCTATTGCCCAAGTTGGCACAATAAACCAACCTATCAGAAATGGTGAAAGGATGAGAAGAGCCAGTTAGGGTGCAGTATAGCACCAATGAAACATACAACTTTTCTCTACATCTTTAGTGCTCCCTCCCCCCCCCCACCCCCCCTCCCCGCCCCACTATCATGAACCCAAACCTACCATACAATTCTGGCTAGACTAGAGAAAGCACATGGTTACCGATAAGAGCTAGAAACACAGGGAATCAAGGGCAGATAAAACCCAGCAGGACCGATAATCAGAGTAGCAATACCAGGGGGGTAAGTAGTAGGTGGGGGGTGAAGGAGGAAATAAACACAATGATCTACATATAACTCCTTCTCAGGAATGGACAACAGAAAAGGGGTGGAAGGGAGACATCGGTCAATATAAGACACGAAAAAGCAATAAAAACATAAATTATCATGGCTTCATGAGGGAAGAAAAAAACGAGGAGCTGATACCAAGGGCTCAAGTATAAAGAAAATTTTTTAAAAACAATTGATAGCAACATATGTACAAATGTGCTTAACACAATGGATGTATGCATGGATTGTAATACAAGCTGTATAAGCCCCTAATAAAATGAGTTAAAATAAATAAATTAATTAAATTTTTAAAAACATACATTCATCCTCAATTGTGAGGATGGCACAGGAGAGTGCAGTGCTTTGTTGTTGTGCAATGGGTCCCTGTGAAATCGAATTGACTCAATGACAGCTGACATAACAGTCTCAGAATCCACAAATATGCATCCAGCACAAACACAAAGACATTAGTGTGTGTTTACATAAGGTATTATTTCTCTCATTAAAAAAGGGAAGAGGTTTCTTCAGTTAATAAAATTGGAACAAACAAGGTGACAACGAAATCACTGAGGCATTCCTACCCCTCATTAATCCATTCTTTTGGTGAGCTGAAGGCAGTTCTCTAGGGGCCTCACAGCATGCCAGATGGCAGAGTAATTTCACAAACATGAGCTCTAGTCTAAGGGCAGCACAGTCACTAAGTTTTTTGTTTTTTTTACAAACCCTTGTGTGGAGGGCTGACTTTCAATAGATCGCAGCGAGGGAGCTGCTCTGCTATGTACAAAACCCCGACCCAGAAGCAGGTCGTCTACGAATGGTTTAGCACCAGGCTCCCCACGAACGTGCGGTGCGTGACGGGCGAGGGGGCGGCCGCCTTTCCGGCCTCGACCCGTTTCCAGGGACGTGGGGCACTCTGTACCAGACCCCAGTTCCGAAGCACAGCGGGGGCAAGCGCGTGGCCCGCCGAGGCGGATGCGCTCGTGGCCCGCCTGCCGGCGGGGACGGCACAGCACCAGCTATCCGAGGCCAACCGAGGCTCCGCGGCGCTGCCGTATCGTTCCTCCTGGGCGGGATTCTGACTTAGAGGCGTTCAGTCATAATCCCACAGATGGTAGCTTCGCTCCATTGGCTCCCCAGCCAAGCACATACACCAAAGTCACTAAGTTTTGAGTAGCTATTTGTCTTTCAAGGAAACTGTGAATCATGTAGTCCTGTACACTGAGGGTTCAGCTGGAAGATCAGAGATCTAGCAGAGCAAGAGACTGACAATAGTTAACTCACTGGATTTCAGTATGTGTAGAAGGTCTATAATCAATTGAATCAAAATAAAATGTCATGAGAAACTTCCAGCCTAAGTGTATGATACATGAAAACTAAAAATTTTGGCAGAGTATTCACAAAAGATGAATAAACACTTTTTTTTTTACTGTTTTGTTGTTTAAGTTCAACTTATTGGGTTCCAACATAACAATAGTTTTGAGAGAGTACTTAGTAACACCATCTATGAGACCAGAAGTAACCTGAGACCAATGTCAGATAATGATACTTTAAGAAAACTGTAGACCAGTGTTGATAAGGGATCTGAATGAAAAAGTTACATTAAAAGCAGGAAACTGAAACAGATAATATATTAAAATAAGTATGTATCATGATTAATTCTAATTCATCCCAGAACTGAATTAACACAAGAAAATAAACACTCAGATATGTCTACTGATGGGGGGGAAAGTCAATTATCTAAATAGACACAGAATACATACTAAACAAAGTCAAAAGCTTTTCACGTTAAAAACAACTACAAATCTAACATGAAATAGGTCAAATCCAATATGCTAATACACATTCATGAAAAAAACTGCAAATTTCACATGTAGAAGAGGAAAAAATTCACACTACCTCAGAATCAGCATAAACATACGTGTCCATTTCCACCACTCATATTAAAAATTGTACTAGCTAGATTAATCAGAAAAAAAGAATTAATAAAAGGAAGAAAAACTTCCAGAAACAAATGAAAATTCCTTCTTCATCATAAATTGATGATTTCATATAAAAAGATGCCAAATAGGTGATAAATGCTATAGCTAGTAAATGTAAAAAAGTTGTAGGCTACATTTCAACACTCAAAAATAATTTGGTACTTAAATCCCTAGTGATTAACTGCTAATCTCCAACTCCCAAACTATTAACTCTTATATATTAAGATGCTGACCATCTTTCCAACACACCGATACCCTCCTAAAACACAAGAGGAGGAGGAGGTGATGCTGTTTGCTAGCGAATAGTGAGCTGGCCAGCCCGGCTGCAGGGCTAAAATGGGCACAAACAGGAATAGCGGATTTATATACGCACTTGGCAGGTAGCACACATATTTCCGAACAAGACTACTGGTCGACCTCCTTAGTGGTGATCCAAAAGGATACTACAAAAACGTGTGCATGGTACACACACATGCACATATGTACACACAAAAATCACGTAAGTAAAATAATAGAATTGAAAATAGACATTTTGTGAAACATTTTGAAACAATGATAAGATCTAAGAAACTAAAATGGAATCCAACTCAACTATTTAAAAGTTTGTGAGAACAGGAGGGAGAGCCTGGGGACCCCAGGGTTGGAGAGCGCCGACAGTGGGCCAGGGATCCAACTGGCATGCTGACACACAGTGCACAATGTGAGCATCTCCAACGTGTTTTCCTAATAGGATCTACCAGTCGACCACCTACGTAGTGTCTAGAAAAACAATTAAGTCCCCACTCAGTGGCTGGTATACCCACCTTGTCGGGCAGGGGGCAGCCTGGGAATCCAGATTAGGGGCCATCAGGGTGTGTGGAAGCTGCTCCAATCTCTCTCTTTCTCCTCCTTCCGCTCCTCTGTCCTCCCTCCTCTCTCCTCTAACCCAGCCCTTCCCTCTCCACCCCCATCTTACAGGGGAGATCAGATCAAATCATTCCAACATTGAAGGATTAAAAAGTGACATCACTATGAACACTTGGCCACCACAAGCCAGTTATCCCTGTGGTAACTTTTCCAGCAATTCCTGCTGAAAACCCAAAAGGTCAGAGGAATCTGGAGGTCCTGCTTTCACAGTCTATATTCCTGAAAATCAAGATCCAGCAAGCTTTAGCCCTTCTGCTCCAGGGGAGGTTTCTGTCCTCCCTCAGCTCACCTTAAGACACCTACATTACCTTTGCCAGGTGTACTGTCCCAGTCAAACAACCCACTTGACCCTGATAAGTCCATGGAGACTCTAGCTAAGGCTCAGAGGGAGCACTGTAAGAAATGCCAGTGCAGCAGCAGAGGCTTACTCTTGTGTATGTGCACAAGGTGCTCCAGTAAGTCCCCTTGGACTTCAGCATCTCATTCAGGGCCATGGACATCGTGCACTCGTTGATCGACAACTGTGGGCTCATCGCCTACCAGGCATCTCAACTGGCACATTCCAAACTGCTCCACCATCAAAGCCTGGGACATCCTGGCAACTGTGCGCCTGCTGTTGCCCTGCAGGCAGGCTGGCCAGCTCTCGCTGCACTCTGGTAAAGTAAATTGTCCTTCAGCCTCACAACGTTCATAACCCAAGGGCCCATTTCAGGGTCACTTCCATTTTCATCCCCAAAATAGAAGTCAAGTACTTTAGCATTACTTGTTTTTTGTTTCTTTGTTTCAGTTTGTTTTTTTTGATTCTTCTGTGCATAGTTTAGTTAGATTGCTTTTATGATGGAGAACTTTCTTTTTTTCTTTAACACTTTTTGGGGCACTGAATCCACATATCCCACAAATTCCCACAATTCCATAGTTCAGCCATCTTAAGCACTGCAAAATCATTACCACAATCGATTTCATATTGTCTATTTTCCCACCATGATTCAATCGCCTTTAAAAAGGCTTATTAGTCACTTTCAGTTCTAGTGTTCAGTCCCCTCAATCCTTCATTCTTAGTCCCCAACTCCGCCAGCCACCCACCCCGACCCCACCCAGACATCCTTACAAACCATCGCATGTTATTTCATCTCCAGATATCCACTCCTTCTGTGCTTCACAAACTGAACCCAACAGAAGCAATAAAGAATACCAAGGAAAGGAAATGGGAATGGTTTAAAAAACCATAGTAATATATAGATAGAATTCTAAACAAGGGGTTAAGAAAAAAAAGGGCCGCGACCAATATTTTAAAGCCAGGGAAGACGTTTCTGTCACGAACTCAGCAAGAAATCTTGTGCCTAGAACAGACTCTGATCGGGTCCAGAGGGAGGTCAGCAGAACAAGACCCCGGGGCTCACCTTTGAGCTGAGGAGGTGCAAGGAGTCTCGGGGAGCAGGCATCGCTGTGTGGAAGGAAACAAGGGAGGGGGGTTAGGAAACTCACAAAGCAACAAATCTGGGAACCCGGACCCCAAAACCCCAGCCGTGATCCCCTTTCTCCAACAGGGACTCCCACCATGAACCCCACCCAATCTGAAAGCGGGGAAATAGGACTGGCCTTAGGGACACCCGCCCACCTCTCACCAAGAGAAGCGCTGGCAGGGTTCCTGGGGGAGAGAAAGGGCGCTTGCACCCTAGTCAGCTGGACTAAAATAGCCTCCGCCCACATACATGTCCCGGAGCCCAGAGCCTCCCACCTGGGAGCGCCGGCAACAGGGTGCTCAGGCTGTGGGCGCTTCTCTGGCACCCCAAGCAGAGTACCGACAGTGGAATCCTTGCAGTGAGTTGCAGTTCAGAATAAGACACCGCCACTTCCGGCCCTGTCTGGGCGTGACCCGGGGTGGGAGGAGCTGGCGGGGTCAGAGAGGGGTAGGGGTCTGCCTTCACTTCCTCTCAAGGCAGCTCTTTCCCCGCCCATTTCTGCTGAGATGCCAGCACAGGCGCCTGGTGAGGGGGTGGGCGGGGCCTGGCCGGCTTGGGGCGGGGCTTGGGGAGGAGCCAGAGAGGAGAGAGGCGGTCCACGCCAAATGGCCCACACCTGTGGCTGAAACTCCAGCGGCAAAGACTCAGATAACAATGGCTGAGGCACCAGTAATTTGGCCCTTTGCAGAGGGAGTGCATGGGTGACATGGTTGAGATAGAACCATGTACATTGGGTGTGGATGTGCATCCTCCTAACAAACTGGAAACACCCAACCCCCCAACTCTGCCAAAGTGTTAATGGGGCTGAAGCAAGAACTGAGGGTCCCTGCTTAACATATGAGTTCAAACAGTTACCGTACCATGGGCTCAGAAGATAAAGGGGGGCCTGGCCTCTATCACTTTCTGTTTATAAGGACAGGACTCCCTCATATGCAAATTATCTTTCAGGCACTAGGGTACAATTTCACCCTTGGGGTGGGAAAACTATCAGTTCTCTTCAGACAGGGCTGTGGGTCTCTTGGGAAACAGAGCTGTGGTCTAAAGATGCTATTGCTGTGTGTTCTGCTGTGCCTGGTGACAGTTCCCCAAGGTGAGAGATTCAGATATCCGACCTGGGTCTATGGAGATAGTTATGACTTCAAGTGACTGACATGGAATATTTTTTTTTTAATTTGCAGGCGTCCTGTCCCAGGTGCAGCTTCAGGAGTCGGGTCCAGGATTGGTGAAGCCCTCCCAGAAGCTGTCCCTCACCTGCATTGTCTCTGGTTTCTCCATAACAAGCAGTGGTTACTGTTGGAGCTGGATCCACCAGACCTCGGGGAAGGGGCTGCAGTGGATGGGGTGCATAGATTATGGTGGTAATACAGGTTATAACCCATCCTTCCAAAGCCGACTCTCCATCACCAGAGACACATCGAAGAATCAGTTCTCCCGGCAGCTGAGCTCCGTGACCGCTGAGGACACGGCTACGTATTACTGTGCAAGGAGCACAGTGAGGGGAAGTCAGTGTGAGCCCAGACACAAACCTCCCCTGCAGGGAAGACACTGGGCAGCAGGGGGCGCAGAGAACCCAGCCTTAGACAGGCACAGATGGATGACAGGGAGGATTTCCTGTTGGAATTAGGGTTTTCTCACTTAACTCTTAGCCTCCCCTGGCACAGGTTTTCATTTTGCCATCTTTTTATCTATTTTACATTGGGATGCAAAGTTCAATGTCAGTAGTTTGAAATCACCAGCTCCTCCAAGCGAGAAAGATGAGGCTGTTTGCTCCTCCAAAAGATTAACAGTGTCTGACACCCTACGGAGCAGTTCTACTCTGTCCTAGAATCACTGTGATTCGGGATTCAACGGTGCCAATGGCTTATAGTTATCGAATTTCTGAATTTGCATCTTGTTTTGTTTATTTATGTCCATTAATTTGTTTTCTGTGTATTCTGCATTGTGTTTAATCATACTTCATATTATTATCAGGAATTGTTCTATTTTTAAAAAGTGTTCTATTTTTTCCATCATCCTGGTCTCCACAAAACTTCATATATCGTATTCTCATTTTAATTATATCATCCTTTTCTGTGACATCTTTTATATTATTTTAAAAATCTTTATTAACATGTTAATGGTTTTCCTTTTAAATATATTTTTCCTGATTGTGCTTCAATTTACAAGGTTCTTTTATAAAAATAACCTTATTCTCCCTTCAAGTTGAATTACTCCCCTTCTTGTGTACTGCACACATATAACTGTTGATTTCTGTTAAACCAGTGTCGTAAGTCACTGACAAAAGCTCAGCTCACACACAGGCTCTGTGTGCAACAGTAGTTTGCTCACAGAGAAGAGACAGAGCCGGCTCACCATCAGAGTAGGCAGCAGTCCTCATAGCCAGTGGTTTCACTCTGTGGCCAGTGCAGGGAGGGAGGTTTGCAAGCATCCCTCCTTTGTGCTGCAGTTGAAGAACAGCAAACATAGAGAAATAAGGCTGTGCTGTGAGCTGAAATCTCCTTGAAGGCAGGGAGTAGGTGTTTTTTGTTGTTTCTTGCTGTATTCAATATCATGCATATGACAAGCAGTTTGCGTGTTCAGCATGAGCCACAGGGCGTGTTGCAGGACACCAGCTACTAAAGAGTGCTTTTGGATCCAGAATATCCTGAGAAAGGCAGTCAACTGACAAGATCCTCACATTGCAGTAGCCAGACTGACACATCCGAAGCACACCTAGGTCTGTTATGGATTCCGAGGAAGGGCTGCTGGCTGCACTTGGACTGCCTGCTTCCTCAATTTAAATTCTTATTGGAGTTTATCTCATGTATTTTGTCATTGGGGGATAGCATTCTTGAATTTCAGCGATATGTTTTTCTTTTTGATGGTAGATGAAAGCCAGAATTGATTAACATAAAGAGACAGCAAGTAGAATAAGGGTTTCTGGGACTACAGTGGAGTGGTGGTGGTGGTGGAATAAAGGGAGATGGTGCCACTAGTTGAGAAAGGAAGATGATGTTTTCAAGCTAATTGGGGTAGCAGTTGTATAATACTGCTTGATGCACTTGAACTACGGATGGATATGACAACTGCATTTGCTCCCAATAAAACAGTTTTGGAGGAAAAGTGAGACAATAAATAAAATATTAAATAAAGAATATTTATTCCATTGCTAACACTTTTTATAAATTCAAATTTCTGGCTTATATCATAATCTCTTTTCTGATTGAATATTTTAGCTAGTCTTTTGAAATGTTGTACCAGCAACACTCTCCATCAGTTTCTAATTGTGAGTAAAAAATGAAAACTATGTCATATTCTAAGTTATTTTTATCATATATGTGCTACAAAATAATATTTTCAACATTCTTCTCATACATAATTCAATGGAGAGGTACATAGTTTATTGTGCCAACCTGGCCGATAAACACTTATGGGGTCAATTGAAGGGCCGAGGAATAAATGGCTTGGTGAGCCTCGCCTTTCTAGTTCTAGGGTCACTTGTTTTCTGCTGGTCAGACAAGGGTGCAGCTGCCTTAGACAGTTCCCTGCTTCATCTGGCAAGGCTCACTTCCTGCAAGAACATCCCTTAAGAGAAGCTGCATGGACCTACCCCCATGAAGCCCTGAGTGCTAGAACAGCTGAGGGGTGACCCTGCCTGTGCTGAGATGCTTACACATTCTCTTACTTGGCTTTCTTCTTGCCATCGGCCTCATTGTGCATGTATTGTGAGATGGAAGAAGACTTTGTGGATTGGTGTTGGGCATTTGGGCTAATGTTGGAGTTGTGGGCTTGGGTACCACTGAGTTAGGATGTTTTCTTGATGTGCACTTAACCTTTATATAAAACTCTCTTATACATATGAGTTTCTGTGGATCATTTATCTAATGTACCCAGGCTAACACAAATGGCATTAGATTATTATTGTGTTCAACAATTACCAACAGCTGCAAAATTCCCTCCCAAACGCATCACAGAAACCCATAAAAAGAATTCTCACTTGACAATTTCTTCCTTAACATGGAATAAATAACTCTATAACTCTCTTGCTTGAATTACTTTGAATAGAAATCTGCTTTAAGTATGGTTCCTATTTCTGTGGACAGAATGAACCCTAACCTCTGTTTAATACTTTGATTGTCTTTCAGGCAAATGTCTTTCTTGATTGATATTTTATTGTGGCATATATCTCATAACAATATCTATATAAATATCTACATGAATCGATCCCACTTCATTTCACTGCAACCAATTCAGAGTGTTCGCAACTTGTATCATTCTCTATGGCCAAAGCTTTTCACGGTGAGTGAGAGTCAGTGTGAGTCCAGACAGAAAACCAGTCTCAGGGAGAAAGCAGACTTGCATGGATGCTAAGGACCCACCAGCTCTGGACCAAGAGAAGATAGAAGTGAAGACAGGAGTCTGGGTAAGGACTGCAGTGCCTGGTCAGCTAGAACTGCTGTGCTGACCACTATGATAGCTCTACTGCCCATGGCAGGAAACCTGCAGAGACAACTCCAGGTAATACTCCTGACCAAGAGTCTGAAAGCTCAGTACCAGAAAAGAATGTTGCTGAGGTACCCACAGATGTGGAAGACAGTGTAAGTCCAGGAAACGCCTCTCGCTGTTAGCAGGCGCCTCTCAAAATACACTGAGCCCAATGCCCACCCTCGGTACTAACTCATGAGAGGATAAATGCACTTTTTCTTATTTCTGTGGTTTCTTTTAACCACACAATAACCATATTGTTAAGAAACCTTCTATTCCACCTCTAAATCTAGAAGATAGGGTTAAAGTATTTTTACTCCTTTCTAAATATTCTGAAATATCATGGGGCCAAGGAGCTTTATGGATGACATACTCTTGTTTCCCTATGTGTTCAGATGTATGGAAAGATTCAGGTAGGCCTGGTCTTGTTACCTAAATATCGTGAGGATAGAGATTGTCTTTAATTTCAATAGAACATCTGGGTATTTTGATGGAAATGACATAAAGCTACATTAAACATGAAATCTGCACAGATGTTGTATGATTGCTAGAGTGAAGACCTCAGGGAGAAGACTGTATTCTCCCATGGCTGTCAGGGTAGCCAGCGCCTCACAAATCATCCCAGGTCTGGTAGGCACAATTGTACAGTAATAATAATTAAAGATTATAGTAAACTCATAGAGAAATACAGGCGATAGAAGAAAGAGTAAAATGATGGAATCAGACAAATTTCATGTTAGCATGCTCACCGTAGCCCCGCTTGGTGATTCCCATAGAGATGGGAGACCTGAGGGCAGGAGAGTGAGGGGAAGGAGAACAAGGGGAGAGGGGACACGGAAGCGAGGACCGCAGAGGAGAGCACCACGGGAGAGAGATTCTTTATTTCTAACCAAGATTTATATAACTTTGAGGGTGTGCAAGCCCCCTAATTTCAGGTAAAGACACACATCACAGGGAGGGGTCATACTATAGGTAATACAGTAATGAGAGGATGAAAATCTAGGGGTATACAGGCAATAGGAAGGGGAGGGATTGGGGTATACCTGTGGCAAGATGGACGGACCTCATTTCCCCACTTCCATCCTCCTCCCCCTCCCTCATAAATCCTTGGTAATATATAAATTATTTTGTCATATCTTACACGTCAAACATCTCACTTCCCCCACTTTTCTGATGTCCGTCCCCCAGGGCAGAGATTTTATGTAGATCCTTGTAATCGATTCACCCTTTCTACCCCACCTTCCCTCCACCCTCCTGGTATTGCCACTCTCACCACTGGTCCTGAAGGGATCATCTGTCATGGATTCCCTGTGTTTCCAGCTCCTGTCTGTACCAGAGTACATGTTCTGGTCTAATTCTACCTTATAAATCCAGAGAGAGAGTTTTATATCAAACAGTCATTGTACATTAAGCAAACGTCCCAGCCCAGTGCACATCAAATCCATAAGTCTGGTATTAGCCCATATGTCTGATACCAATCTATAAATTCCTTTTCAGACCCATAAAACATGTGCAGTGATGCTGAATGCAGGATAATCACAGGCCAATGGGTGGAAAGTCTTGTGGATCCAGTGGCATTGTAAGCATCTCAGTGCTGGCTGCGATCTCTCTGAGGCTTCTTTGGCTTCAGAGGTCTGGTCGCATCCATTTGGCTTGCCTTCTGCAATGTCTCCCAAGGAGTAGCAGAGAGAGAGAGAGAGAGAGAGAGAGAGAGAGAGAGAGGTGTCTTCCACCTCCAAGGAGGAAGTACCAGATTTCTCAGAGTTCTCAGAAGGAGGCTATGCCCACATAAAAATCTCACTGACTATCTCCAGATTGGCAGCCTAAACTCCACGCCTACACTCCTAATCCTTAACTTGACACAAGATTAGGTGACTACCACAGGCTCCTCATCCATAACAAGCCCATTTATTTTTTCCCTGCATACCGACACCAATCCAATACCCAAAGCTTTACACAATGGGTGGAGATCTACTTCTAAAACATGAATATAGAAAAATCGCTTTTGCTTGAAGGCTCTCAAGGAAATGCTCACTGAAAACTCCATTCCTATTATCTCACCTCCCCCAAATTAGTCTTCTTCTGGGCTTTCAGTCACACCAAGATCTCTCCTGCCCCAAGGCCTTTACATGCACTGTCACCTCTTCCAAGCCCTGAAGTGCCAAGTTCAAAGTTCCAGTTAATCTCCCTGATCCTGAATTTTAAGAACTGTGTGTGTGGGAGGGAAGGGGTTGGGCTGATTGTTGAACTGCCGGGTTTTGGAGCCATTTGTCATGCAACCTCATTTTGTCAATGACTGGTTAATTAATGCAGCATTCATTTGCCCTTCTTCCACTCATAGCACATGGCTTGTATCTTTGGGATCACTCTTCCACCATGCTCCATCTCCATGCTTCTGCTGGCATTGACCCAATCTGCCAGCTCCAGGCCTGGCTAGTCAGGGCATGACTTTCCTCTGTCCAAAGAGACTGGTCAGACTCAGTATGAGACTCATGCTAGGTTAATGATATCTAACCCTAAAAAATGCCCCAGAAACAATTTCCTCATTGCCAATGAGTCCATTTTGAATCATAGAAGGTCCCTGTGGGGTTTCTCAGACTGTAAATATTTATGTGAGCAGAAAGTTCCATCTTTTTCCCTATGAGGTAGCTGGTAGGGTAGCACTGCCAACCTTGCAGTTAGCAATCCAATGCTTACCTGATAGTACCACCAATGATTGGAAAGGAAAAGAGCCTCTCTCTAATAGAATTCCTGAGCTTCTAGATAAAACTACAGCTGTCATCAGGAAGCCTGCGTGAAACTCAAAAGGAAACAGCTCTGAAAGGAAAAGGTTCAAACTCTGATGGTATCAACTGAGTGCCAGAACCCAGCTATTCCTGATGCTCTGTCTCCAGACTTACAAATTCCATAAACCTACCCATTAATTCCTTCTCCTGCTCCTTCCCTTCTCACGCCCCAAGGTACTTTGACTTAGCTTTGAAGGCACTCACAACTTCACGGGTTCTGCCTTGCACAGGTGTCTGCTTGCTTCCAGTTCAGTCCTGACATTGTCCCTATCTTTAGCCATGTTAGGCTTGCGTCCTAGAGCTTTCCTTTGCTTGTCTCCCTATTGCTCTTGTCCTATGAAGTCTGTGGCTTTATCTTTAAGTCTAAGTCCTGCCCTTTCGCTTTCGTAGAAATCTGTCTCTGTATCTTGACTCATGGCAGGTTGTGTCCTTCAAAGATGACTGTCCTAATGTTGCACATCGCACATTCTCTTGTTACAAGATGAGTTTGTGTTCATTTTTCCAGAAACAGGGCCTGCTTTCCCTCTTCCTTGCATCTTGGCAGGCCTTTGACTATGGCAGAAGTGTTGCTCTGTGACTTCCACCTGGTCGTATTGGGTTGTTCACCATTGGGACCCTGTCAGGATGTTGCAAGGAAGACCAAGCCAAATGAAAATGTCACATATAGGGTTCTTTTTGAGCTCCAACCAATAGAAGTATCAGTCGTGTGAGGGAGTGAGTCTTAAGAGAGCTGCAGCCTCTGTCCTTTGAGCTACCCCAGCTAATGCTTGATGAAGCCAAAACTAGTGTCCTCACTGAGCTCTGCCCAGATTGCAGATTTGTGAGCAAAATTGATATCCTCATTACTTTAAGATGTTATTTGTGGGGATACTTTCTGTTAGCAGCAGATTATCAGAATACTGCCTAATCAGACTGCATTGCCAGTTTAACTCTCTCTCTCTCCATATATATATATAGATATCCTCCACTCATCTGTCAGTTGGTTGTACTATAATGGTTTGTGTATTGTTATGGTGCTGGAAGCTCTGTTCCCAGAATTTCAAATACCAGCAGGATTGCCCATGGTGGACAGGTTTCAGTGAAGCTTCTAGACTAAGACAGACAAGGAAGAGGGGCCTGCTAGTCCACTTCCAAAAATTACTGAAAGAAAACCTTATGGATCACAAGAGAACACTGACTGACTAATGTGTTTTGGACACACTATCAGTGGACAATTGCTAGAGGAAGACATCATATTTGATGAAATAGAGGGACATGGAAGATCCTTATTGAGGCAGATTGACCTAATCGCTGCAACAATGGACTTCAACATTCAGGAATGTGTGACAATGGTGCAAGATCAGACAGTACTCCATTCCATTTCATATAAGGTCTCCATGGATCACAGTAGACTTGATGGCACTCTCTATATGTTTGTCTTCAGTGACTTCCCAGAGGGCTTCTCTGCCTGGCAGCCTCTATTCTTCATGCTTCCAAATGGGGAGCACAACAGGTCCATAGTCACTGATATTCCCCTCAATCCCCAGGTCAAGTAAGGAGGCATGAAACTAACTATGTTGTTCTCTTTGCCTTGTCTCTCTTCCTTTTCCCCTCCTCCAACAGGGCTAGAGGGGGTAAATACTTACCTTGCAGTCTAGAAGAGAATTTCTTCCACACCAAAATCTTCTCCTTCCTCAAAAGGCACATACATGCTTTTCGCCTTGTTTTGAATTAAAATGGCATATGGGATGGTAGGAAAGAAAATGAACTAGTCTAACAGAATGGCCAAACAGATTTACCTTCCACATAAGAATGCAAATAACTCCTCAATCTTGTTATAGAGTCATGATATGATGAGCTCCATCAAAGCAGAGTAGAACACCACGGAGGTCAGACCAGAAAGACCATATTGAGTTGATTTTGTATGAGAGATTCTTGTTGCTAATTATACTTTTCATAACAGACAGATGGCAGGTATAGAAGCCCAGACTTAAAATGTCTTTATCTAATTGCCTGCCTAAATATATATTTGCATTATGGTCCTCAAAGGGAATACTTTCTTTACCTTAAATTCCATTTCTTTTTCCCCTTTTTTATGTAATTTTATTGAAGTATCATTGATGTACAATAAACCATAGTGTGTTTTGCTCTTTGAGGTTTTTAAAAAGAATCATTTTATTGGGGGCTCCTACAACTCTTATCACAATCTATACATACATCCACTGCGTACATTTGTTGCCATCATCATTCTCAAAACATTTGCTTTCTACTTGAGCCCTTGGTAGTAGCTCCTCATTTCCCCTCCTTCCCCCTTCCCCTCCCTCATGGACCCTTGATAATTTATAAATTATTATTCTGTCCTATCTTACACTGTCCGACATCTACCTTCACCCACTTTTTTGTTGTCCCTCCCTCATGGAGGAGGTTATATGTAGATCCTTGTAATCAGATCCCTCTTTCTACCCCACCTTTCCTCCATCCTCCTGTTATTGCTACTCTCAGCACTGGTCCTGAAGGGGTCATCTGTCCTGGTTTCCCTGTGTTTCCAGTTCCTATATGGACCAGTGTATATTCTCTGGTCTAGCCAGGTTTGTAAGGTAGAATTGGGATCATGATAGTGGGCGCGGTAGCATTTAGGAATGAGAGGAAAGTTATATGTTTCATCGTTGCTACACTGCATCCTGACTGGCTCATCTCCTCCCAGCGACCCTTCTGTAAGGGGTTGTCCAGTTGCCTACAGATAGATCTTGGATCCCCTAACTGTACCCCCCCCTCATTCACAATGATATGATTTTTTTGTTCTTTGATGCCTGATACCTGATCCCTTCTACATCTTGTGATCACACAGGCTGGTGTGCTTCTTTCATGTGCGCTTTATTGCTTCTGAGTTAGATGGCCACTTGTGAACCTTCTAGTCTTTAAAACCCTAGACTCTTTATCTTTTGATAGCTAGGCTCCATAAGCTTTCTTCACCACATTTGTTTATACACCCACTTTTTGTCTTGAGTGATTGTGTCGGGAAGGTGACCATCATGGAATACCAGTTCCTTAAATTCCATATCTATAGGCTTAAGTCTTACCCACAGGAAACCTATTTTTATTTTATCCCTGGAACAAAATCTTGCAATAATTTTCTCTTTTTGGGCAAGTCCATCCTCAATCACTTATCCTTTAACATTTACAAGAATTTATCTGTAACCAACCCCATTTACATAGTCTCATTCATGCTATTTCCACAATAATTGCTAATAACCCTATTTTTTAGAATCGGCAGAAAGCATCAGCATCAATATCCCATTGCCACTGGGTTGATTTCAACTCAGTGGTACCCTATAGGACAGAATAGTATTGCCTCATAGGTTTCCAAGGCTGAAAAAAAATCTCTTTATTGTGAGTTGGGTGAAGGTTTACAGAATACATCTGTTTTCCATTTGACAGTTCACACATATTTTGCTTCATGATATTGACTGCAATCTGCTCAACGTAATATCACTTATCGCACTTCCTCCTTGTATTTCCTGTTTCCATTCCCCCTTCTTTCCTGACCCTTCTGAACTTTATCTTTGAATAAATTATATCCTTTTGATTCAAAGAGTTGATTAGTGTTACTTTTTACCTTATAGATCTACCTATTGTTTGGCTGAAGATTGAGCCAAGGGAGTGAGTTCAGTTCCAGATCTGAAGGTGCCTAAGGACAACAGTCTTGTGGGTTCCAAGAATCTCTCTCTGAGCAATACCACTGAACATTTAAAATAAGTTTAAACTTCGTTGCACATATTTCTCCTATTCTATCCCAAAATTCCAAAGCAAACTCATTATCATTGTGTTGAAGCTGACTCATAGAGACCCTACAAGATAGAATAGAACTTCACCCTTTGATTTTCCAAGGCTTAAATCTTTACCAGAGCAGACAAACTCCTATTTCTCACATGGACCAACTGATAGGTTAGAACCACTTTCCTTGTGGTTAGGAGATCAATGAGGAGTCCACTCTGCCATTAGAGCTCGTTAAGAATGCGATCCAGCATCCCCTAATGCTATCCCTCTCAGATCAGTTGGTAGTGGTAATCAATGTAAATCTTAAGGGGGTCAGACTGCCACATCGTAACTCTTCCTTGGGGAAGATGGTGGGTTTGAACTGCTGATTGATTAGCCCTTAAGTGCTTAATTACTGCCTCACCAGGGTTCTCCTTAACATCAGAACAGTGGACACTTATTGGTTTATCTTACTGGTCTCTGTTCCCTAAAAATTGCACTTCATCCACAGGGTTTTCTTCCACAACACACAGCTGCTAGTGTTTTTGGTTTGTTTTTCCACATGACTTCACCTTCCTGGTCAAAGCTGATTTGTCCAGGGCTAAACACACAATGAAAACATAGCCATATTTGCACACTACAAAATTTGAAGTGAGACAGCAAGCTATTTGTTGAGTTTTTTGAATGACTGAAGTCTAAAAGGAAGTGTTATGATACAGGAAACAGTGAGTTTTGATGTCCAGGATCTATGCTGGGGACCCAGTTGGCACTCCGAATGACTATTCAAAGTGATGGTATGAATTCTCCTCTTCCATGACCTACACATATAATAGCTATAACCACTAAGTCCATGATTTGACAAATGTCTTGTGTGATTGAGTTTGGGTTCCCCATAGGATTAGATCCTGAGACAAAGGTTTTAATTAAGCCATTTTCTGGGGAGATATCAATAAGGAAATGGGAAATAGAAAAGAGAAAGAAGGCAGCCAATGAAAAGTACATTATCAAACAATTTAAAATTGTGAGCAACTGGAGGTTAATCTTACTGGACACACTGTAGAAAATCCACTAGTTATTCTGCCCAGAATGTGAGGGAGTGTGGCTATTTGTCCAACAACTCCTATGGGTCATTGGTTAAGGGTTACTCCAGGAAGCAAGAATTAACTCCACAACCTCCTAAGCCATGCATGCTCAGGTACAGTGGTCTACAGAAACTAGAGAAAGCAAGAAGAGAGATGTGCTGGCCATTCGGAATTAGGCTAGCATGCCAAGTTGTCAGACATGTCAGGTTCTTGAACTATCATAACTTGAAAGTCATCATGATCCTGTGAGATATACCACTGGTATTTCAAACACAAGCATAGTTACCCGTGGTGGAAAATTTTCAGAAAAGCTTACAAGCTAAATAGACTAGAAAGAATAACCTGCCAATCTACATCTGAAAAAAAATAGTGGTGTTTGTGGAGCACATTGATAGCAGTGGAATATTGTTTCATATAGTGCAGGATGATGAACCCCTCAAGTTGGAAGACACTCAAAATATAATTGGGGAAGAGCTGTCTCCTCAAAGTAGAGTTGACCTTAGTGATATAAAGTTTTCAGGACCTATATTTGTTGATGTGGCAATGACTCAAAATGAGAAGAAACAGCAGTACTGCAATAACCACTAACAAGAAGATGGGATGCATGAAATATGGATCTAGAAAAATTGGAAGCCATGAAAAAATGGAACACATAAAGATCAAACACTCTAGGTGTTATTGAACTGAAATAGACTGGTATTGGCCATTTTGAATGTCACAATAATATGGTTTACATACCAGAGTAACAAATTTGAAAGGAATGGATGACTTTCATGTTAAAAATGAGAATGTTTCAACATCGATTCCAATGTTCACCATTGTTAGGTGTAGGATATATTACACCTACAAGGATGAATAATTAATAAAGTTATTATTCAAATTTACACACCAACCACTAATGCTAACAATAAAGCCATTGAGGATTTTTACCAACCTTTTCAGTCTGAAATTGATGAAACATGCAATCAAGATTACTGATGACTTGAATGCAAAAATTGGAAACTAAGGAGGAGGATCACTAGTTAGAAAATATGGCCATGGGGATGGAAGCCACATGGGAGATCTCATGATAGAATTTTCCAATAAGGATGGCTTATTGATTGAAGATTTATTTTTCAGGGATGTAAACAGTAACCATAGACATGGATCATGTATATTCGATAGAAATACACACGAATTAAATCAACTATATCTGTTGAAATAAACTACTATACATACTCGAGTATAACCCAAGGCAACTAATTTTATCCCCCTAAGCTGGGGTGCTTTTTCAGCATAAAAAATGTGCTGAAAAAACCTCGGCTTATACTCAAGTATTTACGGTATAAAGAAGTTCAATATCATCAGTCACGAGACTGGAGACGAACTGTGGAACAAACCATCAATGGCAAATTCAACTCGAATTCCAACAAAATTAAAACAAGTCCCCAAGGGTCAAAGTATGAATTTGAGTATATCTCATCTAAATTAGAGGATACTTCAAGAAGAAAGTTGACACATTGAACACAAATCACCTGAGATGATACGAGTTCTGCAATAATATCAAGAACATCATAAATAAAGAAATTCAAAGATAATTAAAAAGATAGAAACTAAAGAAAAGACAAAACAGATGTCACCTTGAATGTGGAGTAGCTGAAGCCAATGAAAGAAATGATGAAGTACGAAAAAGAGAGAGAGAAATATAGAAATAATTGATGAAGTAAAGACGCTGAATAAAGAAGCTGAACATAAAATCTCAAAGGGGAATTAAAAAAGATGGAATAAAGAATTATATGAAAAGGTGCAAAGACCTGGAATTAGGACAGCAAAAATGAAAAGCATGTGCATTTCACTAGCTGAAAAAATTGAAGAGAAATTCAAAATACAGAATTACACAGATAGCATCAAAAGAAGATGAAAGGGATTCACTGACCACATGAAGCCCAGGCTCCACAGCGCTGAGTCCAGAAGACCAAGATAGCATAGGGTTCTCACTGCAGATTGCTCTGAAAGTGCTCACAGTAGTAGGCCCTGGATCAACTGGGGAAAATGTAGAACTCAAAATAAGAAGACTAACCTTAGGATATGATAGGCACTAGTGGAATTCCCATTTGACACCTGACCTCACCTCCATGGCTCAACTTTCAGCCCCCAAATAGGAGACCTATACTGTCAACGATGTACAATTCAGAGCCCAGCATTTGTCAGGGAGTTACTCAGAAGGCAGGAAGGCATGGGAACGAAAGACCAATGGAAACGGCAAACAAAGGGAGGGAATAGGAAAAGTAGTATTGCATTGTAGGTATTGCAATCAATATCATAAAACATTGCATGAATTGTAAAGAAAATCAATTTACTCTGTAGATTTTCCCTGACATCACAATCAAAACAGTGTAAAAAGAAAATAAGTCATATGACCGAGTACACTGGTAGATCTTGCTGAAGACCAATTTCCAGTGTTAAAAGATGTCACTTTGAGGAATAAGGCACAGCTGAGCCCTAGTGGTATAGTGGTTACAAACATAATGCGTCAGAACCAACCAAGTTGGGTTGCTCAACACAAGATCAGCAGTTCTGCTCCCATACAAAGTTCCAGTATTGGAAACCCACAGGGATATCTCTCCCCTGTCCTGTAGAGTTGCTAAGGGTTGGAATCAACTTGATGGCAGTGAACTGGATGTAAGCCAGGCTGACTAGAGACACAAATCAAGTGACACTCATATATGTGCAATAAATAGTTTTTAATCAAGAAGTCATTATAGTATTTCTATTTCAAGGAAATATCCCAGGCCAGTCCAACTCAAGTCCATAAGTCCAACACTAGCCCATAAGTTCCTTTCCAACTTACGCAGTTACATGCAATGATGCAGAATGCAGGGATGTCAAAGGCCAGTGATTGCAATGTCGTGTGGACCCAAGGTCGATGGAAGCATGGCAAGACTCTGGCAGCTCTCAACGTGGGCAGGAAGCAGTCAGGTGAATGCAAAAAGAAGGGGAGGTTCCCAGGGCCCTCCTTATGAGAAGGCCATGGTCACAAAGAGGCACCATCAGGCTATGGTGTGATTGACAGATTGGATACCAACCTTACACTTTTACATATCTTCAAACTGACATAAAATTGTATAACTATCATACTATGGCATTTTCAATCACCTCATATGTACTTGAAAATGGACAATAATTATGAAAGGTAAAATAAAAGTTGATGTCTTTGAATTATGATGCTGGTGAAGAATATTGAATATTCCATGGACTTTCAGAAGAAGGAACAAATCTTTCTTGGCGGAAGTAGAGCCAGAATGCTTCCTAGACGTGAGAATGGCAAGACTTCATATCACATACTTTGGACATCTTAACAGCTGAGCATAGTCCCTAGAGAAGGATATCATACTTGGTAAAGTGGAGTGGTGAAAAAAAGAAGGTCCTCAATGGGATGAATTGGCATACTGGCTGCAAAAATGGTCTCCAACATTAACTGTGAGGAAACAGGCTGTGGGTGCTATGAGTTAGAGCCAAATTAACAGTGTCTAACAATGACAACTCCCCTCCCGCGCCCCATCTGTCAATTTGCTGCACTGTGGTAGCTTGTGCTTTGCTGTGATGCTGGGAGTTAGTCCACTAGTACTTCAAATACCAGGCAGGATCACCCACGGTGAACAGATTTCAACACAGCTTCCAGACTAAGAACTGACAGGACGACAAAACAATCAGTCCACTTCTGAGGGATTCACCATTGAAAACTTTATGCATAGCAGTAAAATATTGTCTGATATAATGCCAGAAAATGAGTCCCTCAGATTGCAAAACAATCAAAATATCACCGAGAAAGAGAGCTTCCTCAAAGTAGAGTCCACCTTAATGATAACTCAAAACCTCACAACAGGAGCTGTAGATAACATCATAATAAATGGAGAAAATATTGAAGTTATCAAGGATTTCGTCTTGCTTAGATTCACAGCTAATGCTCATGGAAACAACAATCAAAAAACCAAATAACATATTGCATTAGGCAAATCTACTGCACATAACCACTTTAAAGTACTGAAGATCAAGAATTTCCCTTAGGATTAAGTTGCGCCTGGCCCAAGGCATGGCATTTTCCGCCACACCTTATGCATGTGAAATTTGAACATTGAATGAGAACGACTGAAGGAGAACTGGTGCATTTGAATTAAGGTACTGACAAAAAAATACTGAAAGTACCATGGGTGGAGAGAAGAACAAACAAATCTGTCTGAGAAGAAGTGCAGCTAAATGTTCCTTGGCAGATAGGATGGCGAGACTTCATCTCATGTACTTTGCAGATGTTATCAGGACAGACCAGTCCCTGGAGGACATCATACACATTACAGTGGAGGGGTTGCAAAAAGAGGAAGACACCCGATCAAATGGATCGAGACAATTCCTACAACAATGGACTCAAACATAACAAAATTTTTGAGTATGGGGCAGGACCAGGCAATGTTTCATTCTGTTGTGTAGGCATTATTATGAGAAAGAACTGACTTGAAGGCATCTAGCAACAAAGTGTACTAAAGCTTCTTCTGGCACCTTCATTTGCTAATGGATTATAATTAAAAATGAGAAAAATCATTGCAACCATTCATTAATAATCAGAACATGAAACGTGCAAAATAAGAATCTAGGAAAATTGGAAATCATAAAAAAAAAAACGGAATCTGACCTATAAAGATCAATATCCTAGGCATTGGTGAGTTGAAATATTCCCTTTGAATCTTAAAATGATAAGAATGACTATGCTGACAATGACAAATTCAAAAGAATGTCTCTTTCATCCTCAAAAAGAGCATTTTTAGATCTATCTTGAAGTGCAATGCTGCCTGTGACAGAATAATATTTACTTTCATACACAAGGAAGGCCGGTTAATAGAACCATTATTCAAATTTTCTCACAAACCACTAAAGCCAATGAACAATTGTAGCAACTTCTTTAGTCTGAAATTGACCACACATGTACTGAAAATACATTAATAATTGCTAACAATTGGAATGCACACATGGAAACAAAAAGGTAGGAAGAGTAATTAGAAACTATGGCTTTGGGGATCGAAAAGAAGCTGAAGACTGCATGAAAGAATTCTGCAAGAGCAATAACTTCCTCATTGCAAACACCTTTATTCAACAACAGGAGCGGCATATATACATGTGGAAAACACAGGAATGGAATTGATTAAATCTGTGGGAAGACATGATAGAGAAGCTCAATATCATTGAGACAAAACAAGACCGGGGCCAACTATGTAAAAGACTATCAATTACTAATATGCAAGTTCAAATCAAACCTGAAGAAAATTAAAATAAGAACGCAAAAGAGCCCAAATACAGTCTATATTATATTTGTGGTCGGCTGGGGTTTCTAGAGAAACAAACCAGTGATACTGATACATGTAGAAGAAGGAAATTTATATCAATAAAGAATTTTACATTAAGAAGTCCACACAACAAGAAACCCCAGTCCAACTCCAGCCCATAAATCAGATGCAAACTAGAGGCCCTTCCAGACTCCTGAAGCTGTTGGAGGAATAGCCCAAGAAACAGGAAAACCACAGGTTGGTGGAAGCAGAGTTTGGAGAATCCAATGTCAACAGGCAGTTGGCAGGCCACAGACAGCTCTTAGGGTCAGCAGGTCTCATGGTGATTGCCATCCCAAGAAGCCAGACGTAGGGTCCAGGGTCATTTCATCAGGAAGAAAAAGAGTGAGCCCATTCTCCACAGTCTACTTATAGCTATGAAATAGGTCATACCCCCAAGGAGAGTGTGAGCTGCACCTTCTGAAGATCCTGGTCAAGCTAAATTGACACGAAACCTTACTATCACAATATCTCACCTGAATTTAGAGCCTATCTCAAGAATGGTTCAGACATATTGAACATTAATGATCAGCTACCAGAAGACTTGTGAAATAGCATAAAGGTCATCAATCTTTTTTTTTTGTCATGTCACCTGTGGCTATTTATTTATTTATCACAAATCATTTTATTGGGGGCTCCTCAAAAAGATCATTAATAATCCAGGAAAGAAAGAAAATACTACAGTGGATATCAGAGGAGACTGGGAAACTTGCTCTTGAACCTAAAGCAGTTAAAGCAAATGGAAGAAATGATGAAATAAAAGAGTTGAACAGAAAAATTTGAAAGGCCAGCTTGAGAAGATAAAGTAAAGAATTATATTGTAACGTGTAAAGACCTGGGATTAGGAAAGCAAAAGGAATGAGTACAGTCAGCATATCATAAATTGAAAGAACAGAAGAAAAAATCCAAGCCTCGGATTACAATGTTCAAGGATTATTTATCAAACTATTGAATGATGTAGGGAGAATCCAAAGAATATGGACGGAGTGTACAGAGTCTCTGTTCCCAAGAATTAGTTGAGGTTCTACTAGTTCAAAAGGCCAAGAGGAAGTTGAAGCTGCAATGTAAGCATTAGTGAAAAGCAAGGAAGGGATAGGATTGGAAATATTTCAACACGCTCATGCAGTGATAGTCCATGTCAAGAAATTTGGAAGATAGCTATCTGGCCAACCAACTGGAAGTGATTAATATTTGTGTCCATTCTAAAGAAATATGACGCAACAAAATCTGCAAATTAATTTAAAATAACATTAATATGACATGCAAGTACAATTTTATTGACGATACCTTTAAAAGTAGTTATAGCAATATGTCAACAGGAAGCTGCCAGAAATCCAGGCTGTATTAAAAGAGGGCATGAGGCAAGGTATATCAATGCTGGTTTCAGATGGACCTTGGCTGAAAACAGAGGATACAAGGAAAATGCTTACTTATGTACTATTGACTATGCAGAGGATTTTACTGTGTATCATAACAAATTTTGGGTAGCATATGAATACATATGAGAACAATGGGAATTCCCGTACATTTAATTGTGCTCCTGTGGTACCTGTACACAAACCAACAGGAAGTGGTTCGAATAGAACAAGTGGATAGTGCGTGGTTTAAAATCAGGAGAGAGTGTGTGTTGTGGTTATATCCTTTCACCATATGTGTTAGACAGGGTTCTCTAGAGAAACAAAACCAGGACATTTATGATTTGATAGATAGATAGAACACGAAGGAATATAACAGCTAATTAGTCCACATAGCAGTACAAAGGACTCAGTTTAACTCACTTCCATGCAACAGTAAATATGGCAGTACAGCCAGGCAGCAAACTGCAGAACTAGGTAAGGCAGCCACACACTGGTCTGATCACCAGAGAGCAACTGAGAGATAGGTGTGGCTTGCTGAGCCATTTATCTCTTTGCCCACGAATCAAACTGCGAACTTATTAATCCCACATGTTCTTATTGGCCAGGTTGGCACTATAAACCTACCTATCTATCACACTATACTTATTCAAATAATCTGAGAAGCTGCTCTGTATGAAGAAGTTGAGGCATCTGGTTTGGAGGAAGAATCATTAACAACCTGTATTATGCAGATGACCCAATCTTGCTGGCTGAAAGTCAATAGGCCTTGAAGTACTTACTGATAAAGCTCATATAGTACACCTTCAGTATGAATTAGTCTTCAACACTAAGAATACAAATGTCTTCTCAACTTGACAAATATAAACACACAACATCATTACAAATAGAGAAATGTAGCTAAACTCTATTTTACTTGGACCCACAATCAATACTCACAGAAGCAGCAGTCAATAAATCAACGTATTTCATTGGAAAAATCTGTTGTAAAAGACCTCTTTAAAATGTGAAAGAGCAAATGTTTTACTCTGGGGATTAGCAAATTATGCCTGCTTTTAGCCTTGATATTTTTAATCACCTTAGATGCATGTGAAAGGAGTCTTAATTTCAGTGTCTGGTATGGGTTGAATGACTAACAGCAAGGTTGGTGGTTCAACCCACTTGCTGCTCCACAGAAGAAAGAGGAAGCTATTTGACCCTGTAAAGATTTACAGCCTTGGAAACCCTATATGGTCACTATGAATAAGAATAGACTTGATGGTAATGTTTGACATATGCATGTGAAAGATGGACCATAAATAAGGAAGACTGAAGAAAATATGATGCCTTTAAAATATGATGTTGCAAATAATATTGAATATACCATGAATGCCCAGCAGAACAAAGAGGTCTATCCCGGAAGAAGTACAGCCAGAATGTATTTTAGAAGTGAGGATGGTAAAACTCCATTTCATATACTTTGAACATGGTATCAGGAGAAATTAGTCCCTAGAAAAGGACAAAATACTTGGTAGAGCATCGTCAAAAAACAGGTAAGCCCTGAATGAGATGGATCAACACAGTGGCTGTAACAATAGGCTAAAATATGACCATTGTGAGGATGTCACAGGACTAGAAAGGCTTTTATTCTATTGTGCATAGGGTCACTATAAGTGGCAGTGCGTGAGTTTTTGTTGATTAACAACACTGGGATATGAGCAATGTGCCCATGGCATATGCTAAACTGTCACCATGCTGGACACAGTTGATCTTTGTGGCTTTAGAAGGTAATTATTTAGAGGGTTATGATTCCACTGAATTTTTTTCTGTGTATTCAAACTATTCCATCCTAAGATTCCACATATCTATCCAAACCAAGCTCACTGCCATTGAATCAATGCTAACTCATATCGACCCTACAGGACATGGGTAAAATTGTACCTGTGAGGTTCTGAGACTGTACCTCTTTACAGACTAGAGTCCCATCTTTCTCCTGAAGAGCAGCCGGTGATTTCAAAATACCGACCGTGCAATTAGCAGCCCAATGTGTAACCAAGAACTATTCAGGGAAGCTAGAGGGAGAGCATGAAAAGAAATGAGTAGTTGAGGTGGTTGGATGCGATCCATCCCTTTGTTCTACTCTCTAGGACTTTTTCTGAGTTCATTCAAAATGTAAATTAAGACACAAAATAGAATTCTACCCAACCCTGCTATATGCCTAAACAGTATCCATTTTTCTCATTCTTACTACTAATAGAAGCTCAATTTTGTTTAGGGTGATAATGTACCTACTTAAATCGCTCCCTCCTAGGCTCCCTTGCAGCTATGCATAAGCATTTGACCCAGTTTGGGCCAAATATGTGTAGGTGAAAGATACTGAGTAGGACTCCTAAGAAAGTTTTTGTTGTTGTTTAAGGCAAAACACTTGTCTGGCATAACCCATTTCATTTTTGTCCTTGGCTCTTCTGCTGTCATGCTCCCTAGTCAGAATATTGAAAGATGAGAGAGTCACATAGGTTACATGAGTTTGGCAGACCAAAAAGCATGCATTCTCCTATATCCAAGATGAGTCCCTGAGCAAATACGCCAGACCTAGGCTACCTATTTCAAGACTTACTATTGTATAAGACAAATCCCTGTGTGGTGCAAAGGGTTAACACAATTCACTGCTAAGACAAAGATGCCTTGGAAGAAAAACCTGGCAATCTACATTTAAAAATTCAGCCCTTGAAAACCTCATGGGGCACAGTTCTACCCTGAATCATATGGGGTAACTGTAAATCAGAATCAATTCAGTGGCAACTGGTTTGGTATTTTTGGTGTTAATATAAGAAAAATGAAGCTTTTGTGATTAGACCACTAGTGTCGGTTTGTTTTTTCCCATGTAGCCAGATGCAATTTGGACTGATAGAGAAATAATTAAAAGAATGTAGAGTTAAGTAAGCGTAATGATTATGGAACTAATCATTTAGCAATGGGCTGCTAACCACAAGGTCAGTAGTTCAAATGCACCAGTCACTCAGGGGGAGAAAAGTGAAGCTCTCTGCTTCTGTAAAGATTTACAGTCTTGGAAGCCCTATATGGGGTTGCTATAAGTTGTAATCAACTTGATAGCATTGTATTTGTTTGAGTTTGGTGACTTGTATGTAAGCTTTGAGGGGGTAGTAATAGATACTTTGAATACTATTCTTAGCACTATAGGTATTATGTCTTTTGCAAATGGATAAACGAACAAAAGCGATATTCATTTTGTGTTTTCTGTAGTTTGCCTTATTCTTCCAAGAAGATTGCTCAAGTGTTAAGACCCAGTCTTCTCTGGCATACTTGAATAAAAGAATAACTGATAGACACAGACTTGAACCCTGGCCTGTGTGATCTTGGGTGTGTCACTGTTTTTCAATCCATTTCTCATCTGTGAACTGGGGATTACACACGTAGCCCACAGGGTTGTTTTGGAGATTCAGAGTAATGTGTGTGTCTTGGATTGAGTGCCCTTGCATACCGAGCTTATTCCTCAGGCCTGGGTGCAGGGAGTCTATTTGAGATCTGATGGCAGGGAGTGGGAATAGGAAAGCAGACGCAAGACTGAGTTAGGGGGAGAAGCAATCACAATGGGAACGGGGTGTTGAGGCTTTTAATTTAGGATACAGGGGCTTGATTCCCCCAGGACTTCTGAGCAACATGGGTTCTGTCCTAGAATTGTCTACCAGAAACAGGAGGCTGGGCTCTTCTTCGCCTGTAGTGGTGTTGAGCATTCCTCCTAGTAAGGTGACCTCTCCTACCTTCCTGGGTTTGGCTTTCCATGCCTTTGAAAAGGCTTCGAGGCAGAAGGACATGGAGAGCTGCGTGCTGCACAGTTGTGATAAGACACCATTTCAGCAGGAGCCTGCACTTACATAGAGCCGTTCGTCACTGCTATGATGGATATCAGGAGGAGCCCTGGAAGTGCAGTGGTTACAAGTTGGTTTGCTAACTTCAAGGTCAGCAGTTCAAAACTACTAGCTCCAAGGAAGAAAGATGGGGTTTTCTACTCCAATAAAGAGTTGTAGTGTTTGAAACTCGCAGGGGGCAATTGTACACTGCCCCACAGGATCGCTATGAGTCGGTATTGACTGGAAGGCAGTGAGATGGTGTCAGAGATGGGTCAAAGGAATGTGGCATGGCAACCCTAAGAATCTGCTACAGAACCATAAAGTGCCTGGGATAGATGAGTTTATTGTGCTTGACCTTTTAAAACCATCAAACGGGCAACAGTTAGAAAGACAAACATACCAAGTGTCATTGGAGATCCGGGGAAAGCAGAGAAACACTGCTAATGATGCAGGTTTGCTGCACAGCAATCTGGCAGAGCTTAGTGAAAGCCCATTGAATGGACCCTAGGACCTAGTGAGCCCCTCCTGGGCGTACAACCAAAGAAGCGCAATCACTGAGTTGACTTTCATTCCTCATGACCCTATCAAACAAAGCTGAATGGTCCCATGATGTTTTCAAGGCTTCTATTGGGAAGTAGACAGCCATGCCTTTATCCCACAGTGTGTGGAAGACGGCTTCAAACTACTGACCTTTGGGTTAGCAGCCAAGCACTTAATATCTCCCCCATCAAAGCTCTCTCCTGGATGGATAAAAACAAACAAAACCCCAGTTGATTCTTCCTCATTAGCAACCCTACAAGGCACAGTAGAATTGCTGCTATAGGTTTACAAAACTAAATTCTTACGACAGCAGACAGCCTCTCTTTGCTCCATGGAATAGCTGGTGGGTTGGAACTGCTCACCTTGGGGTTAGCAGCCCAACGCATAATTCCTGGGTATATAGGCCAAGCTATTTATCCAATTCACAGGGCCCTTGGGGCATTTTTAAAAGAATGGTCACCACGCTGATACCTGCAGTAGAGAAGAGTTGGAGCCGAATTGGATGCCAATCAACAGACAACTGAAGAAGGAAAAAAAAGAAAGATGATGATTGCTCATGACCAAGTGGCACGCAGCAGCACATGCAATTGATATGCAGCATGGCAATAACTCTTAATGACATTGCAAGGAGTTGAAAAGGTCAGAAACTGAATGAGATTTATATTGCAGTACCATTCATGGAAGTTGAAAGCCCATTCACCAAGCAGCATGGTCTAGTGCACATGGCAGCATGGTCTAGTGCACATGGCTGTATGCCTATAAGGACACACACACACCAAGCACCCAGCAGGGGGTACTTGTCTGAAGAGGGGAATGGAAGTGATGTGAATGTGGAAAAGGAGGGACAAAACACAAGCAGGGCCTGACATTGATCAGGGTTCACTGTGTGCTATAAAGTAGGCATGATTAATCACTTCCCTGTACCAGAAGGCTGAGCTAGATTTTTAAAGCAAATCGAGTGCCTGGAACACAATGGTTGTTAGCTGCTGTTGAGTCAGCCTCCAGTCCAACTCACTGTGACAACCAGCTCCCAGTGACTCCATGGGCAATATTCTCCCTGGTCCTGCACCATCTCTTTGGTTGTGCATCAGATTGTGATTCACAGGGGTTTTCGTTAATTGGTTTTCAGAAGTAGAATACCAGGCTCTTCTTCATCGCTCATCTTAGTCTGGACACATCACAGAAACAGGTTCAGTCTCATAGCCGCACCCAACCAAGCTTCCCCATTTCAGTATCATAGCAACACAGAAATCAGTTCAGTACCACAGCAATAACCAAGCATCCCCCTGACAAATGAGTGTTGGATGCACATGAGTTGCATTGTCTTGGACTCAAACCCAGATCTCCCACATGGAAAAGGAGAATTCTACAACTGAACCACAATTTACCCTCAGAATATAATAAGTATCCAGTAAATGGTTATTAAGAATGTGGCTGCCAGGAAAATCCACCAATTTCCTGCCAAGGCTTAACACTAATATCTTCCCCCACACACTAGAAGGCTGCAGAGGAATGACTTTCTCCATGCCAGTCCTGGTATCTAGACAAGGGACCCTAACACTGAACCACTGAGCCCCAGCAGGCTGGGGAGCAATGTCAAATTGGATGAGGGACAATCCTGGTTGAGTTAGTTCCCCTAAGCTCCTAGGGCAGTTTAGCATGTCCACAGCTGTGTTCTGAATAGCCATGCGATTACCACCGAGAGAAATTCTACATGCTTTCACACCCCATGCTAGTCGTTGCAGCCATCGTTGAGTACAGTTCATGCTCATCACTATCTAGAACTCACGGTGACGCTGTGGGTGAGCCATTGGGCAGGGAACCTCAAGGTTGGCAGTTCAAAGGCACCAGTTGTTCTCTGAGAGGAAGGTGAGATGATCTGCTCCTGTCAAGATTTAGCCTGAGGAATTTTATATAGGGTCACAGTGAGTCAGGATCAACTCAATGGTGTGGGTTTGGTTTATTAGACCCACCATCAGATCATATTTAATGTGTTTATTAACATGTATATTTGCCACAAATCCAATGTCTTATTTTTATCACTGCATTTCAATACAATTTGTGCCTTTGTGATTCTGTATTTCATTGGAGGTATTTGGAAATATTATTCTGGGGAGTGGGCAGGTGTTCCATAGCTTTTCCTAAATGCCAAAAGGATCCATGGGGTTGCAATGGTTAAGACCCTCTGATAGAGTTTATCAAAGAGCCCTGGAGGCACAATGGTTAAGTGCTCAGCTGCTATCCAAAAGGTTGAAGGTTTGAACCCACCAGTGGCTCTGTTCTTGGAAGAAAAACCAGGCAACTCATTCTTGTAAAGATTACAGCATAGAAAAGCCTAGAGCAGTGGTTCTCAAACTTCCTAATGCCACAACCCTTTCATACAGTTCCTCATGTTGTGGTGACCTCCACAACCATAAAAATATTCTCATTGCTGCTTCATAACTGTAATTTTGTTACAGTCACCCTGTGCAAGGGTCCCACAGGTTGAGAACCATTGGTCTAGAGAGCTCGGCACTGATGCATTGAGTCACTATGAGTTGGATTGGACTAGAAGGTTCCTAACAAAAACACCAACAATCATTTTTTACCATGACCTTGTTAACTCAAAAAGATTAATAAGCAAATTCACAAATGAGGACATCCAGTTGCCCCTCCAAACTGGAGAAGCATGAGTTAAATGGTGACCCTGACCCCACGGTGTCCTCCAGCTGGTGCCATGCTGCCTTTATTCCTTCTGCCTCTCAGTTCTGTGGAGAAGAAGGGGAAAGGGAGGGAAAGAAAAAGAAAGAAATGAAAAGATAATTTTCCCAGCTTCTTCACATCACTGAATTGAACTTTACTTTTAATAAAAGTATTATGAAATGGAAATGGTGCTTTCACTATTTTGCTTTCAGGTGATATTCAGAGACATGGTGCTGGTAATTATTTGAGCCGGGGAGGTTAGTGTGCAGATTTTCTGAATATGGTTGAGCCACATGCCCCCTTCCAGGCCTAGCATTTCCCTGGGCTATGAGAAGTTATAGACAGTCTACCCTCTTCTTCCTCTGACTTCGCTGCAAACCATGGACACACTGGTTCTGACTTGACCTGGCTCCAGTACAGAAAAAAATATCCTCCTTGCATAATTGTAGTGCTTGAATTGGAAGGCACCCAGATACAAATCTCTCTTCTGGTGGCATAATGGGTTATGTGTTGGGCTCTTAACTGCAAGGTCAGCAGTTGGAATTCACCAGTCGCTCCTTTGGAGAAAGATGAGGCTTTCTTCTCCCATAAAGAGTTATAACCTTAGATGAGTATAAAAACTCAAAATGCATTGGCAGAGATTCCACAGAGAATAAGCCTCCATTAAATCCCCTGGGACCATTCACCAGGGATGGGATTAAACCCTGCTCAACATCAGTACATCAGAAAGTGTATTGTTGCAGATATGATTAGGTTAAAAATTAACATCTTATCATTTGTCTTTACTCTTAACACGTTTTTCATTTGTTCTTTTTTTAATTTTCTGCTTTCCTTTTTATTGAAAAATTAACTAATGTCACTAAACAAGTAGAGAATTTGTTAAATGAAAATCTAATCGGTTATGTAAATTTTCACTGAAAACATAACACAATTTTATTTTTACAAAGAGTTATAGCCTTGGAAACCCAGGAGGCCGCAGTACTTTCTCTCAATAGGATTGTTATGCACCCAATGGCAATGAGTGTTGTTGGATTTTGTTTCTTTATTGTTTTCTGTAGCTATGGTGGGGTATAGGGGTTATGTGTTGGGCTGCTAAACGCAATGTCTGAAATGGCAAATTTGAAATCCCAAGCCACTCCAAGGGAGAAAGATGAGGCTTTCTACTCCCCTAAAGAGTTCCAGTCTCAGAGCAGCCAGTCCACAAAGAGAACAACATGGCTGGCCCCACTATGAGACAAGATGCCCCTCAGTTACCAAGGGTGATACAGGGGACAGCACTGGAGACACAGTGTGCGAATTGCACCTAACCTGATTCCACCACACCGAGGCAAAGTGTGGTGGAGTGCAGTGGAACAGCAAGGGAATGGAGTGGCAAGGTCCCCAGGGAATGCTGAAAGTGGACTTTGGGGCCAGGTTGTGGTGCCTCAACAGACTGGATTGGAAAACACTCCTAAGGTCCAACAAATGATCCTTGAACTAACTACAAGCTCTTCTTTCTTGATGTGTTTTGTTTTGTTCTTTGTCAGTGGTTAGTTTTTGTTGTTTTGTTGTCTGGTTGTATACTGTTGCTTTGTTTTCCTCTGTCTTGTTTTCGTGCATGTTAGTGTCTCCACAGGTCTGTCTAAATAAGAGAGGCTGGAGGAACTATCTGGAGGAAAAACAACAGGACCGACAGTTCCGGGGGCACTTGGGATAGGGGGAGGTGCGGGAGGTAAGGAAGTGGTGTTAACAAACACAGGGACAAGGGAACAACATGGGACTCGAAATGGTAGTGAGGGGGAAGTGGCAGGCCTGGTAGGGAATGATCAAGGGTAAGGTTACGTAAAGAAGAGGTATAGCTGTAACCCAGGTGGGGACGGAGCATGGTAGTGGGACAGGAGGAAAGTCAAGGGAGATGGAGGAAAGAGCTAGGAGTCAAAGTGCATTTATAGAGGTCTAGACAAAGACATTTGCATGCAAATATATATATGGATGGGGAAATAGATCTATGTGTCTATATTTATAGGTTTAGTATTAAGGTGGCGGCAGGACCTTGGGCCTTAACTCAAGCACTCCCTCAATGCATGAATACTTTCTTTTATTAAATTGGCACTCTACAATGCTCATCCTCCAGACACAACTGCTGAAGCCAAAGCTGGTGAACAAATAAATGTG
Source organism: Tenrec ecaudatus (assembly GCF_050624435.1). NCBI lineage: Eukaryota > Metazoa > Chordata > Mammalia > Afrosoricida > Tenrecidae > Tenrec > Tenrec ecaudatus. Next base: position 72,960,218 of record NC_134546.1, on the reverse strand, counting down.
GTGAAGAAAGCTGATGGTGCCCTGCTATCAAAAGAGATAGTGTATGGGATCTTAAAGACTTGAAGATAAACAAGAGGCCATCTAGCTCAGAAGCAACAAAGCCCACATGGAAGAGCACACCAGCCTGTGTGATCACGAGGTCCCGAAGGGATCAGTTATCAGGCATCAAAAAACAAAAAAATCACAGCATTGGCTGCACACCTCCATGATACGATTGCCAAAGACAAACTTGTGCATAAGCAAATGTGGCGAAGAATGCTGATGGTGCCCGGCTATCAAAAGAGATAGTGTCTGGGGTCTTAAAGGCTTGAAGGTGAACAAGCGGCCATCTAGCTCAGAAGCAAAAAAGCCCACATGGAAGAAGCACACCAGCCTGTGCGATCACAAGGTGCCAAAGGGACCAGGTATAAGGCATTATGAAAAATATATGGTATATGATATATATATACACATAATAATGAATGAAGGGGGAAGTGCAGAGTGGAGACCCAAAGCCCATTTGCTGGCCACTGGAGATCCCCTCACAGAGGGGTTTAGGAGAGGAGATGGGTCAGTCAGTGTGCGATGTAGTACCGATGAAAAACACAGCTTTCCCCCAGATCCTGGATGCTTCCTCCCCCCAACTACCATGCTCCGTATTCTAACTTGCAGGACTGGATAGGGCAGAGGTTGTACACTGGTGCATATAGGAGCTGGAGGCACAGGGAATCCAGGGTGGATGATACCTTCAGGACCAGGAGTGTGAGGGGCGATACTGGGAGAGTAGAGGGTGAGTGGGTTGGAAACGGGGAACAGATTACAAGGATCCACATGTAACCTCCTCCCTGGGAGACAGACGGCAGAGAAGGGGGGCAGGGAGACTCCGGATAGGGCAAGATATGACAAAATAACAATCTGTGGATTATCAAGGGCTCATGAGGGAGTGGGGAGCGGGAGGGAGGGTAAAAAAAAGAGGACCAGATGCAAAGGGCTTAAGTGGAGAGCAAATGCTTTGAGAGTGATTAGGGCAAAGAATGTACGGATATGCTTTATACAATTGATGTATGTATATGTATGGATTGTAATAAGAGTTGTAGGAGCCCCTAATAAAATGTTAAAAAAAAAAGAGTTCCAGTCAGAGAAACTCTCAGGTGCAGTTCTACCCTATCCTATAGATTCGCCATGAGTTGGCATCAACTGGATGGCAGGAAGGACACATAACGATTCAGACCTGGGCTTAGTTTGGGTTCTCACTGAAGCAGACCCTGGCCAAAGACTTAAAGGCAATGAGCTTATTTAGGAAACTCTGAGCATGCAGGTAATGATGTGGCATTGTGAGCCAGTAGAGGGAAGGCCACCGATAACAAATAGATTGTGAATCCAATTACAAACCTGGGAACCTGCTGCTTAATCACTTAGGAAGTCTCCAGAGGTAGGTGTAGCACACGCCTCTCAGAGATTTGCCATCCAAGGAGTGAGGGGCCTGGTCAGGGCTGTTCCCAGGGGCATATGTTCCTCAGCACATTCAGCCAGCACCAGCAAAGGGACCTTCAGAGCTGGCCCTTGGTGACTGAGGCGAGTACACGGAATCAGGAATTTGGGAATGAAGAAAAGGAGCACCGGGAATGTCTGCTACAGATTGGAGACTGGAAAGTCAACTCGGTGCTCCTCAAGGGGACAGGCGCTCCCCTCTCTGGATCTCACTTTTAACATCGATACACAAAGGTCGATTCTGTGAGGGTCACAGACTGGGGACTCCCATGGCCAAATGAGGACCTGTGTGGACTCTGGTTGGCCTGCTTATTCACTGCCATCCAGAAGATTCCAACTCACAGTGACCCTGTAAGACTGAGCGGAACTGCCCCTGTGGGTTTCTGAGGCTGAAATTCTATATGGACTAGAAGGTCTCATCTCTGCACAGCCCCCCACCCTATCCCCCACCCCCCGCTCCCCCAGTGTGACTGGTGGTTTCAAACTACTGACCTTCTAGTTAGCTGCCCAACACATAACCCACTGTGCCATCAGGGCTCTTTGGCCTACTTGGCTTCTATCCAATGTTATTGAATCGCCTTTGAAAAAATCAGGAGGTTTTTAAGAAAACAGGAATTTTGACGTTCTCTAGAAAAATCGATCTGGCATCACTGGAACCTAAACTAGAGGATCCACAATTCCACGTGGCTCTGGGAATCTCAACATTTCTTCCTCCTGTTCAAAGTAAAATGGTTTAAGGGGACCTTTCACAGCTGGTGGGCTGGTCTCCTTTCTAGAAAGTTGCCTCTGTAAAGAAAATGCATCTTTCTTCCCTTTTACCTAGTTGGGGGTGGTGAGGGTAGCAGGAGCCATTGGGTTAAGAAAAAACAGTCCAGGTAGCTTCAGTCTGCCCTGCCAGGGCTTTAGAGGCCAAGCCTTTTTTGCTCCAGCTGACTGGCCTGCTGTTTCCAGGGCAGCCCCACCATCTGTTCCCAGATGCAGGGAGGGAGCTGACTTTCCTTCATCACATCTGCCCCAAACTCAGGCCCAGAACTACTGTCTAAACACAGAACAACTTTTGTCTGTGGCCAAATGTGGGACCCCAAATTTCTTCCCTCTTTCCCGATACTCCTTCAGTGACTTGATGACCTGGGCCAGGCTGAGATGAATTAGCTTGCTCCTCACAGCTGGCTGCTGGGTTCCAGTCAACTCCCACAGGCCACTGGCTGTGCCCATCAGTAGAAGTGGGAGTTGAGAACCCTCAGCTCTTGGCTGAGCAGCTCTGTCAGTCTGTAGCTGTTGACTGTAGCTGCTTCTGACAGCCAGTCTAGCTGGTGCTTTAAGTCATTTCAGTCGCTCCACCTCAGCTGTGATTAGTCTAGTCTCTGTAGCCTCAGAGGGAGGGAAAAACAAAACACCTCAATGACTTTGAATCAGAGTGGGTTATCCTCTTTTAAAAGGCAGAAAGTCTGAATTGGAGGATATTTGGGGGGGGGTCTCTTTTATGAATTTCACATTTATGAAATAAGAACTAACAGTATTTGTTCCAGTAAGTGGATCAGAACCACCTAAGGGCCCACTCCTCCCACCAGGCCATGCCTCACTAAAAATAGAGGTCCATCACTTGTCTGGCATTTTGTGGTACTGTGGTGACTTTTGTTTTGTGAGATACTGGGAGCTATGTGATTGGCATTTCATATACCAGCAGGGTCACCCAAAGAGCTTCCAGACAAAGAACAGACAATGAAGAAGGAATTGGCTACCTGCATGGGAAGAATGAGCCATTGAAAACCCTATGGATAGCAGCAATACTGTCAGTTACTAGACCCCCCCATGAACAACAGAAGAACATTGTCAGAACGTGTGCCAGAAGATGAGCTCTTCAACTTGGAAAGTACTCAAAATACTGGCTGAGGAAGAGGAAGAGCTGACTTTTCATAGGCAAGTCGACCATAATGATGCAAATCGAGGATAGCCATCAGGACCTTCATTTGCTGATGGGCCACAACTCAAAATGAGGAGAAACAGTTCAAATCGTCATTAATAATTGAAACTTGGGATGTATGAAATATGAATCTAGGGACATTGGAAGTCATTAAAAATGAAATGGAATACATAAAGATTGATATTGTAAGCATTAGTTAGCTGAAATGGACTGATATTGACCATTTTGAAACAGAAAATCTTATGGTTTACTCTGCTGGAAATGACACAATCAAGAGAAACAACATTGCATTCATCATCAAAATGACATTTTAAGATCTATTTTAATGTACAATGTTATCTTTGATAGGATGCTATCTAGCCCCCTTCAAGGAGAACCAATCAATACAACTATTGTTCAAATTTATGCACCACCCACCCAAAGCCGGTGATGCAGAAATTGAATAATTCTACCACCATATTCAGTCCCAAATTTGTCAGACTTGCTATCAAAATGCTATTGGAATGCAAAAGTTGAAAACAAAGAGGAAGGATCAGTAGTTGAAAAATATGGTCTTGGTGATAGAAACCAAGCTGGAGATCGCATGACAGAGTTTGCAAGACCAATAAATTGCTGATAGCATATACTATATTTTCCAACTTCTGTTCTTTCCTCTTTGGTTCCAACATTTGCACTCCAATCACCAATAATTACCAATTTATCTTGATTGTATGTTAGAATTTTGCATGATTAATGATTTCTTCAAACATTTGATCAACAACAAAAAAGGTGACCATAAATGTGGACTTCTCCAGATGGAATACACACGGAAATCAAATTGACTACACCTGTGGGAAGAGACAATAAAAGAAGCTCAATATCAGCAACTGAAACCAGTCCAGGGACTGATTGTGGAACAGATCAGCAATTGTTCATATGTGAGCTCAAGTTGAAGTTCAAGAAAATGCAAACAAGTACACGAGAGTCAATATACAACCTTGATAATAACCCTCCAAATTTTGAGAACATCTCTGAATAAAGCACAGTGTCATTTAAAAAAATGGAAATAAAGAAAAGATACAAGTGCATGTCAGAAGAGACTCTGAAACTTACTCTTAATCAGAGAGTAGCTAAGGCAAATGGAAGAAATGATGAAGTAAAGAGCTAAATAGAAAATTTCAAAGGACAACTCGAGAATACAAAGTAAAATATTATCACAAAATGTGCAAAGGCCTAGAGTTAGAAAACCAAAGCAGATCATATTCAGCATATCTTAAACTGAAAGAACTGAAGAAAAATGTCAAGTCTCGAGGTGCAATATTAAAAAATTCTATGGGCAAAATATTGAATGATGAAGGAAACATCTGAGGAAGATGGAAACAATATGGAGTCACTGTATCAAAAAGAATAGACCAACATTCAACCATTTCAGGAGGTAACATATGAGCAAGAACCAATGGTCAGGAAAGAAGAAATTCAAGATGCATGGAAAGCACTAGCCCAAAACAAGATGCCAGGAATTGCTGGAATATCTATTGAAATGTTTCCACAAGCTGATAAAGCACTGGCAGCACTCACACATCTATGTCAGGAAATTTGGAATACAGCTACTTGGCTAACAGACTGGAAGAGATCCATATGTGTATACATACCAAAGAAGGGAGACCAACCGAATGGTCAAATTATGTAACACTATCATTGGCATCACATGTGAGTCAAATTGTACTGAAGCTAATACAACAACAGTTGCATTAATTCATTGACAGAAAGTTACCATATTCAGCATTCAAGAGCCATCGTGGCACAGTGGTTACAGGTTGGATTGCAAACCCCAAGGTCAGAAGTTCAAAACCACCAGTCACTCCGTGGGAGAAAGGCAAGGTTTTCTACTCCCATAATGAGTTACAGTCTCAGAAACTCACAGGGGCAGTTAGTTCTACCCTATACTATAGGGTCAGGATGAGTTGTCATCAACTACAAGGCAGTGAGTTTGGTTTCCCAGAGATTTAAGCCAGATTCAGAAGAGGATGTGGAACAAAGGATATCAGATATCAGATGGATCTTGCCTGAAAGCAGTGAATACCCAAAAAATGTTTACTTATGTTTTATTAACACCCAAGGTATCTGACTGTGTGGATCATAACAAAACATGGATAGTTTTGAGAAGGGAATTCCAGAACACTTTGTCTTGCTCATGTGAAACTTGTACATGGATTAAGAAGCAGTAGCACAAATAGAACAAGGGTAGATTGCATGGTTTAAGAATCAAGAAAGGTGTGCATCCAGGTTGCACCCACTTATTATACTTTTTCAATCTGTATGGTGAGCAAATAATCAGAGAAGCCAAATTATATGAAGAAGAACACAGAATCAGATTTGGAGGAAATATTATTAACAACTTGCTATATGCAGACGACACAGTTTGGCTTGGTGACAAGGATGGGGGACTTGAAGCACTTGCTGGTGAAGATCAAGGATTGCAGCCTTCAATGTGGGATACAACTCAACACAAAGAAAACCAAAATCCTCACAACTGAACCAATAGGTAACATGATGATAAATCGAGAAAAACTTGAAGTTGTCAAGGATTTTGTCTTGTCTGGATCCACAAGCAATGCTCCTGGAAGCAGCAGTCAAGAGATGAAAAGATACATTGCACTGGGTAGATCTGCTGCATAAGAGCTCTTTAGAATGTTGAAAAGTTAGGATGTTACTTTAAGCAGGAAGTACACCTGATCCAAACCATGGTATTTTCATTGGCCTCATCTGCATGTGAAAAGCTTGCCATTGAGTGAAGAAGACCCAGGTAAACTGTATGAATTTGAACCATGGTACTGGCAAAGAATATTGACAGTACCATGGACTGCCAAAAGAACAAACAAAATCTGTCTTGGAAGTACGGCCAGAATTCTCATTAGAAGTAAGGATTGTGAGACTTTGGACATGTTGTCAGTGGAGACCAGTCCCTGGAGAGGCATCATGCTTAGAAAAATGGAAGGGCTGTGAAAAAATGTTGAAGGCCCTTGAAGAGCTGGATTGACACAGTGACTACAACAAGAGGACTGAGCATAGGAACACTTGGGTGGATGGAGGAGGAGCTGTTATTGTTACATTCTGCTGTGAAAGGTTTGCCATGGACCAGAACCAACTGGATGGCAAACTAACAACAACAACAACAACAACAACAACAGGGAGAGACATTAAAAAGCCATACTCACTGCCATTGAGTTGACCTTGATTCAGAGCAACCCGTGAGTTTCCCGAGAGTGTAACTTTTCACAGGAGGGGAAAGCCTGTTTAACCTACTACTTAGCAGCCCAGCCCATCACCAGGGCTCCACAAGGATAGAGAGAAGCACTGTTAGGGCTGGATAGGGCAGAGGCTGTACACTGGTATATATGAGGGCTGGAGGTACAGGGAATCCAGGGTGGACGATACCTTCAGGACCAAGGGTGTGAGGGGCGATGCAGGGAGAGTGGAGGGTGAGTGGGCTGGAAAGGGGGAACTGATTACAAGGATCCACATGTGACCTCTTCCCTGGGAGAGGGACAGCAGAGAACCGGGGAAGGGAGACTCTGGATAGGGCAAGATATGACAAAATAACGATGTATAAATTACCAAGGGCACATGAAGGAGGGGGGAAAGGGGAGGGAGGGGGAAAAAAGTGGACCTGATGCAAAGGGCTTAAGTGGAGAGCAAATGCTTTGAGAATGATTGGGGTAGGGAATGTATGGATGTGCTTTATACAATTGATGTATGAATATGTATGGATTGTGATAAGAGTTGTATGAGTCCCTAATAAAATGTAAAAAAAGAAAAGAGGAGAAAAGAATGATTAGGGCAAAGACTGTACAGATGTGCTTTATACAATTGATGTATGTATATGTCTGAACTGTGATAAGAGTTGTATAAGCCCCTAATAAATTGTTTTAAAAAGTGATCCTCAATTCTATCTGAATCCTTGCCAGAGCTGTAAGTTGCCTTAATAAACAAGAGCAAAAAAGTACCTCTGGCAGCAGACCGCTCAGGTTCAAATCCAGGCTCTCTAACTTATTGACTATGTGACCTTGGGCAAACCTGGACCTCTCTGTGCTTCCAAAGACTCACTTTCCAGAAGGGAAGTCATAAGCCAACTTTTCTTATTCCTCACTGGGTTGCTTTGAAGATGAAATGAGACATCTGTCTAAAAATGCTTCTGACCATCCCATGGTTCTCAGAGCTCCACAAATGCTATGGATTATTGTTATTAGATTATGAATGATTTTTTTCCAAGGGTAGTGCAAAGATTAACATCAGTGCTACTTCTCTCTGACAAAATATAAATCCAAATTTCTAAATAGCAGGGTCTGAATGGATGCGCTGTTAACAGCATCTTGCTTTTCTCCCATCACTTGTCACAGTAAATCTGATAAGAAATGCTGGGCTAGGGCCTGCAGCCAAGCCCCTCACTGGCAGCGTGCAGGACCTCAGGTTGTTGGCAGGCCAAGGGGCATCACAATGGCAAGAGGAGACTCCACAAAGGGCCCCTGCTTCCTCCACCACGCCCCCCTTCCCCACATTCAGGGTGAAATGTCAAAATACAATTTTTTTGTCACCTGGAGAAATAATGAGCCCCCATTCCCGTTGCCTTGGCATCATCAGAGCGCAACAGCCACGTGGGGTAATCACTGTCTCAGTGTTAATGCTGCTCAGTTCAAACATTTACACAGGCCCTGGCGAAATGAAACCCGTGCTTTCTACCTAGGTGGAGTTTGAGGCGATACAGCCCATTTGCTTCTGCTGAAGAGGCTACCTCAGAAAAACAGGAAATAAAAACATAGAGGGTGCCATTGACATTAGGTTTCTCATTTTCTTCCTTTCTTCCCTACCTTCCTTTCTTCTTCTTGCCCTTCTCTTTCTCTTTTCTTCCTTCCCTCCCTTTGCTCACGTCTTCCTGCCTGCCTTCACCTTCCATCTTCCCTCCCGCACTCCTCCATTTCTTCATCGCTCCTCTCTCCCCACCCCCACCTTTCTCCTTTACTTCCCTGCCTTTTCCCTTCAGCCTCCAAGTCTCCCTCCTTCACTCTCTCCCTTTCCTCCTTCCTTTCCCCACCTTGTTTTGATCCAGTGATTTGTACTCCTTTCTTCTTCTCATCCCACCCCTCCCCATTGCTGGAGAAACATCAGTTCCTTGTGGCGCTGGTTTCTTGGCGCCAGACCCTGTTCTTTGGGTGTTCACAAGTCTGCGTCCTGTGTGCAAACATAAGACAGACATATGATCAGGGTTGGACAGAAGATGGGATTTGACAGGTGTTCTGCATCCCAAATGTTCAGGAGGCAAAGGTAAAGTCAGGCTCCTGCCTTTAAGGTTATCTCTCCCATTGTAACTGCATCCCACAAAGGCTCCTGCCTCCTGGCCACATGAGGCCTGCTGCCTGCCTTCCTCTAACTCCTGGGGAATTGGGGCAGCAGTGGCAAGAACAACAAAAATCCCCAGGAGTTGACAAGAAGGGAGGCTGCCTTGCTCGAAAGACGGCCCCCTCAACCACCTGCATGTTGTTGAGATCCATGTTCTCATCCCTGTGGCTGGGCAAGAAACGCCTCCTCTCCAAACGCAGTGGCTTCAAACAAGGACCATCATCGTGTGGTTGCTGGGAGGCCACTGGGTCGTGCTTGGAGTCTCCCATGAGTTGGCAGTCACATGGGAGCTGGGGCAGGGGCCTCTGGTGACTCCAGTGCCTACACGTGCACTCAGAGGGCTGGCAGCTGAAGCTGGCCGTTAGCTGGGTGCTTAGCTAGGTTGTTGGTTGGAGTGTCTCCACGTGGCCTTTCCAGGTGGCTCAGGCTTCTTTCAGCATAGTGTTCGGGTGCTGAGAAGTGTCCTGAGAGGTAGCACGTGGAGGCTAGACATTCTAAGCGTGAGCACTCAAGAAGAAGTCTTTGAAGGGATTTTTCAGAAGCCGTGAAGCACTTTGGGGGAGGAAAGGGGGTTGCCCAAACTAGATGTCACAGTGTCATCTTCTCCATAATCTATTGGTCACAGAGGTCATGAAACATCCCAATTTAAGGGGAAAGGACATAGACTCTACCTTCCTATAGGTAGCCTGTCAAGGAATTTGGGGGTCACATACGAAGACTGGGAGACCCTGGGTGGCACAAATGGTTAAGGACTCAACGTATCAAGAGGTGGGCAGTTGCACCCCTCAGAAAAATAACTAATGGCCTGCTTCTAGAAGCCCACAGGCTTGAGAATCCTGTGATTTGTAGTTTCTCCCTGGCACCCAGGGGGTCCTCGGGAGCCAGAACCAACATAACAGCAAAGGGTTGGGTTTTTGTTGGTTTTGTTTGGGCTAATATTAAAATGACTAGTATGAAATGATATATGTATTATGTTTAACTCTCAGGACTCTGATTATGCTGAAGTTGAACAAAACCGTCTGCCTCTTCTATGAACGCCAGCCGATGGAGGCAAAGGGTGAGGGTCTAGAGGAAGAATGAATGTCAAATTCCCGTCCTCATGTTTCAGCTGTCCTTAAAGGGCACAGGGGATAAACCAGATGTCTTTGATATGATTTTAGCCTAATGACGTGCTAGTATGATGATGAGCAGCCTGAAAAGTGGTTTTAACTAATGTGATCCAATATTTGAAAAGTTGACGATTTCACATCGAATTATATATTCTCAGCATCTCAGTTACAAACAGAAAATCAGGCCTTAAAATCCTTGCATTTCCCCAAGGCAACAACAGTCTGGAGCTAGAATTTGAATGTCCCCTGTGGATGAGCTGACACGTGCCTGTTAACCACAGTCCCCATCCATCCCTATTGCCCCCAACACAGTGGTTGGCTACAAGTATCCTTTATCTATATGGCTAAAAAGGTTAGTTAGTTTGGATTGGGTTGCTAGTTTTTCCTGTTTTGTTTTTGCTTACTTTTGATTTTTGGGGGGCTAGGAAATGGTGTGTATTTTGGTACCATGTCTTCCAAAGCGAGAAAATAAAACACAGTAATCAAAGAAGGTCAAACAGTCTAGATTAATGATGAAAGGAGGAGCCCTGTTGGTGAAGTAGATTATGAGTTGGACTTCTAACGGCAAGATCAGAAGTTCGAAACTCCCCCCACCCCCACTCCACAAGAGAAAGATGAGATTTTCTACTCCTATAAAGATTTACAGCCTTGGAAACCCACAGGGGCAGTTCTATACTCTGTCCAAAGGGTTGCTATATGTCAGAATTGATTCCAGGGTAGTGAGGTTTTCTTGATTGACATAAATAATTTTTGGTGAGTATTGAAAAAACCAGTCAATATTATTTTTAATACACATCAAAGAAGGTCCACATTAATTGTTCACACAACCCTGCCACCTTCTTTCTTTATTCCCTTGCCTCCCACTCTCCTTTCTTCCTCCCTATGGTCTTTTATCTCATTATTTTTCTTTCAAGGGTTAGCCTAGGAGTGGGAAAGTCTGACTAATTCTTAACCAAAAGACTAAATTGGTTTTATTGTTGGTGTTATTACTTGGGTTAATTTTTTTTCTTTTCTCTTCTTCTATTGGTTTGTGTCATGTAACCCAGAAAATGGGAAACATTTGGAACATCAAAACACTATCCTTTCTCAGTAGACTACAAGCATTAAAGGCAACAGAGATAAATACTCCAATAATAACAATAACATACAAGGATAGCTAAAGAGATAAATAGATAGATAGAAAAACCACAAAATCTGAGCAGTTGTGGGAAGGAGAATGGGACTAGCCCCATGAATAAATATAGGTTTGCCAGAGAATAGTTCTATATACATATTAGCATATACTACAAATATGCCCATGAATATAATAGTGCATCCAGGAGGCATAGTTATGAAAATGTCTTAGCTATAACAAAACCCCTTGAGGGAGCGTGTCCTAAATATGGGGGATCAGGAACATAGCTCTGAGAGACCTCAAGATCAATTGGTACAAACTAGCTCACAAAGACAATGTTCTGTATCCATCAGGGAAGTGACTGGGGTCTTCAAAAGCTAGTGAGTAGCAAACTAAAAGTCAGTTCTTGGTCTCACCCTATGTGTTGGACAGGGCTCTCTAGAGAGACAAAACCATATTGCTAGTAATTATATATAAATATATCTATAAAGCTAGATAGACAATACAAGAAATGAACCACTAAATTATATACAGATAGATAACACAAGAAACTAACAGTTAAATTATAAAACAGTGAGACACTAGCAGTCCTTTAAGGTTTGAGAGCCGCCAGTTGCCAGTCCCTTTCTGTAGAGAGAGCTGGGCTATATATACCCAGGCAGCAAACAGCAAGGCAAGTCACCAACTGTCACCAACTGTCGGTCCCCAGCTCCAGAGACGAACATTCCAATCCTGTGGGATTAAATGGACCTCAACTTACAGCGACACAGTCCACAAACTAGGCATCCCACAGGCAGTGTACCCCTTTAAATTGAGGCACAGAACAAGCAAGGCTAGGCTCACGAAGCCATTTATCCCTCTGCCCTTCGATTAATCCTACTTGTGTTTATCGGCCAGGCTGGCACAATAAACTATTGCACCCTGTCTGGAGCAAATAACAGTGAAGAAAATCAAGATGCCTGGCAACAATTAGTCCAAATCAGTAATGGACTATGCGTACCTCAGCCTCTATGATGCTAAGGTCAGAAGAACTAAATGGTGCCTGCCTATCACAAACAGCTGCTCTGAAAGGGATCATGGTACATGATGCTAGATAGAGTGGGGAGTAATGTGTAAGAAAACTGAAAGTCATACTACTACTACCAATAGTAATAATAATAATGATAAAAGATGAGGTTTATTGGTTAGATAGACTAGTGAGATCCCCACTACTATGGTCCTTCATCACCCTTCAGGTCTGGAACTGAATTCAACCCCCTGAAAAATAAACAGGTTTATAAAGTGAACCTTATGAGAATCAAAGATTGCAGCCCTCAGTATGGATTACAACTCAATGTCAAGAAGACACACATGCTCACAACTTGATCAATAGGTACCATGATAAATAGAGAAGTTTGTTGTTGTTGTTTTATTTGTTGTTATTTTTTGAACTTGTCACGGATTTTTGTCTTGATGAGGTCTATAATCAATGCTCTTGGAAGCTGCAATCATGAGATCAAATGACGCATTGCATATGGATACATTTGGTGCACAATACGTCTGTAGAGTGCTAAAAAGCAAGGATGTTACTTTGAGGACTAAGGTGCACCTTACCCAAGCCATAGTAATTTAAATTGCTTCATAAGTATGTGAAAGTCAGACATTGAATAAGGAAGGCTGAAGAAGAATTGATATGTCTGAATTGTGGTGCTGGTGAAGAATATTGAAAGTAACATGGACTGCCAAGGGAACAAACAGATCTGTCTTAGAAGAAGTATGGTCAGAGGGCTCCTTAAAGGCAAGGATGGTGAGACTTCCTCTTACATACTTTGGTCATGTTATTAAGAGAGACTAGTCCCTGCAGAAGGACATCATGCCAGGTGAAGTAGAGGGACAGTGAAAGAGAGGAAGCCCCTTAAGGAGATGGATTGACAGTGACTGAAACAAGGGGCTCAAGCTTGGGAACAATTAGGAGAATAATTCAGGGCTAGGTAGTGTTTCTTTCTGTTTGTCATAGGGTCAATGTGGGTTGCAACTGGCTCAATGGCACCTGATAAGAACAACTACACCAAAATGAATCATAGCACTGAGGAGCACACATTCCTCAGAACCATCAACCATTCAAAAGCAAATAGGCAGTATTTGCCCAAGGCCAAATTCAAAAGACAGGCAAGGTTAGGGGAGAAGGGTGAATGAAAACAGGAAGCAGAGTTTCAATGGCATGAGTGATATTACATTGCAGGAGATTGTCATCAATGTCACATAACAAAACGTGTATAAATTGTTACATGCAAAGCTGATTTTCTCTGTAAATCTTAACCCACCTTACAATAAAAAGTTTCTTTTTTTAAAAAAAAAGACACCATCGTTCATATAATAGACACAGCCAAAGATCTCCTGGACAATCCTAAAATGATCTCCCAAATGATTTGGGTAGTTAGCCCTCCCCAGGGAGTTCTACCCATTGAACCGCTGGGCGGTTATGGCTGCAATTATATTTCAGGCCAGAAGAGGCAGCAGAGGCCTGGTTGTTCAAATGCTGCAAAACTACCAGACAATGGGCAGTTTCTTTCCACGGACGACTAGCGGCTCTGTCATATCCATGTCTGGTGTTCAACACTTGGCGACAGAATCCAGCCCGCTGGGTTTGGGTGGGGTCTGTTTCTCACCCATGCTTGGCTTGGGATTGTTCTATGGCATCCACAAAGTGGAGTCCTCTCCTTTCTGATGTCCCGAGAAAGCTGTTTTCTCCTTTTTCTCTCTCTGGCCCTCTTCCCAAGAACCCTGGGGTTAACTCTGCTTTCCTCTGGTTGATGTTTCTCAGGCAGTTACTTGACCTTGGTTCATCTACTGCAGGTGACCATTTGCAAGGAACTGTACCGTCCTTGGATGGTATTGTTCATGAGCTAGGCTGCGAACTACGGGTTAAAGGTTTGAGTTCACCCAGAGGTGCCTTCCAAGAAGGGCCTGGTGATATACCTCTGGAAAAAAAACCCACCCCAGCCATGGAAAATTCTAGGGACTGGACTTCTCTAACACACTTGGGCTCTCCATGAGTCCGAGTTGACTCAATGGCAATTGGTTGCTGGTATCTGTCAGAGCCCCCATTAAAATGTGTTCTTTTTTCGATAACAACATAAACTCACTGCCATGGAGTCAATTTTGACTCAGTATAGAACACCCCCTGCGGTTTCCTCGCTTGCTATTCTTTAAGGAAACAGAAAGCCTTTGCTTTCCCCTGCAGAGTGGCTGGTGGTTTCAACTACTGACTTTGAGGTTAGCAGGCACCATAGCACCATGATTCCTAAGGATGCTGATAGAAAGGGAGAACCTTGTGGAATGTAATTTAAAATTCTTTAATTATCTAGACTTACTTAACTGGAAGAGTCCCAGAGACTATGACCCTGAGTTACTCTTCAAACCTTGAATTGAAACTGTCCCCTGAAGTCATCTTTAAACTAAATAACAATTTAGCTCTTAAAGGATTGCATCCTTGAGTATTGCAGTCTTTAAAAAATCAGCACAAAACTAAATGGGTTACAGATAATTCAAAATATATGTGAGAGGGTTGTGGCAGAGAGATTAAGTAAAAAGAAAGGAAACACCTAGAATAGAAAGAACAAGAATGTTAATTCAATATGAAGAGTGTAACCAATGTCACTGAACATTGTGTCCAGAAAGGGTTGAAATGGAACAGATTTTGCTTTGTATGTTTTCACATATCAAAATTAAATATTAGTAGAAAAAAAGAGAGACGTGCATCTGTTTGAGGCAGACTACCAAATACTGGGTTATATATAATGCTAAGTATTGAATATTATCCCATTTTCATATGGCAAGTATGGAAAGCCAAGGATGGAGTGAGGCATTCACAGGGGAGATGGCATTTGAATGATCCGGGAATATGGCTAAGAAGATGCTCATTCCCGAGTGTTACCACTGGGTTCGCAAACACATCAGCAAATGAATGTCAAATAACCCGTCTCACCGTCTAACTCAGAGCTGTGCAACCAAACTCTCTTCTATGATGAAAATGTTCCAGAGCAGTGATCCTCAACCTGTGGGTCGCGACCCCCATGGGGGGGGAGGGGTCGAACAATGCTTTCACAGGGGTCATCCGATTCATCACAGTAGCAATATTATAGTTATGAAGTAGCAACAAAAATAATTTTATAGTTGGGGGTAGCACCACACATGAGGAACTATATGAAAGTGTCACAACATTAGGAAGGTTGAAAACCACTGTTCTAAAGGCATGACATCCAATCTGGTAGCTACTACATTTTATCAGGAAAGACCAGTCCATGGAAAGGGACATCATGCTCGGTAAAACTGAAGGTCCACAAGGAAAGAGACTGACCATCAAGGAGATGGGCTGACACCATGGCTGCAACAATGGACTCCAACCTAACAACCATGGCAAGATTTGGCACAAGATCAGGCAGTGTCCTCAAAGTAACATCCTTGATCTTCAGTCTTTTTAAAAGATCTGTTGTAGCACATTTAGCCAATGCAGCGTGTCATTTGATGTCTTGACTAATGCTTCCTTGAGCATTGATCTGGCTTAGGGTTTAAAAATTCCCCTTGGCTTCTCAATCATACAGGAGGCCCACACACTGATCATCTTTCCTCATTACACAGAGTGTCATGCCCCACTCACATTGGTCTCCTTGCTGTTCCAGGAAGAAGCTTGGAGAACCCAATCACAAGGCCTTTTGCACTGACTGTCTTCTACCTGGAACACTTTCCCCACCGCCAGATGGCCACTCCTGTGTCTTCCTCCCTTATTCAAGTTCTGCACTGTCAATGAGATCTTCCTTGGCTGCGATGCACTACTTGCCCCAAGTTTCCCATCCAGCTCAGTTTAGTGAGAAAAATCTCACTGCTACCTGCAGGGGTGGGAGCCTCGGCACTGGCATCTCAGAGAATGGAGCATAATCAGAACAGAAATGAGACCCTACCTCTCATGCTAAAAGGCTGCTAACTGCAAGGTCTAAACCACCACACAACCAGCCACTTCTCAGGAGAAAGGCTGAAAGTTAGTCTCAGAAACCTACAGGGGAAGTTCTACCCTGTCTTATAGGGTCATTATGAATCAGTATCAACTCTATGGCAGTAAATTTGCATTTGGGGGGGGGCGCGTTCTAAGGAGCTCTGGGTCACATACCCTGATCAATCCAACTGGCAGCTGCATCAGCTGGCTAAGTCTTCAAAAGACTGAGTACGTAACCCAGGGCTCAGTGCTGTTGGCAGAAACTTGTGGGGGGTCAGAAGGACTTGAGGTGATGGTGTCCTTCTCAGTGGCCTCAGATAATCTTCTCCCCGGTCTGGGCATCAGAATCTTCTTTGCAAAATGGGATGATTGCATTAGAGAACCACTAAACTCCTACATACCTGAGCAACCAGGAAGCAATTGTGAATCCTGGAGAGGAGCAAAGACTATGCTGGTGGCTCTGCAAATCTTGGGAAGCCTGGATCCGATGCGGCTGGAACTGTCCACTGCGAGGCACCAAGAATCCCGAGAGCTGTGGTTCAGGTCTCCCCCTTGCCTGTGTACCATGGAAGATTTAATAAATGTTCTCCTCATGCTACCTTTAGGATCCTTGGTGGCAAAGTGGCAAAATCCCTTCACGTTGGCCTGCTAACTGCAGGGTTGGCAGTTCAAACGCACCTGCTGCATTCCTGTAGAAAGGGCAGCTTTCAACTCCCACAAAGAATTGTTGTTTCAGAAATCCACAAGGACAGTTGTATCCTGTAACTATGAGTCAGAACTGGCACAATAGCAGTGCGTGAGTGAGCTTTAAACTACATTTGAGACTGGGGTCTATTTTGAATTCCCCTACCTGTCCATTGGGTGTCATGGGAAGAAAGTAGATAGGAGAAAAAAGGGTAGGAGGCAGTGAGGGAGGAGGGTAGAATGTACTGGAGTAACACATTCTGGCAGAAAATTGTGTGTATGTGTGTGTGTGTGTGTTCTATTGTAATTCACACAGAGTATGGGTGGGGGAGGGAACTGAAAAAGTAAATATCCATGAAAAAGAAATTTTTTTTCTTTGGTGATTTTCCTTTTGTTGAGCTAAGGGATGGAGAATGTACTGCATAGGCGTGACCAGCCACTAGACCGGTGTGCTGTTAACACACCCTCCTGCCTTTGCATACTGGGGGCCTCTCTGTAAACAGAAGTGACTTGTGACTTCTGATTTCCTGGGGCTCTAAAGAGAACCCGAGAATAGAAGTTTTAAATCGTGAACAAAGAGGAGACAAAGGGTTAATGAGAGGACAGAAGTTTGAAGTTTCATTGGATGAACACAGCGCCAGCATCCAACAAACATGCCAAAGGCTGAACTCTGCCCGGAAGTAATGAATGAGCACTGCCTTTAGCCCGTGTCCTCACTCTCCCCGTCTCCTGCACTCCAAGCCAGCCTCACTAAGAGTAGTCAAAGGTGACATGATGGTCCTTTCATCTCTCTCTGACCCCTCACACTGCCTTCACCTCTATCCATGTTGCTTCATCCTTCCCCCTTCTCCCTGATCTTCCTCTTTGAAAGATCTAATTCACACTAACTGGTAAAAGTCAGTTAGCACACAAGAGAGGAGACATCTCCTTCCTCAGCCTATACTGCAGAAAAGGAAACTCGGGCTTGTGCTCATTTGCCCAAATGGCAAAGGTCCCATCAGGGGCAGGGCCATGATGTGAAAATTCAAGCAAGCAGCCCCAGAGCCAGAGCTCCCAACCCTCATCCACTGCAGTTCACGTTCATGGGGTGAAGTGGTGAAACGCTAACCAGAAACTGAGAGTCAATGTAGATACCCAAGGCTTACTTGCCAGGGCACTCACTCACTGCCATTGAGTCAATGCTGACTCATAACAACCCTATAGGACAGGGTAGAATTCCCCTGTGAGTTACTGAGGATGTATCTCTTTATAGGAATAGAAAGCCCCATCTTTCCCTTGTGGCGTGGCTAGTGGTTTTAAACTGTTGCACAAAGCATAACCATGACACCATCAGGACCCCAAAACATGCCAGGGCAATCAATGGTTCTGTGAGATCTCTCAGGATAGAGATATACCTTGCTCCTTGGCTACACACGAGAAAGCATTCACCTCCAAGCCTAGTTTGTGATCCAAGTGAGTTTTATGAGAATTAGAAGAAGTTTCAGGTTTATAAAGGCACCTGCAGGGCTCTTCAGAAATGTGCTTCTCCTTAGAAGCTTCCCTGAAAGTCACGAGGTCTGCTCTCTGCTCCTGCCTTTTAAATTACTCCAAGAGGTGGGGCGTGCTGGTGACCCTGGTGAACTCATTGGCTGAACTGAATTCACCTGGCCTTGGTGGGCCAATTCAGGTGCAGAACACACCCAGGTGTACCTCCCCTTCCTGGCTGGGAACCTGAGCCTCTGAGCATGCGCAGTATACCACTCGTTCATGGGACAAAGGCTCAGACTGCTGACCCTGCGTAATGGATGCCTCAGTCCCTAAGCTAAACTACCTAGCAGTTCCAAAACCCCACTGCTGTGTAGTGTTCATGAACTTTGGCAGGAACACATCCTTACCACGAAGAATCCTGGTGGCCCAATGGCTAAGCACTTGGGCTTTAGACCGCGGTCAGTAGCAATGCATGAGAAAAAGGTCTTGCCATTGTAAACATTCCACCCCACTGCCATCAAACGCAAAGAACCTCTGGTGACATGGCGGGCTACTCACAGAGCTACTAAATGCAAAGTCTTTGTCCGTTTTACACACTCACACACACAAACTCACACTCATACTCTTTCAAAATCTCTGGAGGGCTTCTGATATCGTGTCCTTTTTACACACTCACACACACACTTGCAGTATCTCTGGAGGGTAACTGACTTCGTGTCCTTTTTACACACACACAAACACACACCCACTCTCATACCCCTGCAGAAACTCTAGAGGGCTTCTGACTTCGTGTCCTTTTTAGTCACACACACACAAAAAAAACACTCACACCCATGCAGAATCCCTGGAGGGCTTCTGACTTCGTGTCCTTTTCACTCACACTCACACACAACCTTCCAGAATCTCTTGAGGGCTTCTGACATCGTGTACTTTTTATACACACAAACACACACACACACACACACACACATACTCACACTCATACCCTTGCAGAATCCCTAGTGGGCTTCTAAATTCGTGTACTTTTTTACAAACACACACACACACACACACACACCATGGTAGAATCTCTAGAGAGCTTCTGACTTCGTGTTCTTTTTACACACACACACACACTTTCAGAATCTCTGGAGGATCTGATTTAATGTCCTTTTTACAAACACAAACACACACACACTTACAGAATCTCTATAAGGCTTCTGGTTTCGTGTCCTTTTTACACACACAAACAAACACGCACCCTTGCAGAATCTCTGTAGGGCGTCTGATTTCATATCTTTTTTACACACACATACACACAAAAACACTTGCAAAATCTCTAAAGGGCTTCTGACTTTGTACGCTTTACTTACACACACACACACACACACACACACACTCATGCCCCTACAGAATCTCTGGAGTACTTCTGACTTCGTGTCCTTTTTAGGACACACACACACATACCCTTCCAGAATCACTAGAGGGCTTCTGATTTTGTTTCATTTTTACACACACAGACACAAAGACGCACCCTTGGAGAATCTCTGGAGAGCTTCTGACTTTGTGTCCTGTTTACACACACACACACACACAAACAAACACTCACACCCTTGTAGAATCGCTGGAGGGCTCTGACTTCGTTCTTTTTTTACACACACACACACTCATACATTTGCAGAATCTCTTGAGTGCTTCTGACTTCGTGTCCTTTACACACACACCCTTGCAGAATATCTAGAGGGCTTCTGACATCGTGTCATTTTTATACACACACACATACTCACACTCATACCCTTGCAGAATCTCTGGAGGTCTTCTGATTCTTCTCCTTTTCACACACACACACACACACACATATACATACACACCATTGCAGAATCTCTGGAAGGCTTCTGATTTAGTGTTCTTTTTACACACACACACACACACACACACACTATGACGCACCCTTGCAGAATCTCTGGAGGTCTAATGAATTCGTGTCTTTTTTAGTCACACACACACAAACACTCACACCCTTTCCTAATCTCTGGAGGGCTTCTGACTTTGTGTCCTTTACACTCACATGCACACACAACCTTCAAGAATCTCTAGAGGGCTTCAGATATGGTGTCCTTTTTAATCACACACACACACACACACACACACACATACTCACACTCATACCCTTGCAGAATCTCAGGAGAGCTTCTGACATCTCCTTTTTACAGACACACACACATACACACCGTTGCTGAATCTCTAGAAGGCTTCTGAATTGGTTTCCTTTTTACACAAACACACAAACAATCTTGCAGAATCGCTGGAGGGCTTCTGACTTTGTGTCTTTTTACAAACACACAGACACTCACACACAGACCCTTGCAGAATCTCTAGAGGGCTTCTGACTTCGTGCCCTTTTTACACACACACACAGACATTCACACTCTTGCAGAATCTATGGAGGGCTTCTGACCTCGTATCTTTTGTACACACACACGCACACACACCCTTGCAGAATATCTGCAAGTCTTCTGACTTTGTTTCCTTTTTACACACACACACACACACACTCACATACAGACCCTCGCAAACTCCCTAGAGGGCTTCAGACTTCTGGTTCTTTTTACACAAACACATACACACACCATTGCAGAATCTCTAGAGGGCTTCTGACTTCGTGCCCTTTTTACACACCCACACACACTCACACTCATACACTTGCAGAATCTATGGAGGGTTTCTGGCTTCGTGTCCTTTTTACACACACACACCCACACACTCACACTCATACACTTGCCGAATATCTGCAGGTCTTCTGACTTCGTGTCCTTTTTACACACTCGCACACACACATGCACACATACACGCACCCTTGCAGAATCTCTGGAGGGCTTCTGACTTCACCTTTTTACACATACATACACACACACACACACACACACACACACACTATCACGCACCCTTGCTGAATCTCTGGAGGGCTTCTGAATTCATGTCTTTTTTGACACTCACTCACAAACACTCACACCTTTGAAGAATCTCTGGAGGGCTTCTGACTTCGTGCCCTTTTCACACACACACACTCACACACCCTTGCAGAATCTCAGGAGAGCTTCTGACTTTATGTCCTTTACACTCACACCCACACACATCCTTGCAAATCTCTAAAAGGCTACTGATTTGATTTCCTTTTTACACAAACACACACACAATTTTGCAGAATCGCTGGAGGGCTTCTGACTTCGTGTCCTTATTACACATACACACACACACTCATACACACTCTCACTCAGACCCTTGGAGTATCTCTAGAGAGCTTTTGACTTCTTGTTCTTTTAACACAAACACACACACACACCATGGCAGAATCTCTAGAGGGCTTCTGACTTCATGCCCTTTTTACACACACACACACACACACACACACCCTTTCTGAATCTCTGGACGGTGTCTGAATTAATGTCTTTTTTACAAACACAAACACACTCACACTCTTGCAGAAACTCTAGAGGGCTTCTGACTTCGTGTCCTTTTTACACACACACTCACACACCCTTGCAGAATCTCTAGAGTGCTTCTGACTTAGTGTCCTTTTTACACTCACAAACACACACACTGACACGCATACATTTGCAAAATCTCTGGAGGGCTTCTGACTTCGTGTCCTTTTTACACACACACACACACACACACACACACACACCCTTGCAGAATATCTGCAGATCTTCTGACCTCGTGTCCTTTGTACACATACACGCACACACACCCTTGCAGAATATCTGCAGGTCTTCTGACTTCGTGTCCTTTTTGAACAATAACACACAGATGCACACATGCACGCACTCTTGCAGAATCTCTGGAGGGCTTCTGACTTCTCCTTTTTACACATACACATACAGACCATTGCAGAATCTCTAGAAGGCTTCTGAATTACTGTCCTTTTTACACACACACACACACACACACACACACACTATCACGCACCCTTCCTGTATCTCTGGAGGGTTTCTGAATTCATGTCCTTTTTTGACACACACACACACACAAGCACTCACAACTTTGAAGAATCTCTGGAGGGCTTCTGACTTCGTGCCCTTTTGACACACACTCATTCACTTGTAGAATCCCTTGAGAGCTTCTGATATCGTGTCCTTTACACTCACACCCACACACATCCTTGCAAATCTCTAGAAGGCTACTGATTTGGTTACTTTTTACACAAACACACACACAATCTTGCAGAATTTCTGGATTGCTTCTGACTTCGTGTCCTTTTTACAAACACACACACACACACTCACACTCAGACCCTTGCAGAATCTCTAGAGGGCTTTTGACTTCGTGTTTTTTTACACACACACACACACACACACACACACATACATGCACCCTTGCAGAATCTCTGAAGGGCGTCTGATTTCATGTCCTTTTTAAACACGCACTCATACACTTGCAGTATCTCTGGAGGGCTTCTGATTCCGTGTCCAATTTACACACACACACACACTCACACTCTTGCAGAATATCTGCAGGTCTTCTGACTGCGTGTCCTTTTTATACACACACACACACACACACACACACACACAAGCACTCACACTTGAAGAATCTCTGGAGGGCTTCTGAGTTCCTGTCCTTTTTACACACCCAAATGCACACTGGCAGAATCTCTGGAGGGCTTCTGACTTCGTTTCCATTTTACACACACACATGCACACATGCACGCACCCTTGCAGAATCTCTTGAGGTATTCTCACTTTGTGTCCTTTTTACACACACAGACACTTGCAGAATCTCTGGAGGGCTTCTGATTTTGTGTCCTTTTTAGACACTCACACACACACAAACTTTGAAGAATATCTGTAGGGCTTCTGACTTCCTTTCCTTTTTACACACTCACACACACACACACACCCTTGCACAATCTCTGGAGGTCTTCTGACTTCGTGTCCTTTTTACACACAAACTCACACTCATACACTTGCAGAAACTCTGCAGGGCTTCTGACTACATGTCCTTTTTACACACACACTCACACTCAGACCCTTGCAGAATCTCAAGAGAGCTTCTGATTCCGTGTCCTTTTTACAAACACACACACACACCATGGCAGATTCCCTAGAGGTCTTCTGACTTCGTGTCCTTTTTACACACACACACACACACACACACACACACACACACGGTTGCAGGATCTCTGGAGGGTTTCTGAATTAATTTCCTTTTTGCAAGCACAAACACACACACACACACTCTTGCAGAATCTCTAAAAAGCTTCTGGTTTCCTGTCCTTTTTCCACACACACACACACACACACACACACACATGCACGCACCTTTGCAGAATCTCTGTAGGGCGTCTGATTTCATGTCTTTTTACACACACACACAGAGAGAAAACCATTGCAGAATCTCTGGAGGGCTTCTGACTTTGTCCGTTTTACACACTCACACACGCAAACTCACACTAATACCCTTGCACAATCTCTGAAGGCCTTCTGATGTCGTGTCCTTTTTACACACACACACACACTCACACTCAGACCCTTGCAGAGTCCCAAGTGGGCTTCGAAATTCTTGTACTCTTTATACAAACACACACACACACACACACACACACACACCATGGTAGAATCTCTAGAGGGCTTCTGACTTCGTGTCCTTTTTACACACACACACACTTTCAGAATCTCTGGAGGGTTTCTGACTTAATGTCCTTTTTACCAACACAAAACCACACACACACACACTTCCAGAATCTCTATAAGGCTTCTGGTTTCGTGTCCTTTTTACACACACAAACATACACGCACCCTTGCAGAATCTCTGTAGGGCGTCTGATTTCATGTCCTTTTTACACACACATACACACAAAAACACTTGCAAAATCTCTGGAGGGCTTCTGACTGTGTAGGTTTTACTTACACACACACACACACACACACACACACACACACTCATGCTCCTACAGAATCTCTGGAGGGCTTCTGAGTTCGTGTCCTTTTTAGGACACACACACACACACCCTTCCAGAATCACTAGAGGGCTTCTGATTTTGTTTCATTTTTACACACAAGACATATACACGCACCCTTGGAGAATCTCTGGAGGGCTTCTGACTTCGTGTCTTTTTACAAACACACACACACTCACACTCAGACCCTTGCAGAACATCTAGAGGGCTTCTGACTTCTTGTTCTTTTTACACAAACACACACACACCATGGCAGAATCTCTAGAGGGCTTCTGACTCGTGCCCTTTTTACACACACACACACACACACACAAACGCTTTCTGAATCTCTGTTGGGTGTCTGACTTAATGTCCTTTTTACAAACACAAACACTCAAACACACACACTTGCAGAAAATGTAAAGGGCTTCTGACTTCGGGTCGTTTTTACATACACACACACACACACACGCACACACACACTCACACAACCTTGCAGAATGTCTAGAGTGCTTCTGACTTCGGGTCCTTTTTACACACACACACACACTCACACTCATACACTTGCAGAAACATCTGGAAGAGTCTGGTCTGGAGACTCAGATCCTGAGAATGTGGTGTGGGGGCACCAGGCTCACGTGGCTGAGGATGTTTCGGTGCAGGGTGGAGCCATGCACCCCAGAGCTCTCTGTATTCCACAGGCGGATGGTGCTGTCAGAAGAGCAGGTGATAAAGGAGCTCGGGGGCAAGCAGGCCTGTTGACTGTCCTTCACCTCAGGGTAGACCTGGAGGAGCACAAGGACCAGAGGGACCTGGGTCAGACCTTGGCTGCCCACAGAGATGGGACGGGATGAGAGTAGAGAAAAGGTTGGTCAAGACTTAACCCCAGGCTTTTCCCAGAGCAAGCAAGTCATAATGATTAGCTCTTGTCTTTAACAAGTAAAGGAATATACATTAACCAAGCACCTAGTAAGTACTAGGCATTCTAAATCTCCAACTTTCATTGTCTCCTTCTCGTAAAAATCATATGCATCAGGTATGTCATTTCACAATTGCAGAAACTAAGGTTTGGTCAAGTTCAGGAACATGTCCAAAGAGGCAAAGCTCAGACTGCACATGGCATACTGAAAAACGTCTGAGATGAGTCAGCACTAAAATCCCCTCCCATCCTCAGAGCCAATTAACAGATACGAAGGGACCCAGGGGCACTGCTGGGAGAGCAAGGGTGCTGGAGGAAACAAATTCCACACTTGAGGAACTCCAGCTCCTAATAGTAGCCCAGGAAACACGGTCAGTCTCAGCAGACCTGGCCCACGTACCTCTACACTCCAGAAGCAGGAGGAATGATAGAGAGCTGAATACACCTTGCCCACTTTCTTGGGGTCCTTCACATCCCAGACATAAATACTATGGTCATTGTACACACAAGACAGCCACTGATTTGCAGGATCAAAGGCCAAGGAGATGGTGTCCGGATACTACGCATTGGCCACTCCAGCGAAAAGGCGACTGAGGAAAGAGGGGGGCAGGGTGTCCAGGGCAGACAGGGCAAACTAGTGAGTGAGCGCAAATGAAATGGGGCACTCAAGGGAGGAGCAGCAGGTTGGCCAGCAGTCACTGGAGAAAGAACGCAGCAGCTGGCCTGGCATTCCTTGCCATGGGGCTCTCCAAAAGAACACAAGTTATTTCATAGCCCCCAACGTCAGGCAGGGACAGTGTGTGGCCGTGATGCAGCCAAGCAGATGTCAGGCCCTTCTAGACTCACGTCAGAGGACAAGGAAGGACACTGTGCAAGCCACAACCATGGTCATATATCATTTCCTACCAATTGCAGATTTAGTCCCGTCCTGCCCTGAAAGAGAAATTAATATACCCAACTGCAGAACTGCCCCGCTTCCTGACAGCACTGAAACCAGAGCAAAACTTCACTTCCTACAATCACCCAACCCAAGGCCCGAGGCTACAATAAGCCCTCCTACCGCAGCTGCAACCCAGGACCACCCTGAGGGAGAAAGGCCTGCTCCATCAGGTTTCCAGTCTCTCTCAGAAACCCTAAGGAACTGCCCGTCTGTCCTAGCTGTGGTCTTTACAGGACAATGCATTACCACACGGCAGACTCAGATTACCACGGTTGCCCACAGTGAGCAAGAAATGCTAAAAGACCCACCTGTGCTTGACTGCAAGGGTCTTCCCAGAGGCCTATGTGTGCCCTTCTCTCCTTGCAGCATGCCAAGGATGGCCTGGCACAGAGTGGGGCTCTGACAGGACTCAGGGGCCCACCCACACCGCTCACCTGGCCTCTGTGATGCTGGCAATGTCTGTTCCCAGGGCATGGGGCCGGGGCAGCGTGCTGAGGAAGTGCAGGTTGGAGGGGTTGAAAAGACGCACGGTGCTGTCAGCACAGCCACAGAAGATGTAGTCCTGGCTCACCGAGATGCAGTGGGCCACTGTGGTCTGTGAGCACAGAAGCCCCATTCAGCAAGGGCGTCTGCGCACTCCTTCAACCCACCTCAACAGCCATGAGCCAAGAGGCAAGGACAAGTGCAAGGTAGGACAGCTGCCCTGGCCAGAGCCCCTCAATGCCCCTCCCTCTAACAGCAGCTAGCCAGAGGGCCCACAGCCCCATGCAATTAGGAAGAAGGAGTCAGCAAGCCTTATAAGCCACCTGAGTTTTAGGCAAACACACACTCAGAAAAGGCCGGCCAAGAGAAAGGCAGCAGAGGCAGCGGACAGGGCCAGCACACTTACTGTGATGCTGTCTTTGTGCTGAGCAGAAGAGGAAAGCAGAGGAAGCGGCAGAGACAGAGAGCGCGAGCGAGCAGAGAGGTTCCCAAACACCTTCCTCCGCCTGGGGCCTCCCCCAGCGTGCATGCAGACCCCGCTGCTAACCCCAGGACCCCCGGAGCCTGGAGGTGACAGACGGGAGGGTGCCGACAAAGCATTCACTTACCCTCAGCTCCACCCACTTGTCCAACAGTCTCTGGTCACTGAACTCACACAGCTGCCCCGAGGATGTGATACAGAAGGTGCTGTCAGCCTTCTTCCCGCGGCCACAGGCTACATCAGTGAACAGGTAGTTCTGCATGTCCCCCAGCAGCGCGGAGCGGCCCAGCAGGGGCACAGTGGCATTCACCTGTGGAGGCACACCACAGGTGCCACCCACACACCCACCCTGCAGGCTACCCCCTTGAAAGCAGGCCCTGGGGAGAGAGGGAAAAGGCTTCCCTTGCAGATTGACATAGCACCTGGCCCAGCTGAGACTTCCAAAGGGCTTTTGAGCATGCAGAAGGGGGCACAGGTGGAACAGATCTGGGCAGACCCCACCCTGGTGGCTACTTGCTGCCTCACCGTTGAGGTCTTGCTGTCATCAAGGAACCAGAATTTGATGTGCCGGTTGCCTGCAATGACAAAGTAGCTGCAGTCCTCAGAGAAGGATACTGCTTTCACCCGACTGGTCACCTGGTTGGAAGCCACTACAATGTTTTTCTGGAGAGAAAGTCAAGGGAAATCAAGGCTCTGCTTCTAGGAGCTGAGGGAAAAGAAACTTACACACTGAAGGAGGTTAGACAAGCTGTGAACTTGACCTCTCCTTCTGCCCCTTCTTCAGCATCCTAGATACACAGTTGCTCCTTTCTGCTCAGAGTTCTCTAGAAAGGGACTGAGGCCAGCAGGTGGAAGTGAAGGCCACCTGTCAGCAGTTTCTTGGCTCCCCTCCCGGCCCTGCCTGTCCTGAGGCCAGCAGCCCACTCACCTTCCAGGCCCAGACATTGACGATCATATCATGCTGGTAGCCCACTGAGACAATGTACTTGGCGCTGGGTGAGAAGGCCACACACGCCACGCCATAATTATGCTCCTGAAGCTCTGCCACCTGGCTGCGCTCCGACACGTCCCACACCCGCACAGCAGGCATGTGTCCACTCTGCGGGGACGAAGACCCCAAAGTAAAGGCCAGAGGCAGCCAGCTCCCTCCCCATCCAAGGAGGCCTGGCTCTCCCAGCCACTGGACAAGAGCCTGCACATAAATGAAGGACACCTAACCTAATGTGCCTGCACATGAATCAAGGACACCCCCGGAGGGAATGTGATCAGTGTTGGGGAACAGGGACTCTCAGGGATGGGCTCCTGGCGTGATTTGGATGGGCAAGAACCACCACTACTGCGGTTGGCTCCCACAGCCTCACAGGGCAAGTCTATGGGAGGGCAGCCCTGTTCCACACTGTGACCAACAGGAGGACTCCAGGATAAGGAATGTTTTAAGGAGGTGTTTTCCAAAATGTGGTTCCCAAATTGGCAGCTTCAGCCTCATCTGGAACTACTTGTTAGCATTGCAAACTGAAGAGAGCCACCCCAGACCTGCTGAGCCCGAGAGCCAGCAGTCTGTACTACGGGGCCACCATAGCACTTCTGATGCAGGCTACAGCCTAAGAACACTGCTCTAGGGCAGACCAAACACCCAAAGTTGACACCAGTACAGAAAGTCAAACTTGGCACCAGTCCTATGCGGGCTGCAGGCTGTCACTCTCTGCTAAGGCCAGGCCACCCCCTCTGCAGTGCCTGAGCTTCCTTCCTCACTCACCTCGCCGGTGACCAGGTACTTGCCATCAGGAGAGAAGGCAAGGGCAGTGATGGTTTTCCTGAAAGGAATGGGGGCAGGCTCAAGAGAGGCACTGGCAGCCTGGCCCAGGTCTGGCCTCTCACAGTCCCCTCTCAAAACAAGGGCAGCAAACCCGCCCTCCTTGTGCTGCTTCCCTTGCAGGCCTGGGGCCCAACAGGGCCCAATGCCACAGAGAAGCAGGTGGCACTCCTCTGGCCGTCCCTGGGAAATGGTGGCACTCCCCAAAGCCCCAGAGCCCATTTACCTGGAGCTGTTGAGGATGTGGTGCTGCTTGTGTTTCCGGGGATTGAAGAGCACAACCACACACCTGGGGAGAGGGAGAGGGGAGCACAGCCTTAGCACCCCACCTCAGTGGCCCAGCCCAGAGGACCCCACGTTGCCAGAGTGCAGCTGGCTCCTGGCAGCACTCTTCTGCCTTTCTCCCCTTCTGTAGCCCCACACGGTGCAAGGGCCTGTAGGGAGCCCTGCCTGCCCAGTGCTCTGTGCACCAGCACCATCGGGCCATGCCCCATAGTGATGGGGTGGCCGGTCTTCCCAGAGCCCTTGTCCCTACCCCAGGGCAGAGGGCAGAGAGAAGGATGCACATGATTTGCGTAAGAACAGGCCTCAGCTGTGCCCTTGTTTACAGACCTCCTGGTTTCCAGGAGAGAGTGGGATCTCTCATGTCTGCACCCATGTGTGTACTTGGCAAGAGCCAGCCCTCCACATGTTGGATGAGGAAGCAAGTGGAAGGTCAGGGCCCAGGGCCAGGCCTGCAGGGAGACTAAGGGGGATGGAGAGGCAGAAAACTGCCTGAGGGAGGGAACTTCATGGAGCTCCTGGCCCACGTCAGACTCTTTAGCCCAAAGAGCCTGAGCAGCGCTATTCTAACAGCCTCCAGGCTCCCTCTCCAGTCAGGCAGCAAGGCTGGGTGAGATTGCATGGAGACTGAAATTCAAGAGTGAACTCGAGAGAGGGAGGCAGGTAAGAGTCAGGGACAAGGAGCTGGGAGCCAACAGCTCGCCAGTGTCTCAGGGGCCATGGCGCTCAGCAGGTTTAGGCCCTCTGCCCAGCTGTCCCCTCTCTTCATTAGCGCTATGCCTACTAATTGCTATTAGCTGGCCACAGCAAGCCAGGAGCCTGCTCCCCCAGGTAGACGGAGGAGAGACTCAGTAGAAGGCTACTTGTCCCAACACTGTCTTTTACAACAGGAAGCAGACACAGGACCCGCATCTGGACCCCACTGCTTGCATATGGGAGCAGGAGCTGCAGCACAGGGCTTGGTCTCTTCTGCAGACAGAGGCCTCCGGCTTGGCTCAATGAGCCAGTTCGCTATGCAAATTCCACTGTCAACTAGGGATTCTGGGATCTTGGAGGTGCACCAGCAAAAGATAAGGAGGTCCCGAGGGTCTAACAAGAGCATAAAGCTGTTGCCACGTGTCCTATGGAATTTTCTCTTCAGCTCTTTGACTTTGTCATTTCTTCTCATTGTCTTAGCTACTCTATGATATAGAACAATTCTGACTCATAGGAATTTGATACTACTGTCCTCTCCCAATTTCCTTTATTTTCCACCTTCATGTGTGTTAAAATATGCAGTATTGCATCAGATTTCCTATGCTCTAAACCAGTGGTTCTCAACCTTCCTAATTCCTTGGCACTATAATGAAGTTCCTGATGTTGTGGTGAACATCCATTCGTAAAATTATTTTCGTTGCTACTTCATAACTGTAATTTTGCTACTATGAAGAAGAGACCGACCCCTGTGAATGGGTAGCTAAACCCCCAAAGAGGTCCTGATCCACAGGTTGAGAACCGCTGCTCTAAACTAAGAGGTGTTTCTTTAAGATGTAGTTCAGTATATTGTTAGACGCCCAAGTCCTGTTGTTGTTGTTGTTAAGTGCCGTCGAGTGGATTTTGGCTCACAGCAACTCTATGTACAATGTACCGAAACGCTGCCCCATTAGTGCATTCCTCACAGTGGTTCTTTGCTTGCGCTCATTGTTGCAGCCACTGAGCTATTCCAAATTGTAGGGGCTGCCTCTCCTTTGCTGCCCTTCTACTCTACCAATATCTGTATCTTCCTCTAGGACAGTGCTTCTCAACCTTCCTAAATTCACGACACTTTCATACAGTTTCCTTTGTAGTGGTAGACCCCAATCATAAAATTATATTCTTTGCTACTTCGTAACTCTCGTTTTGTTACAAGTTATGAATAGTGCAACCCTGTAAAGGGTTCGTCTAAGCCCCAAAGGGGTCATGACCCACATGGTGAGAACCCCTGCTCTAAATTGAGAGGAGTTTCTCTTAAGGTCTATTTCACCATACTGTTAGAAGCTCAAGTCCATTTGTTGTTGTTGTTAGGTGCCGTCGAATGGGTATGTCTCATAGCAACTCTACGCACAATATAATGAAACGCCGCCCAGTGGTTCTCTGCTTGCGCTCATTGTTGCAGCCACTGTGCTAACGCATCTTGTTGGGGACCGCCTCTCTTTTCCTGCCCTTTCATACCAAGATTTGGGACTTCCTCTAGAGCAGTGGTTCTTAACTTTCCTAATGCCATGATATTTTCATACCGATTCTCATTTAGTGGTGACCCCCCCCAACCATAAAATGATTTCATTGCAGCTTCATAACTGTAATTTTGTTACTGTTATGAGTCACGACACCCCTGTGAAATTTTCATTCCATATCCACAAAGGGGTCGCGACACACAGCTGAAGATCCCCTGCTCTAAACTAAGAGGAGATTCTCTTAAGATAGAATTCAGCATACTGGTAGATGCACAAGTTCTGTTGTTATTGGTGTTAGGTACCATCGAGTGGGTTTTGGCTCATAGTAACTCTATGCACAATATAATGAAACGCTTTCCCATCCTATGCCATCCTCACAGTGGTTCTTTTGCTTGTGCGCATTGTTGCAGCCACTGTGCTAATCCAACTTTTGGGTAGCTGCCTCTTTTTTGTGGCCTTTCTACTGTACCAAGACTTGTGTCTTCCTCTAGGGCAATGGTTGTCAAATGTCCTAATGCCATGACCCTTTCATACAGTTCCTCATGTAGTGGTGACCCCCATCATAATATTATTGTTACTTCGTAACTGTAATTTTCCTACAGTTATGAATCATTTCACACATGTGAAAGGGTCATTCGATCACCAAAAGTGGTCGCGAACCACAGGTTAAAAACCGCTGGTCTAAACTAAGAGGAGTTTTTCTTAATATCTACTTCACCCTATTGTCAGGAGCACAAATCCTATAGTTATTGTTAGATTCTGTTGTGTAGCTTTCGACGCCTAGCAACTCTAAGCACAATATGATGCAAAGGTGTCCTGTCCTGCGCCATCCTCCCAGTGGTTCTTTTGCTTGCGCGGATTGTTGCAGCCACTGTTGTATTCCATTGTGCTGTGGGCTGCCTCTTTTTGCTGCCCTTCTACTGTACCCAGATCTATGTCTCCCTCTAGGGTAGTGGTTCTCAACCTTCCTAATGTCATGACTCTTTCACACCATTCCTCACGTACTAGTAACCCCCCCCAATCAAAAAATAATTTTCCTTGTTACTCCATAACTATAAATTTGGTATTGTTATGAATCAGGTCACCCATGTGAAATGCTCATTGTTCCCTCCTAAGACGTTGTGACCCACAGTTAGGGAACTGTTACTCTACACTAAGAGTTTCTTTTAAAGTCTCCCTCAGCATATTGTTAGAGGCACAAATCCTGTTGTTTGGTGCCTTCGAATGGGTTTAGGCTCATACCAACTCTATGCACCATGTAATAAAATGCTTTCCCGTCCTGTGCCTTCCATACAGTGGTTCTTTTGCTCACACTCATTTTTGCAGCCACTGTGCTAATCCATCTTGTTGGGCACTGCCTCTCTTTTCCTGCCCTTCTGTACCAAGATATCTGTCTTCCTCTAGAGCAGTGGTTCTCAACTTTCCAAATGCCACAACCACTTCACACCATTCCTCGTCTAGTGGTGACATCCAACCATAAAATATTTGCATTGCTACATCATAATTGTAATTTTGCTTCTGTTATGGATCAGGCCACCCATGTGAAAGGTTCGTTAGTCTCCTCAAAGGTGTCTCGACACACAGTTTGAGAACCAATGGTCTAAACGAATAGGAGTTTCTCTTAAGGTCTACTTCAGAATATTCTTAGAAGCCCAAGTTCTTTTTATTAGTGTTTGGTGCCTTTGAGTGTGTGTTGGCTCATACCAACTGTATGCACAATATAATGAAACTCGGCCCCATCTCGTGCCATCTTCACTGTGGTCCTTTGCTTGCACTCAAGCTGCATCTATTCCATCTTGTAGGGGCTGCCTGACTTTTGCAGCCCTTCTACTGTACCAACATTTGTGTCTTCCTCTAGGACAATGTTTCTCATACATCCTAATTCTGCGGCCCTTTCGTACAGTTCCCAATGTAGTGGTGGACCCCAATCATAAAATTATATTCATTGATATTTCATAACTGTACTTTTGCCACTGTTATGAATCAGGCCATCACTGTGAAGGGGTGTTTCGAAACACCCCCCACCTGAAAGTGTTCGCGACCCAATGTTGAGAACCCTGCTGTAAACTAAGAAGAGTTGCTCTTAAGATTTACTTCAGCATATTGTTAAACACACAAGCCCTGTTGTTATTGTTGTTAAGTTCTGCGGAGGGGGTTTTGGCTCATCGCATCTCTATGCACAATATCATGAAATGCTTCCCAGACCTGTGCCATCCTGTCAGTGGTTGTTTGCTAGTGCTCATTGTTGGAGCCATATTTGGGGGGGGCTGGCTATTTTTTGTTGCCCTTCTACTCTACCAAGACTTGTGTCTTCCTTTAGGGCAGTGGTTCTCAACCTTCCTAATGCCACAACATTTTCATACCGTTCCTCATATAGTGCTGACTGCCAAATCATAAAATTATTTTCATTGCAACTTTGTAACTCTAATTTTTCTACTGTTATGACTAGGCGACCACTATGAAAGGTTCATTCATCCCCCAACAGGGCTCGTGACCCAAAAGTTGAGAACCGCTGCACTAAACTAATAGGAGTTTCTCTTAAGGTCTACTTCAGCACATTATAAGAAACACAAGTCCTGTTGTTTTGTTGTCAGGTGCAGTCGAGTGGGTTTTGACTCATAGCAACTCTATGCTCCATATAATGTAACGCTGCCCCATCTTGTGCCATCCTCACAGTGTTCCCTTAGCTTGAGCTCATTGCTGCAGCCACTATGCTATTCCATCTATTTGGGGGCTGACTCTATATTGCGGCCCTTCAACTGTATCAAGACTTGTGTCTTCCTGTAGGACTGTGGTTTTCAGCAATCCTAATGCCACGACCCTTTCATACAGTGCCTCGTGTAGTAATGACCCCCCAACCAAAAAAATTGTACTGTTGCTACTTCATAACTGTAATTTTGCTACTGTTACGTATCTGGCCACGCCTATGGGAGGGTCATTTGAACACCCCCAAAGGATATACCACTCAACTCACAAGTTGAGAACGGCTGCTCTAAACTAAGAGCAGTTTCTCTCAAGGTTTAGTTGAGCATACTGTTAGATGTATGATTCCTCCTGTTATTGTTGTTCGGGCCGTGGAGAGGGTTTGGGCTGATAGCAACCCTGTGCACAATATAATAAAGGCCTGCCCAGTCTTGCATCATCCTCACGGTGGTTCTTTGCTTGCGCTCATTGTTGCAGCCACTGTGCAAATCTGTCTTGTAGGGACTTCCTCTCTTCTGCTGCCCTTCTACTGTACTTGCGTCTTCCTCTAGGACAGTGTTTCTCACCCTTCCTATTTCTACGACCTTTCCATACACTTCCCAATGTGTAGTGGTGGTCCCCAAAGCATAAAGTTTTTTTTTCAACTGTTATTCCATAACTGTAATTTTGCAAGTCTTATGAATCTAGTCACCCTGTGAAAGGGTTGTTCAACCAACCAAAGTGGTCACAAATCACAGGTTGAGAACTGCCGTTCTAAATTAAGAGGAGTTTCTCCTGTGGTATAGCTCTGTATATTATTACACGCAAGAGTCCTGTTCTTATTGTTGTTCGGGGGCTGTCGAGTGGGTTTGGCTCATAGTTGGCTCATAACAACTCTATGCACAGTATCATGAAACACTGTTCCATCCTCTAACACCCTCACACTTTTCTTTTGTTTTCACTCATTGTTGCAGTCTCTGTGCTAATCCATCTTTTGGGGGACTGCCTCTCATTTGCTGACCTTCAACTGTACCCAGATTTGTGTCTTCCTCTAGGGCAGTGGTTCTCAAACTTCCTAATGCACGACTCTTTCACACCATTCCTCATGTATTGGTGACGCCCCCTCCCCAATCATAAAATTACTTTCCTTGTTACTTTATGACTAAAATTATGCTACTGTTATGAATCAGGCCACCATGTGATATAGTCATTCTCCCCCCCCACCCCCCAAAAGGCATCACGACCCACAGTTTGAGAACTGCTATTCTACACTAAGTGGAGTTTCTTTTTAAGGTATGTTTCAGCATATTGTTAGAAGCACAAATCCTGTTCTTGTTTTTGGCTGCCTTCGAGTGGGTTTTGGCTCATAACAACCCTATGCACAATGTAATGAAACGTTGTCCTGCCCTGTGCATCCTCACGGTGGTTCTTCTGTTTGCGCTCATTGTTGCAGCCACTGTGGTAATCCATCTTGTTAGGGACTACCTCTCTTTTCCTGCCCTTTCGTACCAAGATTTGTGTCTTCCTCAAGAATAGTGGTTCTCAACTTTCTGAATGCCACTACTATTTCATACCAGTCCTCATGTAGTGGTGACTCCCCAACCATAAAATATTTTCATTGCTACATCATAACTGTAATTTCGCTTCTGTTATGGATCAGGCCACCCATGTGAAAGGTTCATTAGTCTTCTAAAGGCACTGTGACACAGTTTGAGAACCACTGGTCTAAACTAAGGGGAGTTTCTCTTAAGGTCTACTTCCGCATATTCATAGACGCACAGTCCTGTTGTTATTGTTTGGTGCCTTTGAGTGTGTGCTGGCTCATAGCAACTCTATACACAATATAATGAAACGTGACCCCGTGTCGTGCCACCCTCACAGTGGTTATTTTGCTTGTTGTCATTGTTGCAACCATGGGCTAATCCAACTTTTGGGGGGCTGCCTCTCTTTTGCTGCCCCTCTACTGCCCTTTCATTCATTTCCTCATGTAGTGATGAACCCCCCAATCATAAAATTATTTTCATTGCTACTTTGTAACTTTAATTTTGCTACAGTTATGAATCAGGCCTCCACTGTGAAAGGGTCATTTGACCCCCCCCAAAGGGCTCGTGACCCACAAGTTGAGAACCACTGCTCTAAACTAAGAGGAGTTTCTCTTAGGATCTACAGCACCATATTGTGAAAAGCATGAGTCCTACAGTGATTGTTGTTAGGTGTTGCCCAGTGGGTTTCGATTCTCAGCAACTCTACGCACAAGATAATGAAACACTGCCCCGTCCTGTGCCATCCTCACAGTGGTTTCTTGTCTGCACTCATGGTTGCAGCCACTGCGCTAATCTATCATCTGGGGGTCTGCCTCTCATTTGCTGCCTTTCTGCTCTGCCAAGATTTCTGTCTTGCTCAAGGACAGTGGCTCTCAACCTTCTTATAATGCCACAGGCCTTTTATACCACTGCTCATGTAGTGGGTACAATCCCAGTCATAAATTTATCGTCATTGCTACTTCATAACTGTAATGTAGCTACTGCTATGAAGTGGGACACCCCTGTGCAAGGGTAGTTCATCACCCTAATGGAGTCATGACCCACAGGTTGAGAATCTCTGCTCCAAACTATGAAGAATGTCTCATAAGATATATTTCAGCACATTGTTAGAAGCAAAAGTCCTGTTGTTATTTTATTTAGGTGCCTTCAAGTGGGTTTTGGCTCATAGCAACTCTATGCAAAATATAACGAAATGCTCCCCCATCCTGTGCATTGCTCACAGTGGTTCTTTGCTTGCGCTGGTTGTTGCAGCCACTGAGCTATTCCAACTTGGAGGGGCTGCCTCTCCTTTGCTGCCCTTCTACTCTACCAACATTTGTGTCTTCCTCTCGGACAGTGGTTCTCAATCTTCCTAAATTCACGACCCTTTCATGCAGTTCCCAAAATAGTGGTGGACCCCCAGTCACACAAAATTTTCGCTGATATTTCATAACTGTAATTTTGCTAATCTTATGAATCAGGCAACCCTTGTGAAAGG
Organism: Tenrec ecaudatus; assembly: GCF_050624435.1. Classification (NCBI taxonomy): domain Eukaryota; kingdom Metazoa; phylum Chordata; class Mammalia; order Afrosoricida; family Tenrecidae; genus Tenrec; species Tenrec ecaudatus. The sequence continues at coordinate 72,923,372 of NC_134546.1, read as the reverse complement.
GTCATTCAACCCACTCACTCCCCAAAAGTGTTCGTGATTCATAGGCTGAGAACCCTGCACTAAACTAAGAGGAGTTTCTCTTAAGATCTACGTCAGCATATTGTTAGAAGCTCAAGTACTTTTTGTGTTGCTGTTAGTTGCCGTCGAGTGGGTTTTGACTCTCAGCAACTCTAAGCACAAGATAATGAAACGCTGCCCCGTCCTGTGCCGTCCTCACAGTGGTTCGTTGATGGCACTCATTGTTGCAGCCACTGAGCTATTCCATCTTGTAGGGTCTGCCTCTCACTTGCTGCCCTTCTGCAGTACCACGTTTTGTGTATTCCTCTCGGGCAGTGTTTCTGAACCTTCTTAATGGCATGGCTCCTTTATACAATTCTTAATGTTGTGGTGATCCTCCAACAGTAATTTTTTTTTTCATTGTTACTCCATTACTGTGATTTCACTACTGTTATGAATTGGGCAACACCTGTGAGAGGGGGTCGCGACCCACAAGTTAAGAACCACTGCTCTAAATTTAGAGGAGTTTCTCTTAAGATATAGTTCAGCATATTGTTAGAAGTACACGTCCTGTAGTTATTGTCATTAAGTTCTGTCGAGTGGGTTTTGACTCTTAGCTGCCCTGACCTGTGCCACCCTCACCGTGCTTGTGTGCTTGGCCTCAGTGTTGCAGCCACTGTGCTAATCCAACTTGTTGGAGACTGCCGCTCTCTTCCTTCCCTTCTGTACCAGATTTGTGTCTTTCCCTAGGGAAGTGGTTCTCAACCTTCCTAATGCCACGACTCTTTCATACCATTCCTCATGTAGTGGTGATTGCCAAATCATGAAATTATTTTCATTGCTACATCATAACTCTAATTTTTCCACTTTAATGAACGGTCCACTGCCGTGAAAGGGTCATTTATCCCCCAAAAGGGGTCACGACCTTCAGTTTGAGGCCCGCTGCGCTAAACTAATAGGAGATTCTCTTAAGGTCTACTTAGGTACATTGTTAGAAAAACAAGTCCTGTTTTTTTTTTCTTGTGTGTTTTGACTCATAACAACTCTATGTCAATATAATGAAACACTGCCCCATCTTGTGCCATCCTTGCAGTGTTTCTTTGGCTTGTGTTTATTGTTGCAGCCACTGTGCTATCCCATCTATATTGGGGCTGAGTCTATTTTGTTGCCCTTCAACTGTATCAAGAATTGAGTCTTCCTCTTGGACAGTGGTTTTCAACATTCTTACTCACGACCCTTTCATCCAGTTCCTCATGTAGTCGTGACCAACCAACCATACAATTATTTTTGTTGCTACATCATAGCTGTAATTTTGCTACTGCTATAATTCAGGCCACCCCATGAAAGGGCTGTTTGACCCCCTAAGTAGACATGACCCACAGGTCGAGAGCCGCTGCTCTAAACGAAGGGGAGATTCTCTTAAGGTCTTCTTCAGCATATTGTTAGAAGCACAAGTCCTGTTGTTACTGTTGTTGGGTGCAGTCTAGTGGGTTTGGCTCATAGCCACTCTCTGCACAATATAATGAAACTCTGGGGGTCTTAAAGGCTTGAAGGCAAACAGGCTGAAATCTAGCTCAGAAGCAACAAAGCCCACAGAGAAGAAGCACACAAGCCTAAGTGAGCACGAGGTGTTGAAGGGATCAGGTAGCAGACACCAAAGAACAAAAACCATCATTGTGTGATCACCTTCCCCACATAAACGCTGAAGATGAATGTGTGCATAAGTATGTGTGGTGAAGAAGGCTGATGGTGGCCGGCTATCAAGCGATATAGCGTCCCGGGTCTTAGAGGCTTGAAAGTAAACAAGCTGGCCCAGAAGCAACAAAGCCCACATGGAAGCATCACACCAACATGTGTGATCATGAAGGGCTGAGGGGACCAGTTTTCAAGCAACAAAGGCGGGAGGTGGGATTATATCATCGTGAATGAGGGGAGTACATGACGGGGGACCAATGCCCACCTGTAGACAACTGGACATCCCTTGCGGAGGGGTAGTGGGAAGGAGATGAGTCACTCAGGGTTCAGTATAGCAATAATGAAACTCACAACCTTCCTCTAGTTATTAAACGCTTCCTCCCCCACCTCTCATGATCCCAATTCTACCTTGCAAACCTGGTTAGACCAGAAGATACACAGCGGTACAGACGGGAACTGGAAACACAGGGAATCCAGGACATATGAACCCCCCAGGACCAGCGGTGAGAGTGGCGATACTGGGAGGGAAGTGGGTATAGAAATGGGAAACCGATCACAAGGATCTACATGTAACTTCCCCCCTGGGAGATGGGCAACAGAAAATTGGGTGATGGGAGACGCCGTGCAGTGTAAGATAAGAGAAAATAATAATGTATAAATTATTAAGGGTTCATGAGGGAAGAGGAGCAGGGTGAGAAGGGGATAGGGGAAAGGGGAAATGAGCTGATTCCAGGAACCCAAGCGGAAAGCAAATTTTGAGAGTGATGAAGGCAACGAATGTATAAGTGTGCTTTACACAATTGGTGTATGTATGGATTGTGATGAGTTGTATGAGCCCCAATAAAATGATTTTAAAAAAGAAAAAGAAAGAAATGTCTATAAATGAATGAAGGCAACATATGTACAAAATGCCTGATGCAATCAATATGGATTGCAACAAAAGTTGTAAGAGTCTCCAATAAAAGATTTTTAATAAAAATGTATATATAATAAATATTTTCCTAACTTATATAAATGATTAATAAGAATAAAATTAAGCAGCCTGGGCGTTTTATAGGAAAAAATGATAAAAGAACAAATGAGAGATTCAGCAGGAAGCAATGGATAGGAAAATATTATAAGGAAAGTTTTCTCTTATATGGAATGTACATTCTCTTACATGACAATAATCAGAATATGCCGTAAGAACCTCAGACCAAATACTAGAATAAAATAGAGGAAAACATTCCCAACCCTTCAATAAAATGCTATATGCTTTCGATGATTTTCACAAAAGTTCAAATTTTTTAACAAAATATTTTGTTCATTCACATTTTTAATTATGCATAAATTTATGTCTACTTGCATTACATCTCATAAAAAGGCATAAGAATTGTTTTTGCACTGTTTAAAACTAAATAGAAGATAGTGAAGGTGAAAAATAGTTTTCGTGAATGTTGCTTTGAAATACAAATGGCATTGTCCTAAGAAATTTAAATGATTTAATTTTTTTAAATCATTTTATTAGGGGCACATACAACTCTTATCACAATCCATACATACATCAGTTGTGTAAAGCACATCCGTACATTCAGTGCCCTCATCATTCTCAAAACATTTGCTCTCCACTTAAGGCCTTGGCATCATGTCCTCATTTTTCTCCGCCCTCCCTGTTCCCCCCTCACTCATGAACCCTTGATAATTTGTCAGATCTTACATTTTTTGTCTCCCTTCACCCACTTTTCTGTTGTCCATCCTCCAGGGAGGAAGTTATATGTAGATCCTTGTAACTGAGGTCTCAGAGCAGCTGGGTGTGATGCAGGGGAGGCTCTGGAAGCAGCTGAAGACACTGTGGGAGTTGGCAGCCCAACAGTGAGGGTCACTGCATCCGGGGGTACCAGAAAACTGGCTGGGGTTGCTTATTCCCCTAGATGCTACCCCTGCCTTGAAGAGAACCGTGACAGAGGCCTGTAGACATGTGTCAGGAAAAGATGAGTCCTTCACTGTTTCCTCTTCCCACAAACCTTTGAGGAGAGCCTGCAGGGCAGGGGCTCGGCTCCCTGGATCCAGTCACCTGCCCTTCCCCACAGCCACACCCTCGCCAGCCCCAACTCCCCCTGCCCTGGGTTTGCTTCTTGAATCCAGAGGAGCAGCCTGGGCAAAGACCATGAAGAACCTTGTCCTTCAGGCAGCCCCTTTGATTGGGTCCCTTGTCCTGCAGAGTGTGGACACATGCACACTAACTGTTGGGGGACTCAGCTGTCACCACAGGGGCCAGGATCTGAAGAGGATGCTGGCACTGCAGGGCTTCCTGAGGGAAGCCGAGGACTTGCAGAGCTGGCTGAGCAGCCAGCAGCTGGTGGCCAGAGGAGAGAGGACTATGAGCACACCCTAGTGAGGAAGGGGCTAGGGGCAAGGAAGGTGCCCAGGAGCCGAAGGAAGACGGGTGGTGGAGGGGGGGCTGCATGCACAAGGGGCTGATGGGGAACATCAGTCTGGACTGAGGACAGCTGTGGCTTCCTATTCCCCTCTCTGCGTAGAGGGGCAAGTTCTGTGGCTGTCCAGTCTTGCCCTGCCCAGTCACTCACTGAGGTGTCTCACAACCACAACAGCCAGGGCCCCCTGGAACCCTTCTCCTCTCTTCTCAGCTCCTCTTAACCAAGTTTGCAATGTTTCAGCACCAAGTGAAGATGGGTGGCCACCAGGGGGCAGCCTGCCCCACTAGCGGAGAGCCTGCTGGAGTGGCAGCCCAGCACTGCCCCCAGGGCCCAGCAGTGGTGACAGGACCTACAGTGAGTACCAGCAGCCTGGAGCAGGGGTGAGTTTGGGGGAGGTGCTGGGCATGGGCTGGAAGGGCTGCCAGGGAGACCCTTGCTGTGCTGCGGCTCTGCCAAACCCCTGAGAGGTGAACTTGCTTTCTGTGTGCCCACATTGGGGGCCCGGGCCACGTGTTCCAGGGAGCAACTTGTGCAGCCTGTAGCTTGGGACCCCTTACTTAAGCTGAGAGGCCATGTCAGACGACCTTCAGCAAAGCTCAGCCTTTGAGTTCTGGGCTTCTGGCTTCAGGGCACGGTGAGGGCAGCTGCTGGTTCTGGCCCAGCTGCAAGCAGCCTGGCTGTACCTGGCCCTTCTTGGGACTCCAGATAGCACTGGGGAAACTGGGTGCACCGAGAGCCTGGGTTACTTGCTAGAGACCACAGCTAATTAGCAGTGAAGTAGAGACCCGATATGGCCCTCACCATAAAAAGGAAGTGTTTTCTGCCCTGGTGACCCTTGGCCTTCCCTGAGGTCAAGGGTGACCATAGCAGCCATATGAAGAGTGTCAGAAGCAGGGCACAGTGACTGCCTCAACCTCCCCACTCTCCCCTGCCGGGGCTCTTCCAGTCTTGGCCTAGTGCCTCTATTGCTGGGGAGCAGACTGGAGAGTCCCCCACCCCTGCAGGACCCACAACCTTCCTATCAGTGCCAGCGGATCTGAGAAGGCACAGTCTGGCAGGGTATGACCAGGCTCCCTGGAAATGGTCCCATTGAAGATCTGGAGAGCAGACCGATTGTTTTCCTTTGATTGTGTTACAGACACCTTATAGGAGAGAAGGACGTTTATAGATCACTGTCTACAGTTTCTGACCTTCAAAGCACTCAAATCATTGCCATCGAGTCGATTTCTATCATCGAGGCCCTGTAGGACAGCACACGACGGCCCCTGTGTCGCTGAGGCTGTCACTACGGGAGCAGACAGCCGAGCCGCGTCTTTGTGATGGGTTTCAGACCACTGACCTTGCCATGAGCAGCAGCCCAAGGCATGCCTTTTTCTGACCTTGGGTTTGACTAATATATATATATATATATACACACATATTATGCACATATATATATGAATTTTAATATAGAGGGTTTTGTTTTAAGTGGAAACATGCAGAGCAGTTTAACAATTTATACACATTTTGTTTGCAGCCCTCATAATATAACACAGCACTCTTCTTGCCTTCTCCCTGGCCCCTCCCTCCCTCCTGAACTTTGAGGGCAAATGCTCCCCTTTGCTCTGGGAAGCACTTGCCTCACAGGTGCCATGCGTTCACTTTATCAGCTCGACTGTTGCTTGGGCAGGGGTGATTCCCGGAGCTGGGCTCTGTGTTGAATTTGAAGGGCCCTGGTCTCGGGGTTCCAGCAGTCCCTGTCAAACTTGTAATGCCCTCTCTTCATGAAGTCACCTTCCATTGGCTTTCAAGCTGTGCACAAGTTGCCAGTTTGAGCTCAACCAGAGCAGTTTGAGGCGGTGGCTGGGCACCATCTAACTCTCCTGGTCTCCAGGACAAGGATGGAGGGCTGTGGTGTTGGTGGTCCGTTAGTCCTGTGGACTGCTTTACTTCAGTTTTTTATTTTCTTCACTCGTCAACTCCAGATGGGGAGAGAGGGGATCCTAGTTGCTAGAGGTGGCTTTGCAATGGAGACAAACATTTTATACTAAAGTGAGATTCTTACGTGACATTTGCGTGACTGCAGCAGCCCCTGCTCATCTTCCTCCGTACTCACCCTAGCTGACCACCTTCCTGCCTCAGAGGATGGGGCACTCCCTCTGCCCGTCCACCCTCAGGTCCTCACTTTCAGTCCCACAGGATCCTGTGGTATCAATCCCCCCCCTATCAGCCCCACCCCCAGCCTACACAAGGATTACAAACCCTTGCTCCACTCAGATTCTCTGTAGCTAGTGTCACCTCCCCTGTGTTCCTCAGAGTGTGCTCTGCACCCATGAGATTATTGATTGGTTTCCACCCATAGTGACCCTGTGTGTCCCACAGGGCTTGCTCTGGGGGCAGCTCTCAGAGGGCGAAACCAGGAAGAGGAGGGGAGGGAGCAGTTGGGCAGAAGAAGCTGTGATGGACCCCACAGAGCCAGACTGCCCATGGAGGACAGGACCCTGTGGCTGTTTTCCCGAAGGGGTGCCCCTCAGGGTAGATCAATGCTCTGGAGACCCCACCACAGGTGGAGGCCCCTCGACCCCTCCTCAGTCCCGCCCTCCACACCCTCACCTACATTTGGAGCTGGGTGAGCTTCTCCTCATGGGCCGCCAGCTGCCTTTCCAAGTCCTGGTGCCAGGCATGTGGCCCTCTAAGGGGCGGATCCCTGCTCACTCCACAGTCAGGGTCTAGCAGGAGGTCCTCTCAGGAGGCCAGCCAGACCTCGGCCTGACCCAGCATTCCACGCAGCTCCTCCTAGTCCTGGCTCACCTGGCAGTGCTCCTGGTGAAGGGCCCAGGCCGTCCGGAGCTCCTGCAGCTGCCTGTCCAGCTCCCGGAGACACTGTGACCTGGGGGGCAGAGGGCTGTTGGGAGGGGTGCAGGGTGTCGCCTGGGTGGGGCAGGGCTGGGTTACCGTGGAGCAGGGAGCAGCAGGAAAGGGGGCTCTGGCCACGCACTACCCTGGCCCTAGCCCTCAGCGCGCACATCTCTGGGGCCATGACGTGGCTGGTGTCCAGCAGCTGCTACCCCGCCGGCCGCACTGCCTGGGCTCTCAGGCAGAGCTCCTGCCCCAGTGTCTCCTTGGCCCCAGCTGGCCCTTCTGAGGATATAGACTAGCGCCTGCTTCTCTTGAGCCCGAGTACTGGGTGGGGGACAGGGCATGGGAACAGGTCTCAGGGCCAGAGGGCAGAACAGGGAGGAGGCAGGGAAGAGCTGGGTGCCCCCACCCGCATGGAACAGAGCGAGCCCCCATCCAGGTGGGGTGGCACATACAGCAGTTCCTGGCAGTGCCTGAGGAAGGTGTGGCCATGGGCTACCCACTCCAGCTGCTGGCCCTTCTCCCAGGCCTTCATGTTCAGGTGGCCCAGGCCTCCAGCACCTCAGCCAGCTGCCCGGCCAGGCCCTCCTTGACCGCAGGGAGTACCTGGATGGCCTCCATCCCCATCTGAACCACCACCTCGTCCACAGCCACCAGCTCCCTCTGCAGCTGGCAGAAAGCAGGCTGAATGCTCCTCCACCCAGGACTCTGCAGGCCATCCTGGCTGTACCCCCAGCCTAGGTCAAGCCCAGGCCCGTCACCCTCCATCCCAGAGGGGGAAGGGGCGGGCTGCAGTCCTGCCTGGGGTCAGCTGGGGGTGAGGGTTCCTCATCCATCCATTGCCTGCAGAAGAGGGGTTCTTGCGCGGGGGGAGGGACTGGGGCCCTCCCCTGCAGGAGGCGGTGCTGGCGCTGCAGGACCTCCACAGACACCAGGTCGTGGCCAAGGACAGCACCCTCCACCAGGACCACCTTCTGCATGTGGCCCCACAGCTCGAGCGCCACCTTGTGGAAGTCGAGGGCACAGCGGGAAGGAGGGCCAGCAACTTTCTCCCTGAGAACAGGGCCGCCTCCTTTTGAGCAAAGACTGTGGCTTGGGGATTTGTGGGGCTTTAACACGGAGGGAAATAGGACGAAGACTCTATTCCCTAACTTATAACAGGGAGAATCTGGAAAGCTGGTATTCCACGGTAGGAAAGCCTCTACTTTGGTAAGTTAGAGGTAAAGTCCAAGTACATTATCCTGCTTTAAAAATCATTCCCACGGATTCTCCGTTAACAGCTAGGCTGCCATAATGTGAGCACATGGCTGATTGTATCTCTGTGTAGAAGCAGATATGATCCTTTTGCCCTCTCTTCCCACCGTGACACCCAGCCCCCCTTGTAGCTTCCCCCAATGCAGGTATTAGCTTTCCTCACCTTGGTGAGCTCAAGTACAGGGACCTTACGATAGATACCGCCCACCTTGTGACCATATCACTACTGAAGAGGTGTGTCTCCAGGCTCCCTATACACGTCCCAAGATAGCAAAGGTTCCACTTCTCCCAGTTCCACGTGGTCCATCAAAGGAGCTGAAGTGAGCATGCCTAATAAAACATGTCTGACTCTGTATTGTATTCTCTCGCCCCTGTCTTTCCTGTCCTCTGTGACTTTACCGTGACCTTTACCTATTATCATCGCTGTACATTCGCGCCTTCTGGCCCTTCGGTAGTTAGAAGATGGATGGTTTCCTCTGATCACAGCAGGTTCCTGATGAGGCCCGGGGCCACAGGCAGGGCCCGAGGGAGGCAAGGGTCTTGACACGCATGTTGGGTGGAAGGCAAAAAGATGGGGAGCCCTGAGCACATGAGGACGGCGGCTCAGGGAGCGAGTGGGCTGCCTGTCAGGGGGTCTGCCTGTAGCACCTCCAAAAGTCAGTGAGGAGAGGGCTGGCCCCGGGGCCACCCAGCCCCAGGATTTCGGTTGCAGGACCTGTCAGGTGCTCAGTGCACTGAGACACCAGATCCCGCAAAAGGAGGGTGTGGGGAGGGGCGGCAGGGAGCTCTAAGAGTGGCGGTCAGCAAGAAGACCAGCAGGGCCTGTGCCCCCAACGAAACTGCGGCCCGTGCTCAGGGAGCATTGGGAGAGCCCACTTCGTGGTCCTGCCACAAGGAGTGACCTGCGCTGAACGACTCCAAACTGGGGGCAGGAAGGAGCGTGGTTGGATGGGGAAGGCTGACTGATGCTGAGAGCTGGAGTCAGCCATGCCCCTTCATACAAACATGTGCACACGAGAATACACACAGAAGTATGCATGCACACACCCACATGCCCACCCCTACACATGAGCACACACACACACGCACACACATGCACACACATCTGGGGTAGGCCCCTGTGTCCCGAACCCCTTGGCTGTCACTGGCCTGTCCCTCTGGGCACCCACCTCTGTGCGGGCTTTCATTGCCTTGTCCAGCCTCACCCATGTGGCCTCAACGCCGCTCCTGTGGACTTGACTCTGGGCCATGGAGCTGGGTAGGCGAGTTCCAGGGCACCTGCCAGCTCCCTCAGGGCCTGCACCCTGGCAGCCCCACACTCTGCCCTTTCTCCCGGAAGACCTTGAACTTCTCTTCCAGCATGTGCCAAAGGTGGGGCTGGAGAGGGTCAATGTGGATGGAATTCAGGCAGCTCCTAAAACTCACGAAAGGGCCAGCTGGCCCCAACAGCTCCCACATCCCTCAGCCCTGGTTCTAGAACTCTGCAGGGCATCTCCTGCCCCCTCAGCCCACCCAGCATCTACCCTACCCTCCCTTCCTCCATCCACTTTCCCAGCACGACTCACTTCCACACCCTCCAGGTCCTGCCCACACTGTCTCTGGAGAGGACCCGGTTTCAGGAAACCCAGGGCAGCCCCTGCTGTCTGCAGCCTGTGGAGGAGGCAAACCTGGGTCGGTGGATCAGGGAGCCTGGTCACAAAGCCCACTTAGCAGGGTCACTTTCCCAAGCCAGGTGCTCCCTACAACTGCAAGGGCGTTCTGGGAAGAGTTGAGCTGGGCTGAGGATGCCCTGCACAGCCCCAGGCTGACCCAGGTCACAGTACAAGCTACTGCGTTTCCAGCCCAGATGGAGCTTAGGCGAGATAACGATTTGCCCATGATCCTAGCCCAGAGGCTGGCCCGGAGTCTCAGGGGCCCTGCATTTGCTGCATGCAAGAACCATGGAGGGGTGCAGCTTCTACCTTTGAAGGGTGTGCAGTCTCCTCCAAACATACAGCATGCCTGGGTGGCACACAACGTGGCTACCTGCGGAGTGCCGGGCTTTAGAATGACCCCACCTGCTGACTCATGGGGATCCTCCAGAGGGTTTGCAAGCCAGTAAATCTTTCCAAGAGCAGGGAACCTCTTCTTTCTCCTGAGGAGCAGTTAGTGGGACTGAACCAGGCAACAGCCCAACACTTCCCAAGCAGGCCTCCTGGAGCATCGTTAGAGCAAGGGGTAAACTGCTAGTGATAATGGGCTCCTGGGAGGAGAGTTTGCAGAAAGGCCTGAAGCGCTGAGCAAGATCTCAGGACGGTGGCCCTCTGGGAGCTTAGGACAAGTTCTAAACCCAGCCAGGAAGCTGAAGGGCTGACCAGACAGAAGCTGAGGGGGAGGAATGAGAATGCTGGGATAACTGCTGACCCCCGGCTGGGGGCAGGGCTTCCTGGTTGGAGCTGTGGGAGCTGACTCAGGCCAGACCCCACCTGCTCTGAGACGCTGAGGCCACCCTCAAAGTTCACAGCCAACTGTCTCACGTGCTCGTCCATATCCAGGTGGGTGCCTGGGGGAGGGGGTGGCTTCAGCAAGTGCTGCCACCCCAGGCCCAGAGTCCCACCCTCAATGCCCAGGCCCTTGGCCACCATGCTGTCTCAGGAGAAAGCCACAAGCCTCCCAGATGCTGTGTCCCACTGGGTGGATGCCCCCCTGAGGAGACATGGATCGCACCAATGAAACACACAATCTGCCTCTGACCCCTTGAGGCCTCGTCACCCCCCACTATCATCACCCCAGTGCCGCTTCCCACTCTGGACTAGAGTGCATAGGTATTAGCAAGAGATAAAACTCACAACACATGGAACCCAGGAACAGGAATGGGAATAGAGATACCAAAAGGGTAGGGGGAAGAGGGGTAGAGGATGGGAGGAAGGAGAACCGATAGCAATGAATGACATATAACTGCACACCCCTCGCAGGGAGAGGAGCAACAGAAAGCTGAGGATAAAAGAGACAATGGTCGATGTGAGATATGAAAATAATAACAATCTATAATCTATCAAGGAACCACGAGTGGGGGAGGAGGAAAAAAGGGGGAGCTGATCCCAAGGGCTCAATAGAAAGTAAATGTCTAGAAAAGAATGATGGCAATATACGTATAACTATGTCAGATACAATTGGTGTATGGATTGTAAAAAAGAGTTGTAAGAGCCCCCAATAAGGACACACTGAGGATGATGAAATACACCACTGAAAACCTTATGCTAATCATTGATACACTGTCAGGTAGTGGAGGACTAGTAAAACTAGGCAGAACCTTGTCAGAGAGAGGACCAGATGACGAACACTTTTGGTCAGATTAAAGGGGAGGATCAGTGACAAAGAGCCAGGCCGTTTGCAGGATGCATGGCCATGGGAGCTGCAACGATGGGTTCAAACATCAGAAAGAAATGAGGGTGGTCCAGGACTGGCAAGCCTTTCCTTGTCCTGTACATTGGGGTTGCTTTGAAGCAGACCAACTGGACAGCACCTACCAACAAGACCAACCGAGGAAGAGGAAGCCACTATGGTCCCAGAAACAGACATCACTAGGACGTGTCAGGAGACTTTTATAAAGGTAACCAATGGCCTGGCCCTTCATCACAGAATGCTGGGGAGGCACCATTGTCCTGGTTTACCAGACGTTCCCCAGATAAATTACTGTCCAGCTGCCCATAGGAAGGAGAAATACCTATAGACATGACGGAAGGGAGGTTCACTCCGCTATGGGAATGTGCTAATCTGTGCACTGAAATGTTGAAATCCACAGACACACGTGTATAAAAGAGAGTTGTAATTAAATATTAAATGCACATCAAGAAAACTTCCCTAAAAGATCTTTTTAATCTCATAAGCCCACCATTATGCCATAGGCCCCCCAGAATTCACAACCATCTACAAAGGAGATGGAAATGAGGCTGACTGCTATTAAGAGCAAAGTCAGAGAAAGCAAAATAATCTCATATTTGGTGGGCATCTGCATATAGCTGGGGAGCACCCAAAGCTGTTTCGCATAGATAATGTGACTTCTGCTCAGATATGTCTGAGTGTACGTGAGGTTTGGAAGGAGTAGCATTTAACTGGCTAAGGCATCATCTCACTTTACTGAATTTCAAAATCAAGATGCTCAAGAACTTGCAATGCTAAAGTGACCAATGCATGAATCATTCCGCCCTTCAATTAACACCACCTGTGCAACTTGGACATTTGGCGTGATAAGCTAAGAATATGAGTGAGCATAACCTGTTGTGAAAAACAGGAAGATACAGAAAGCTCCATTGTTTAATGTAATTATTGTATACGGGAACCTGCAGGATGTAAAATTTCCCATCAACAACTGATGATGGAAAATGATAATGCTCCTTAACCCACCCCCCCAAAAAAAAAACTCATGTGGAGGCACTCTAGAAATGAAAAAAGTAATCTGCGTGAGGTAACACTGAAGTCAGCCTATGAAACGCGGCATGTTAAGATTTCCTTCCCATTCAAATAGTTGAAAATCTAAGTCATGAGCTGAGAATAGTAAAACTGTTTGATGCTCCATAATCGGTGCAGGGGAAACACCAGAATAATTGCCTCTTCCTTAATATACTTGAATCTGCTGGAGTTACATTTGGAGGTGATATATGGGAAACTGTTTGAATTACAATAGTATGGAAGTAAAAGCAATTTTACACTGTGAGAAGCTCAAGTGTTTTCATTGGAATCAGTTGTCTGAATGACACCCACCTGGAGCTTTTTTTTTTTTCTTCAGTTGTAGCTTATGATTCTGTGTCTTCTCTTCTGCAGGCTAGGTTTTCAGGGTATTGACTGCTCTTTCTAGACTTTTGACAAACCTTTTGTCTGCAGGTTTAAGGTCTGGTGCTGGCTGCACTTTTGCCTATGGGAAGGAGAGGGACACAGAATCAAAGGGTTTATTCAGATGGTCTATGTGTCCTAACGTAGAAGTCAGACAGAACAGTCTGGTTACTGTAGTTGCCATCCGCCTGGGACTGGGTTTTGCCTGCAGAAGAATGATAGGGATAAAAGTGATGCAAACAGAAGCAAGCATCTTTAATATTTTGATGCGTTCAGACTCCAGCCTAGACACTGATCCTTTCTGGGGACATTATATGCAGTCTCCCCTGACTCCAAAACAGTTCTGAGGAGTCGGTGATTGTGACTGAGTAGGAGGGCTCACTGTCTAGATATCACACGTCATAGGTTCACATGAGGGCTATTCCACATCAAGCGGTGTCTTAGTGTGCCTCAATCAATTTTTCCACCCAAATCCCTAGGATTCTGAAGTTCCTAGTACCCTGTGTCCTGCAGTCCCTTTTACCCAATAACCCTGGTGTTTATACTTTATAACCACCTTTTCATTTGTGGAGATTAAAAAAAATTGTTATTAAATAATGTGGTTTATGGAAATTGAAAAAATAAGCCATTAGAAACTTATTTGTCTGAAAAAAATAATGCCAGTTTGCAAGGAAATGTCTGGATAGGCTGAGTAGGCAATAATAGAGCCGGCTCAAAGTTGGCAGTCAAGCACTTGCTTCATTGAATGTATGTCACTATCCACAGTGTTGGAAGTAAATTGGCGTCATGAAACAGGTTCCTGAAAGGTCCCCAAATCACTATTCCAAGGATTTAAACCATACTTTCCCCCATTCCATTTAACCTCCAGATCATTCAAGCTTTTAAAAAACAGGTCAATTTCACATTCAGTTCATCAGCCCACAACTCAATTGGCTCATATCAGTTCAAAGACCCAGAAAACACAATCTCTGAGTTGTTCTGTATAATAGTTATGATGAGCTGCATTATGACCATTTGCTTCTCTTTCTTTTTTTAGATAGTTTACCATAAGTAGCATGCACTCATGCTATACCACACACCTCTGATGCCATTGTAGCTGTAAGTTTATATCCAATGTATTCAAGACCCACAGACTGATGACGGTGAGATATGTAAAACCAGGGGGTGGGAGTCACCCATCCAGAGATTTTTCATTTTTTTTAATATTAACTAAGACACTCAATATTGGTTTCTCTTGTTAGTTTTTTAAAATTTTTTAAAAAGATGCTCAGTTACTGTTTTGTTGGGGTTTTTATATTTTGTGTTTGTTTTTATATTTACCTCTTTTGTATAGGTAGGGAATTTATAGGGAAATATGTACTGTATGGAATAAATTTTAAGAACTAAAATATATTTTATTTTAAATAAATTAACGGATCTTTGATCTTACAGCTAAATCACTGATTATATATTTGCAGAGCCGACTTAAAGGATGAAAGAAAATTCTATCAAGGGTGTTACTTTTGACTTCAAAGCCTTTTAAATAAAGTCTTTTAACTACCTGTGGAAAAAAATATAAGAAAAAAAAAGCTAGAATCATGAGGTATTTGACTTCGGTCAGGACTGCCTCTTGACAAAATCGTCGGGATGGGATCGGACATAACTGAGAACTGAGTACCTTTCATCCAAACAGTTACTGTGGGGTAGATTCCAAGTCATGGAACTACCAGGTGTGCAGAGCCAAACTGAACCGAGTGATATAGGGCCTGCTAGGCTGTGTGAGGTTACAAAAGCAGACCACCAGGTCTGCCTTCTGAGGTACCACGATATGGGTTCAGATGATCGTTTAAGTTATGAATTGAGCACTTAATTGTTTGTGCCACCCAGAGATGGCATGGAGGAAAATAGCTTTTCACTGTTTAGTGTCTTTCCCAAACGGAAACGGGTGCTTACTTGTGTCCTGCCTTTTCTTATATTACTTGGGTTAGTCTGAGTACATTAGAGAAATAAATCCACTGAAACTGAAATGTATAAAATAGAGCTTTAGATAAAGGGTAAATGCACATGGAGAAAAAATCCCTAACCTGTGCAGCCCAAGTCTACAAGTCCAACATTAGCGCACATGTCACACCCCAATCCACTATGTCCTCCTCCATCTTAACAAACACATGCAGTGATGGTAGCTGCAGGTGGAAAGAACTGCCCATCTGGGTTTCTATAGTTGTTAACTCTTTACTGGAATTAAAAGCGCCTTTGGTGCGCCTGGAGCGGCTGTTGTTTGTAACCACTCAGCCACGAGGGCTCCATCTCCTTGTGCAGGACTACTCGTGATTTATTATCTACTCCAATGCCGATCAAAGGGTGGTACATGGGTTGGTGATAATCTGTGACCTGTTTAAAATCTGTCCATTTGTGGCTAGGTACAGAAAGGAAGGTCAGGGTGCAGGTCACTGCTCTGTCATGTAAAGGGCAAAGCCGCAGCAGGGTTTCTAGAGTAAGGACACACTGAGGATGATGAAATACACCACTGAAAACCTTATGCTAATCATGGAACCACTGTCAGGTAGTGGAGGACTAGTAAACCAAGGCAGAACCTTGTCAGAGAGAGGGCCAGATGACGAACCCTTCTGGTCAGATTAAAGGAGAGGGCCAGTGACAAAGAGCCAGGCCGTTTGCAAGACGCATGGCCACGGGGGCTGCAAAGATGGGTTCAAACATCAGAAAGATATGAGGGTGGCCCAGGACTGGCAGACTCATAGTGACCCTATAGGACAGGGTACAACTGCCCCTGTGGGTTTCCCAGACTGTCACTCTTGACAGGAGTCGACACCCTCATATTTCTCCCAAGGAGTGGCTGGGGGTTTAAGACTACTGTCTTTGTGGTTAACAGCCCAAAAGTACCAGGGCCTCTAGAACTGCAGAATCCCAGGTCCCACCCTGAACCCACAAAATCAGAATCTGCCTCCCACCCTGATTTCCAGGAACCTGGGTAAGTGCATGCATGTGAAAGTTTAAGAAATACTGCCTTAGAAACCATTACTTTCCTGATCAACTTCCTCCTGCCAGGGGTGCAGAAATGGAATTCCATTGGGCCATGCTCCCCTAGAAGCATATTGAGGTCTCAGTGCTCCTATATCCTGCCTGTCGTCCAGATTTCCTGATTCTCACCTGGACTGTGGTCCCTACAGAAGGGTATTGGTGAGTCCTCAGTATGAACAGCCCCAAATTAGGTCTAGAGACACAGCTCCCATTTCAGAGTAGTAGAATCCACAGTTTACTGTAGAATTAATGACTTTTACTGGCTTGGGGTAGGGTCTAGTGGGAAACATGTTTCAGCAAGAGATAATATGTATTCCAGATGTACACAATGAGTTTGTCTTGAAACATATTTATGCCTGTAGTTGTTATGGAGTCTCTTTATATCCCATGCAATGTTAATCTTTTTGAAAATTTATATTTGCTTTTTATTACCCAGATATATAAGTGATTTATAGCTAGGTCTGATGGATTGGAATCAGATGACCAAGCCTGGATTAACCATGGGTCCTGGTGACCATTAGTCAGTTCTTTCTGTTAATGATATTTTCACCTGAGTGAATGCATTCAAGACTTTTCTTCTCTTAAGATAAATAAGCAGGTGGGTATCATTTTGCTATGCTGGCACTTCCTTGTGCTGTTTTAAGTTCACCCAGCAATTTTTAAAAAGACAGACATATTGAAACTGTCATACACTGAATAATTCATGTGGAAAAATGGGGGGAGTGCTAAATAGAGGTGACTCGTGGTACAGTCTTATTTACTGCTTGTTAGAAGGTACTGTGATCTTGTATACATAAACACTAGAAACCAGAAGAGAGGAAATGGTGGCTCCATGGCACAATTCTCACTAGTCATGAAGGAAATTTGGGTTTGATTCTTGGCCAGTGTGCCTCCTGTTACAGCTACCACCTATCTGCTAGTGGAGGCTGGCATATTACTATGATGCTGAACAGATTTCAGCAATGGTTTCAGCCTACAGTCAGACTAGGAGGGAAGGCCTGGTGACCTCCTTTCAGACATCAGCCACTGAAAACCCCCCAGCTGACAAGGGGTCAAATCTACAACCCACTGAAGGAACGGGGCAGGACCAGTGGGCATTGTGTTCTGTAGCGCATGGAGACCGCATGAGTCAGGAGCTGACTGACTTGAAGGCAATGGGCCGCAGCACTCTCTCGGAAGGCAGTGGTTGGAACACATAGGTGTCCTTCATGTGGCCCCATGATCATCAAACCTAAGTCACACAACCAACTCCGGGAAATGAAAGATACCCAGGGTACCAGGAATATTTGAAGGACCTGGTGTAAATTGGTTCAGTCCAGGGGAGTTCTGGAAGCCACCGAGGTAAGCTTCCTGCTGAAACCACTAACTTAGCCCAGTGCAAGTGGATGGGTGTCTGCGCATGCACCCAGCCACCATTAGTGTTTTGTTGTTGTTGTTGTTGTTGCTGCTGTTCACGTCCATAGAGTCGATGCCAATTCACAGTGAGCCTATATGACAGGGTAGAATTCCCCCTGTGAGTTTCTGACACTGTGACTCTTTATGGGAGTAAAAAAAGCCTCATCTTTCTCTTGAGGAGTGGCTGGTGGTTTTGAATGGTTGATCTTGCTGTTAGTCCATTGCGTAACCAGGTGCTGTCAATTTGGTTCCAACTCATGACCACTCTATGTGCAGCAGAACAAAACAGCACGCTTCCCTGCGCCAGTCTCACAGCCATTCCTACATTTGAGCCACTGTGTCAACCCATCTTGTGGAGGTTTGTCCTCCTTTTGGCTTGGCCAAGATGCTGCCCTTCTCCAGGGACTGGTCCCTCCTGATAACACCCAAAGTACATGAAGCCAAGTGTCACCATCCTCGCTTCTAAGAATCAATCTGGCTGTAGTTCTTCCAACATAGATTTGTTTGTTCTCCTAGAAGTTCTTTGGTGTATTCAATATTCCTCACAAAGACCGTATTTCAAATGCATGAGTTCTTCTCTTGGACTTCCTTATGCATTTTCCAGCTTCCACATGAAAATAATCATGCCTTGAGTCAAGATGCTCCTGGGTTCTTAAGGTGACAAATTTTCTCAATGCAATTTGTCCAGTGATTTCTTGACAGATGTTTCCATGAGCGCTGGTTGTGGATTGGTCCAAGTAAGATTAAATGCTTCACCATTTCTATCTTTTCTCTGTTTCTCATGTTGCTTATTGGTCTAGTGGTGAGGATTCTTGTTCTCTTAACCTCGAGTTGTAATCCATACTGAAGACTATCATCTTTGAACTTCATCAGTAAGTGCTTCTACTCCTCTTCCCTTGCAGCAAGCAAGGTGAGTCGCCTGCATATCTCAGGTTGTTCTCAAGTCTTCCTCCAATCCTGAAGTCTCCAATTCAGCCATTCAAAACTCAAAACAGCTCAATGCCATGGAAGTCAGGTCAATTCTGACTACAGCAACCCTGTCGGCCAGGGAAGAACCTCCCGGAAGGTTTCCAAGACTGTAATCTTTCTCACTTGGGATAGCTGGTGAATTCCAAGTGCCGTCCTATTGATTAGCAGTCATGCTTAACCAAGACCCTACCTGGATTCCAAGTGTGACCTAGCAGCCACAGTTTTCTTCCGAGACCAACGGGGTTGTTAGGTGTGAATTCTCGACCCACGGTGGTCCAGCAGACCTGCTCAGTATTCACCCAGGTGCAAAATCCATCAAGAGGATGCATTGTCATTACTTTTTTAATCATGTAACACACCCAGGTGTAGCAGCAACCCAGCTTTCTAATATCTCCCTGGTTTTGATAAATATGTCACATTCCCTGATAACTCTTCCAAATCCTTTAATATCCCGCAGCTCAGTCCCTGATGTCTGGCTGTAACAAAATGTGTGAAGGGAGACCAAATGCCAATAAATTCTCCCTGTCTGCCTCAACTCAGCACATAATCAGCTCCAAGGTAAATGCATGGTAAGTCAGCTATGCGCTGGCGGGGTGGGATGAACCCCCTTTCAGTTTTGTCTTCTTATGGAGCTGACCAAAAGGACTTCTAATTTCAGTCTATTAGGAGAGTGAGAGTTAGGGTTTCCCCCCACCCCCATTTTTTTCCTTTCCCTTTTTGTCCCTTTCCCCTTGGAAGATCAGCCTGCTCTGCTGTTCTGAAAGGGTTGTCTGCTTTATGCTTCACTCTCCACTCCATTAAATCACCTTTCCTCACATTAAATACAGGTCTTCAGGGTGGTCAGAGAGCTTCGCTCTGAGGGATGATGTTATAATGAGGACAACATGTATGAAATATCATTTTTCAGCTCAATCCCAGGCAGACCACGGGGAAGCATGAATGGGGAGGGGGAGAGGTGTACCTCACTTTAGACAAGAGTCAGGCTTCTGAGAGGGCAGTCTCAACCTGGATGGCTGCAGAAGGCTTCTTTACCTCAATCACTCATTCATTCAAACAGCTTGCTACTTACTTATTAAGTGCCAGGCCTTGGGACTCTTTCAGTGAACAAAAGAGACAAAAATCCCTCTTCTGTCAAGAAGCTTCCATACACAGAGGCATTCAAACCCTTCCTGGGGAATGTGTTTAAAGTCCAATTTACATGAAAGCAGAGGAAGAGCCTGATGTGAGGGACTTCAGACACCCACACACACAAATCATCCAGGAGACACTATTCACTGGAGTTAAATAATTTTTTATTTTTTTCCCCATGAGCTCTCTTTTTTTTTTCTTTCTGAGAGCAATTGTCCTTGGAAGCGATTAGCTGTTATCACTCTCTAACACCTTAGTGTGTATTTATTAATTGGCTCCTTTTCCTGCCTAGATAGGAGGGGCCTCCAGGGCTGCTAAAAGACAGAAAAATCCCCAAAAGGCAGCAACAAGAGATGCAGAAGACAATTGTGGCCCGTGTTTCTCATTTGAGTCTCTGGGGGGCCATTTGGTAAAGATGCAGATTACACACACACACTGCCCCGCCGCCCCCACCCAATATGGCCCTACTAAATAAGAATCCTACCCCACCATCTGTCCGGGAGCCCCTGAACTGGCCCTTCCCATGAAACAAGCCAGGGCCATAGAAAGTGAATCTTTAGGCAAAAGACCAGTGACTTAGGCTTTCCAAACCAGGATAAAGCCCATTTGCTAAGCACTTGCATATTAAAACCAAAAGGTTGATGCTTCAAACCCACCCACAGGTTCCTAAGAAAGCAGGCCTGACAATCTGATACTGAAAGGTCACAGTCTTGAAAAGGATCCCTGGTGACATATTGTCCTGCTACCCATAAGGCCAGCAGTTCAAAACTACCAGCTGCTCTGAGAGAGAGAGCTGAGGCTTTCTACTGTAAAGATGTATAGTCTCAGAAACCTACCAGGGCAATTATACTCCGTTGCCATGAGTCAGAATTGACTCAATGGCAGTAAGTGAGTGGATGGGCTGGAATTGATTTACACCAACTAACACCAAGAACAACTATTTTGGGCAGCAGTGCCATTCTTCTCCTTTATCTAGAATCTGAACTCTCAGCGTCATTAACAATTTAGACAACAGACAAATAATAATAAACTACAGAAGGATAAAGAAAAGCTAACGAAGTTACTTCTGTTTGAGGTTTAGTTGTGTTTTTAGCAAAAAATATGAAATATGAAGGGACTTGCTGAAATTAAATATAAACCTATTTTGCAACCCCAAGTCTTTCTTGCCAAAAAATAATGTCTCACAATAGGAATGGCCTCTGCACTGCCAAGAAAGCATGGCTTCTGTGTTGGATCAGATCAAGATAGCTATAATACCCTGTATTGAGATCACAAAAGAATGTAATGCAGTACCTTGTAGACAGTCTCATGTACATACACAAAATATTTTCTAAGAGTCTTCAGGAGGCTGTGCTACAGCCTAAGTAGGCTGAATTGCAGCCTAAAACAGAGAGAGATCCATCTCAAAGAGATGTGGGGATAGGCTTTCATAAAATGGAGTGCATCATGTAATCCAGTGCAAGGGAAACCCAGTAAGTTTGGGAAGGAACTGCATTGGCTTGGACTAAACAGCCAGAGATTGTGCCACATAAAAAGAAGGAAGACAATTGATAAAGCAACCCAGACATTATTGTGGAAAAGGAAAAGAGACTTAGAAGACTATCAAAAGCTACAAGGAACCTCTCTCAGGGAGAATGTCCTGTGGCTTCAACTTGTGTGCTCTGGGGGATATTCGGCAGTCACATATAAAATTGTGTATTCAATTTAATCCCTTTAAGGGATTTATTCATGGGCCGTCACCCCAACTATCCTGACAAAAAATCTATCTTGAAAATCACCCTGCAGTGAGGAAGTTAAAGGTAAGAACATGGTACGATCACATGGAGGAAAATTGGGGAGCCAATGCAACAGCAAGAACCAAGGCCCTAGACCTATGAACCAAAGCAAACCCGTCTTGCCCTGTCTTGCTGCCTTAGCAGCTTTGGTCAATGCCATGTGGAGCGGAGTTGAGCTGCCCTGGTCAAACCTTCCTCAAATTACAGAATTGTGAGCAAATAACACACTGAGTGGGATTGAAAGTCACTAGGCAGCAGTAGGTAAGTAAAACATATGGGTCTACTATTACCTATCTGTAAAAAGTCTTTGGCAACTGGTTTATGGAAGACCCAGGCCCTGATTACCTCCCATAAACGTGTATTCTTTATCATAGCCACGGATGCTCATGAAAACATGACAGTTGTGCTCAGGAGAGGAAAAGGCGGGATAAGAACTGAGAAAGACGGTCATGTGACCTGGATATTGCTCGAACACTCCATTCTCCTCGGTGTCTTGGAAGAAGTAGAGGGATGAGAACCTAAAGCTGTAAACATTGTGTGGATTAGAAACATGTTAAGTTTGGGGTGAGGGCAGAAGGTGCAGTTTTAGTCCTATAAAGAGTTCCAGTCTCTAAAACCCACATGGGGAGTGTTACCCTGTCCTATAGGGTCACTGTGAGTCTAAAGGGATTCAACAGCAGTGAGGTTATTTGTTTTTAGATTCGTTGGCTGATTTGTTTCATGGCTGAGGAAAGTGGAACCCAGAGAGGTGAGATGCCTTGCCAAGGATATACAGTGAACGACTGGCAAAGCCAGGGTGGGAACCCAGGCCACCCACTCTGGAGTCTGGCCCTCCCCGACTTTTGACCCAGCCTCTCAGGAGCTCTGATTTATCACAAGTAATTTTCCCCGATGTATTTCGTCATCCTCAGTGTGTCCTTAGTCTAGAATCCCTGCTACGCGCTTTGCCCTTTACATGACATTGCTGGAATTGGAAATAGCAGTGACCTGCCCTCTGACCTTCTTTTCTGTACCTAGCTACAAATGGACAGATTTTAAACAGTTCACAGTTTATCACCGGCCCATGTACCACCCTGGGAGCAGCATTAGGGTAGATAATAAATCACGAGTAGTCCTGCACAAGGAGATGGAGCCCTCGTGGCTGAGTGGTTACAAACACCAACCGCTCCAGGTGCAAAAAAGGCGCTTTTAATTCCAGTAAAGAGGTAACAACCTCAGAAACCCATATGGGCAGTTCATTCCGCCTGTAGCCAACCTCACTGCATGTGTTTGTTAAGATGTTGGAGGACACAGTGGATTGAGGTGTGACAAATGCGCTGATGTTGGACTTGTAGACTTGGGCTGCACTGGTTTGGGATTTTTTCTCCATGTACTCTAATGTACTCAGACTAACCCAAGTAATATAAGAAAAGGCAGGACACAAATAAGCACCCGTTTCCGTTTAGGAAAGTCACTAAACAGTGAAAAGCTATTTTCCTCCATGCCATCTCTGGGTGACACAAACAGTTAAGTGCTCAATTCATAACTTAAACGATCATCTGAACCCATATCGTGGTACCTCAGAAGGCAGACCTGGTGGTTTGCTTTTGAACCCTCACAGAGCCTTGCAGCCCCTATCTCACAAGGTTCAGTTTGGCTCTGCATACCTGGTAGTTCCATGACTTGGAATCTACCCAACAGTAACAGTTTGGATGCAAGTATACTCAGTCCTGAGTTATGACCGGCCCCATCCTGACAATTCTGTCATGAGGCAGTTCTGACCGAAGTCAAATACCTCATGATACTAGCTTTTCTTTTCTTATTTTTTTCCACAGGTAGTTAAAAGACTTTCTTAGGAAGGCTTTGAAGTCAAAAGTAACACTCTTGATAGAATTTTCTTTCATCCTTTAAGTCGGCTCTGCAAATATATAATCAGTGATTTAGCTGTAAGATCAAAGATACGTTAATTTATTTAAGATAAAATATATATTAGTTCTTAAACTTTTTTCCATAAAGTACATATTTCCCTATAAATTCCCTACTTATACAAAAGAGGTAAAAAATAAAAACAAACACAAAATATAAAATCCCCAACAAAACAGTAACTGGGCATCTTTTTAAAAATTGTAAAAAACTAACAAGAGAAACTAATGTGTGTATTTGTTAATATTAAAAAAAGTGAAAAATCTCTGGATGGTTGACTCCCACCTCCTAGCTTTATATATCTCACCTTCATCAGTCTGTGGGGCTTGAATACTATGGATATAAACTTACAGCTACAATGGCATTAGAGGTGTGTGGTATAGCATGAGTGCATGCTACTTATGATAAACTTTCTAAAAACAGAAAGTGAAGCAGACGGTCATAATGCAGCTCATCATAAGTGTAATACAGCACAACTCAGAGATTGTGTTTTCTGGGTCTTTGAACTGATATGAGCCAATTGAGATGTGGGCTGATGAACTGAATGTGAAATTGACCTGTTTTTTAAAAGCTTGAATGATCTGGAGGTTAAATGGAATGGGGGAAAGTATGGTTTAAATCCTTGGAATAGTGATTTGGGGACCTTTCAGGAACCTGTTTCATGACGCCAATTTACTTCCAACACTGTGGATAGTGACACACATTCAATGAAGCAAGTGCTTGACTGCCAACTTTGAGCCGGCTCTATTACTGCCTACGCAGCCTCTCCAGCCATTTCCTTGCAAACTGGCATATTTTTTTAGCCAAGTAAGCTTCTAGTGGCTTATTTTTTCAATTTCCATAAACCACATTATTTAATAACAATTTTTAATCTCCACAAATGAAAATGTGGTTATAAAGTATAAACACCAGGGTTATTGGGTAAAAGGGACTGCAGGACACAGGGTACTAGGAAATTCAGAAGCCTAGGGATTTGGGTGGAAACACTGATTGAGGCACACTAAGACACCGCTTGACGTGGAATAGCCCTCATGTGGACCTACGACGTGTGATATCTAGGCAGTGAGCCCTCCTACTCAGTCACAATCACCGACTCCTCAGAACTGTTTTGGAGTCAGGGGAGACTGCATATAATGTCCCCAGAAAGGATCAGTGTCTAGGCTGGAGTCTGAACGCATCAATATATTAAAGATACTTGCTTCTGTTTGCATCACTTTTATCCCTATCATTCTTCTCATGCAGCCAAAACTCAGTCCCAGGCGGATGGCAACTACAGTAACCACACTGTTCTGTCTGACTTCTACGTTAGGACACATAGACCATCTGAATAAACCCTTTGATTCTGTGTCCCTCTCCTTCCCATAGACAAAAGTGCAGCCAGCACCAGACCTTAAACCTGCAGACTAAAGGTTTGTCAAAAGTCTAGAAAGAGCAGTCAATACCCTGAAAACCTAGCCTGCAGAAGAGAAGACACAGAATCAAAAGCTACAACTGAAAAAAAAAAAAAGCTCCAGGTGGGTGTCATTCAGACAACCAATTCCAATGAAAACACTTGAGCTTCTCACAGTGTAAAATTGCTTTTACTTCTATACTATTGTAACACAAACAGTTTCCCATATCTCACCTCCAAATGTAACTCCAGCAGATTCAAGTATATTAAGGAAGAGGCAATTATTCTGGTGTTTTCTCTGCACCGATTATGGAGCATCAAACAGTTTTACTATTCTCAGCTCATGCCTTAGATTTTCAACTATTTGAATGTGAAGGAAATCTTAACATGCCGCGTTTCACTGGCTGCCTTCTGTGTTGCCTCACCCAGATTTAGGTTTTTCATTTTGAGAGTGCCTCAACATGGGGTTTTTTTTGTTTTTTGTTTTGGTCAAGGGGCATTGTCATTTTCCATCTTCAGATACATATGGGAAATTTTACATCCTGCATGTTCCCGTATACAATAATTACATTAAACAATGGAGCTTTCTGTATTTCCTGTTTTTCACAACAGGTTATGCTCACTCATATTGTTAGCTTATCATGCCAAATGTCCAAAATGCACAGGTGGTGTTAATTGAAGGGCGGAATGATTCATGCATTGGTCACTTTAGCATTGCAAGTTCTTGAGCATCTTGATTTTGAAATTCAGTAAAGTGAGATGATGCCTTAGCCAGTTAAATGTTACTCCTTCCAAACTTCACGTACACTCAGACATATCTGAGCAGAAGCCACATTATCTACGTGAAACAGCTTTGGGTGCTCCCCAGCTATATGCAGATGCCCACCAAATATGAGATTATTTTGCTTTCTCTGACTTTGCTCTTAATAGCAGTCAGCCTCATTCCATCTCTTTTGTAGATGGTTGTGAATTCTGGGGGGCCTATGGCATAATGGTGGGCTTATGAGATTAAAAAGATCTTTTAGGGAAGTTTTCTTGATGTGCCTTTAATATTTAATTACAACTCTCTTTTATACACGTGTGTCTGTGGATTTCATCATTTCAGTGAACAGATTAGCACATTCCCATAGCGGAGTGAACCTCCCTTCCGTCATCTGGCCCCAAGTATTCTTGATATTGGTCAGGAGTGTTACCTGGAGTTGTCTCAGCAGGTTTCCTGCCATGGGCAGTAGAGCTACCACAGTGGTCAGCACAGCAGTTCTCGCTGACCAGGCACTGCAGTCCTTATCCAGGCTCCTGTCCTCACTTCTTTCTTCACTTGGTCCAGAGCTGATGGGTCCTTAGCATTCCTGCAGGTCAGCTTTCTCCCTGAGGTTAGTTTTATGTCTGGACTCACACTGACTCTCCCTCACTGTGAAAAACTTTGGAGGTAGAGAGTGCTACAACTTGAAGACAATCTGAATTGGGTACAGTGGAAGGAAGTATGATCTATAGATATAGATAATTATATAGATATTATATTGAGATATATTCCGCAATAAAATACTGATTAAGAAAGAAATCTGCCTGAAAGACAATGAAGGTATTGAACAGAGTGTAGGCTTCACTCTTTCCACATGAAGAGAAAGATACTTAAAGCAGACTTCTATTCAAAATAATTGAAGCAAGAAAGTAAAAGTTATTTGTCCCATGTAAAGGAGGGAATTGTCAAGTCAATTCTTTTTGATGGGTGTCTGTGATGTGTGTGATAGGAAAGCTTACAGCTGTTGGCAATTGTTGAACATGATGATAATCTAAGGCCACTGAATCATTCATGAAAAGAATTGTTGAAAATTTATTTTGTTGCCTATACATGTACCATGAGAAAAATAAATTAAAAATGAAAGATAATTTCTTCATGCATAATCAGAAACTGATGGAAAGTCTTGCTGGTACAACACTTCAAAACACTAGCTAAAATATTGAGCTGGAAAAGAGATTATGATATAAGCCAGAAATTTGAAATTAAAAAATTGTTAGCAATGGAATAGTCTTTATTTAATATTTAATTATTTTCTCATTTTTTTCTCCAAAACCATTTTATTTGGTGCTTATAATCATATCAATTCTTAGTTTAAGTGCATCAAGCAGCATTGAACAATTGTTACCAGAATCAGTTTCAAAACACCCCCTTCCTTCTTGAACTCCTTGGCATTAGCTCCATTTTATCCCCGCCCACCCCCTACTGTAGGCCCCAGAATCTCTTATTCTCTTTGCTATCTCGATGTGTTCATCAATTCTGGGTGTCATCTAATGTAAAACAGATAAACAAAGAACAAAAATTCAAGAATGTTACCGCCCATGACAAAAATACATCTGAGATAAACCCAAATAGGAATTGGAAATTGAAGAAGCAGGCAGTCCAAGTGCAGTCTGCTGACCTTCCCCAGAGTCCATCACAGACCCAGGTGTGCTTAGGACCAAATGTGTCAGGCTGGCTACTGGAATGTGATGACCTTGCTGTCTGACTGCCTTTCCCAAGGCTTCTGGATCTAAAAATACTCTTTAGTAGCTGGCATCCTACAACACACCTACCTTCTTCTGAACATAAGCCAACATTCCCCAAACTGATTGTTACATACATTACATGGAATATACAAAACAACAACAACAAAACCATATCACTGCCTTCCAGTAGATTCCACCTTATAGCACAGCCTTCCAGTAGATTCCACCTTATAGCACAACCTTATTTCTCTATCTCTGCTGTTGAGGAGGGAACACTGTTCTTCATTTTCAGCACAAAGGAGGGATGCTTGCAAACCTCCATTCCTGCACTGGCCACAGTGTGAAACCACTGGCTGTGGAGACTGGTGCCCATTCCTGATGATGAGCCGGCTCTGTCTCTTCTCTCTGTGAGAAAACTATTGCATCCAATGCCTGTGAATAAGGTATGCTTTTTCTGGTGACCTCAGACATTGGTTGAACGGAAATATTCTGTTAAGTCGTCCTTACACTATAAAAGAAGGGGAAAATGCAAATGGATGGAAGAATAAGGTTATTTTTATCAAGCTACTTTGTAAATTGAAGCACAACCAGAAAAAATATCTTTAAAAGGAAAACCATTAACATGTTAATAAATATAAACAATATCATAAATGATGTCACAGAAAAGATGAGATTATTAACCTAAAAACACAATGTAGGAAATTCTATGAAGACCATGGTAATGGGAAAAAAAAACAATTCCTGACAATAGTATTAAATATGTTTAAACAAAATGCAGAAAATAAACTAATGGACATAAGCAACCAAAATAAGATTCAAATTGGAAACACAATTAACGTAACTCACTGGCACTGACTCATAGTGACTGTCTAGAGTAGAGTAAATCTGCCTCTTCGAGTTTTAGGCACTGTAAAACTTTTTTAATTGAGAAATTGGCAATTTTATTATGAAATATATAATAGATAATATTATATCTATGTTAGATTTCTTATTTAATTTTCAATATTATTTTGTTAAAATAATTTTTGAAAGTATTCAAAATAAAAATATTTTAAAACATTTTTTCAAAACTAATATGTTTTAACATTTTATTTCTTTCAAACAAAAACCCTTTTATTAAGACCTAATCCAGACATCATCCCATTCTACAGTTAAATTGTATCCAGCAGTGTTTTAGAGTTAGAAAACATGTTTTTTCCTTCTTCAACTCCTATTAACTCCCCCATCTCTCTTGCTGAAACCCCCAGGAACCCTTATTCTGTAGAGTCACCCACCCTGTGCTTCATACATTAAGAAACATATAAAAATATATGAGGATCAAAAGTGCTACCAACAATAACAAAACACAGCAGAAATAATCCCTTAAATTTGTAAAAATCACATAAAATGTTAAAACCCAGAATCAGCACAAAATTCATAAAAGGAGAGATCAAGTGAAAAGTTTTAACCATCAAAGTCAGATGTGTCACTCTGAAATTCTATAGTCATCTCTCCAAAACTCTCTGATCACCAGCTTTTTCCACCCCTCAGTTAGGGTCAGAGGGAAATCACAGGAGGTGTATTCCCTGTGGAGATCCTGCAAATGTATTTTGAGCTTCCACTGTCATCCATGGCCTTCTGCATGCCAGAATCTCACAAGTTAAGCTCTGATACTATTTAAAAATTTTTGTTTTTTAAGCTCTGATACTATTGGCTTCTTTGGATTTGGATTATATAATTTACATTCCTTGTAAATCTTTTTAAAGCCTCATCTGTCTCCCTTGGAGTGGCTGATGCTTTTGAACTGCTTACCTTGTACTTAGCATCCCAATGTGAAATCCACTATGCCACCAGGGTAGTGGAGTTGTAAATAACCTTTATTTGCATATATTATATATTAGTTATTTATTATACTTTGTTCTCCTGATTGAAAAACATATAGCTGTAATTTAATTAGGACTGGTAATTTATTAAATTTTAAATGTTAAATAATTTTAAAATTATTTAACATTTAAAATTTTAAAAAACGGTTTCAGATTATTTTAGGTAATTACACTTAGCTGACCATTCTGCACCTCAGGCCATCAAAGATGCTGGGTGTTTTTGAGTCACTTTTACTCATGAAGACTTACAGCAAATAAGTAAACTTCCAAGTCCTGAACCATCCTCACTTGCTCTTAAGTTTGATACCATTTTTGCAGCCACTCTGTCTGTGCTTCTAACTGAGCGTTTTCCTCTGTTTTGCTGACACTCTACCAAACAGGATGTCCTTTCTCTAGGAACCAGTTCCCCTGATCACAGATTCAAAATACGTGTGAAGTCACACTATTCTCAGTTCTAAAAAGCATTCTGAGATATGAGTGTGGAATGTCCTCCTCTTATGACACATTTGCTTTCTTTTGGAAATCAAAGTTTTCATTCCAACAAGCGTTCACTTCCTTGGGACACCAATGAGTAATCTTACAAAGGAGTCCGCGAACCAGACAGCTCATTCCAGCTCACCTGTTCCCCTCTGTGCCTGGAACACTTGTTTTTGCATCAAGGGAGACAGTGGAGAGCAAGCATTATGAAGGATATGCCACAAGTTTAACCCCAGAAGTCACCCATTTATTTTCTCAGACTTAGAGATCTTTAGTCAATTATCACACACAGTGCACAGGGAGCATTGTAGAAAGAACTCCAGAGGCCTGCCCGGGCTGTAATAGATCAGCGAGCTCAGGACATTTGAAATCATGCTTTGCACTCATGAATCTGTGCATGCCTGTATTTCATTGTCAACAGATTTTGAGGATGAGAATGACCATGATAATCAGTTTGTAGAGAAGGAAAATCGGTCATACAAGATGAGTATGAAGGATCAGAGTAACTTTAATATTTGTTCCTCCGTTCAAGTATGCAGGGAGGAAATTAAAAAGCCTGTAAATTTAGAGGTGAGTGGAGAGAAAAAAAATTGTCCCCGGTGTGGCTGAGAGGTAAGAGAGGAAACCCTCATTCAACAGGAAATCCTCCCTGTCATTCATGTGTCTGTCTAGGACTGGGTGTTTGTGTTCAGTGGGTCCTGCACGCCCCCTGCTGCCCAATGTGTTCCCTGCAGGGGAGGCTTGTGTCGGCTCACACTGACTTCCCTCACTGTTCCTTGCACAGTAATACATGGCGGTGTCCTTAGCAGTCACGGAGCTCAGCTGCAGGGAGAACTGATTCCTCCATGTGTCTCTGGTGATGGAAAGTCGGCTCAGGAATGACGGGTTATAATCTGTACCACCATCATAATCTCTGTATCTCATCCACCACAGTCCTTTCTCTCAGGTCTGGCAGATCCAGTTCCAGTCGTAACCAATGCTGGTGATGGAGACACCAGAGACAGTGTAGGTGAGGGACAGCTTCTGGGAGAGTTTCACCAGTGCTGGCCCTGACTCCTGAGGCGGCACCTGGGACAGGACGCCTGTAAATAAAAATAATCGGAATATGTCAGTCACTTGCAGTTACAACCATCCCCATAGAATCAACACTGATATATGAGACCCTCAGGTTGGGGAACTGTCACCAGGCACAGAACTCACAGAAATGGCATCTTTAGACCACAGTTCTGCTTTCCCAAGGGACCCACAGGCCTGTCAGAAGAGAACTGATAGCTTTCAGTACCCAAGGCTGGGATTTTAACCTAGTGCCTGCAGAATGATTTGCATAGGAGGGAACCCTGTGTTTATCAATAGAGGTTCTTTTGTTTCTTCTGAGGCCATTGTAGGGTAATTCTTCTTTTGAACTTATTTGTGTGTTAGGCTGCAATGAGAGATCTCTTTTCCTAAGAGGTGTGTGTGAATGGCCAAAGGAAAACCCAGCATTTCTGAGCCCAGTGTTCTCTCCCTCCAGCCTTCATTGCTCCTGCCCTGACTGAGGCTCCCGTATATCCTGTGTGTCGAGGACTGGACAGTATGGAATTATCCTGTGTGTCGAGGACTGGGCAGTATGGAGTTCCTTGAAACCATCAGGTCCACCCGAGAGTATCATCATTGCCCCACACTCTCCAACACCCATGTCTTCTTTAGACACTGATGCTGTGAGGCAGAACTATGGGCTGTCACTCTACGTGCCAAAGCCTCTCTCGACCCTTACAGGAAGTTGGAAGCTGCTTAAGGCTAAAGGGCATGCTCACATTCAGGTCTTTGTGAGAGGAAGCCGGCACACCTGGTTGAGACGCCATCTAGGTCAGATGGGCTTGATTCAGCCAATGGGTTTAACCAGTATGGTCGACCACGCCTCCCAACTGGGGCCCTGAAAATGCCAAAAACTTTGAGACTACGCCTCTCTCCCAGCAGACACTATGCAGTTCAGTGCCTCCCGGCGCTTAATAATTTAAGTATAAATTATTTCAGGAATTGTAAAATCATGCTTTGTTTTGAGTTGTTTTCTCTTCAAAAGATATTTGGCGTCAGATGTGCACACATACAGTTTCAACCAACTGGCATTTGGGGAAAAATACAACAGTGGAGAGAAACGGAATGTGTTGAAAGAAGCACATTGAGGGCAGAATTTAATGACATTGAGAGAACACTGGGCCTTCTGGGATTGATTTCAACTTATCCCAAGTTTGATGTGTTTCTCCCTGTCTTCTCAGGAAGAACGATGGATTTTCATTTTCAGGGCAGGAAAATAAGAGTTATTTGAACTGCCCTTCCGGAGGAGTTCCCGGAGAGGCTCTCGGCTTGGGTAAATTGGGAAAGTCTAGACACAAGAGGAAACAAGCACTCAGCACCCCTGTCCTTGCTCCCATGGCAAAAACTGTGCCCCCTGTACCCTGAGCTCCCTCTGCTGCCCTCTTGGTCTCCTGATGCTTGAGATGTTTGTCCACGTTCCTTTCACCGTGCCTCCTGGTACTTTTCCCACATAATACATGCCAGTGTCTCCAGGTTTCAGATTATTGCTAAAACATGCTTAGCTGGCTGAGCTATCATGGTTGCAGTGTGTTGATTTTGAAGACGGGGCTGTTGCTAAAATTGTCATCACTAGGCTTCTTTGCCACATAACACACGCTTTGTTTCCCAGAGCCTGCTAGATCTAGAAACTTGCTATCTGCAGACATGGCAGTGAGACATAGCCCTCTGAGAAAGCTTTCTGAGCCCATCACTGGTCTGTAGCACCTCTACCTGCACTATTACACCTAGGAGTACAGAGGAGATCTAATTTAAAAGAGTTCTAAGATGAAAAGCACTGTGTTTGATGTTCAAGGTGCTCACAGGGTAAGACATCCATGTCACCAAGAAGAATCCAGAAGGGTGTCACCGCCACAGGTATCTCTGATCAACATGGGAAGAATATGAGTTTGAGTTGTGCTGCCATATTTTACACTGCAGGTGATCCACGTGTGCTGTGTTTGTGGAAGCAGAAGGTTGGCTCCGAGTAGGAAAGGCTGAGCAATGGCCCCTGGAGGGGATGTTCCTGACCCGCGTTCTGTGATTCAATCTCTCCTCTTCATCATTCACACTGACTGTGGACAAACAAGTCCTCCCTGAAAACCATGGGCAGTTTGGTAGAAATGCACGTGGTTGGCCTGAGCTGTGAGCCACAATGAAGGAAATTCCCGAGGATGCCACTTTCCTTGGTGACCTTCTTTCTTGGTAGCTCCATCCTATCCTAAGGACAAGGTTAGTCTATGAGAGATTCAGGCTATTGGGTAAAGTGAGGGTAAAATGATGACTATTTCTGAGCATCCACTTCTCTTAAAAAATAACAAAATGACATTTTATTGATAATTTATCCACATAATATACAATTCAGTAATTCAACCATATCAAAAGGGTTGTATAATCCTTACCACAATCAATTTTACATTATTTTCTCCCCCATAATCATTATCATTTATGTAACTTTTTATTTTGCAAAAATATACACAAGAAAGCAGTTACCAATTCAACAACTTCTACATGTGTGCTTCGGTGCCACTGACCATTCTTTTTATGTTGTACAACTATTATTTTTATTCTTCTGTGAATTGCTACACACCCATTAAAATGAATTCACTGTCCCCTAAGCAAAAATTCTTCCTCCTTCACGCACAGTAAAAAGTTTGGTTTCTTTTTAAAAATAATTTTCTTGATATAATTTTCACACTTCCCTTGTTAAACCAGACCTAAAAAGAGTTCCGTATGCATCATCACAATCAGCTCTAATGTTTCCTCCTGCCTCCCGCACCCTCTGATCACTCCCCAATTACCTTCTCCCTCCCCTTCCAGATAAACCATTGCCTCAGTGGTTGTCTTTATGTATCCACTTCTTCTGTGCTCCAAACAGGAAACAAATAACAGAAACTATAAACAAATACAGAAAGATAGAATAATAGCGCTGGAGGCTCAGGGAATCCAGGGTGGACGATACCTTCAGGACCAGGGGCGTGAGGGGCGAGGCTGGGAGAGTGGAGGGTGA
Source organism: Tenrec ecaudatus (assembly GCF_050624435.1). NCBI lineage: Eukaryota > Metazoa > Chordata > Mammalia > Afrosoricida > Tenrecidae > Tenrec > Tenrec ecaudatus. The sequence continues at coordinate 72,889,896 of NC_134546.1, read as the reverse complement.
GTGGGTTGGAAAGGGGGAACTGATTAAAAGGATCCACATGTGACCTCCTCCCTGAGAGATGGACTGCAGAGAAGGCGGGGAAGGGAGACTCCGGATAGGGCAAGATATAACAAAATAACAATCTGTGGATTATCAAGGGCTCATGAGGGAGGGGGAAGCAGGGACGGAGGGGAAGAAAAAGAGGACCTGATGCAGAGGGCTTAAGTGGAGAGCAAATGCTTTGAGAGTGATCAGGGAAAAGAATGTATGGATGTGCTTTATACAATTGATGCATGTATATGTGTGGATTGAGATAAGAGTTGTATGAGCCCCTAATAAAATGTACAAAAAAAGAAAGAAAATGATTAGGGCAAAGAATATACAGATGTACTTTATACAATTGATGTATGTATATGCATGGATTGTGATAAGAGTTGTATGAGCCCCTAATAAAATATTTTAAAAATAAATAAATAAAGCATACAAAAAAGGGGGGAGCACCCACTTCTCTTCTCATTTCGTCCTCCTCATCTACCTTGGTGGTTGTGGAGTCTCACCTGTCACTTTCCAGGTACTCGATAGAAGTGCCCATGGTTTGTGACAAGATTTAGCTAGATCAGTGCTCTAGGTGATCTTATTCTGAGGACAGGATCTTATAACATGGCTCTGCACAATCCTCGCCTTCATGGGGAGATCACTAAAGATAAGGGCATTAGAGCAAAGTGTGGTGAAGAAAGCAAATGGCGCAAGGCTATCGATTATCTGGGGTCTTAAAGGTCTTGTCATCAAACAAGCACCAGTCTAAGTGAGGCGTCAAGTAAGTCCACACTGAAGAAGCACATCAGCCTGTGTGATCCAAAGATGGTGACAACAAAATACAAATATGATGAAGGGAAAAGTTTCAGAGCTACAATTGTGAACCTCCAATTTGTTAAAGGCTAAGTGGACAGTGGGAACTCAAAGTCCATCTGGAGAATATCTAGTCATATTAGGCATTTGGCAGATCCTCTTGACAAGCTTTATTATCAGACAGAGATGACTGCAAACTTGATCATAGTGGATCAGACCATGGCATAATATGATACTTGGTCAGTTGACCTACCTCTTGACCCAACCTGAATTTGCTCTAGGGTCAAGTATTTCTCACTTGTTCTACAACAGATCCCCACCCACCTCTGGACTTTAAAATACTGAAGGTGAACTTTCCTTTCTTACTCTTTACTTTCATTTTTATAATGTTTTTATTCTCTTCCTGCTGTTTTGTTTTTGTGTTTTATTGTTTCTATGTGTTTTATTGTTTCTATTGGGTTTCCAAGTGTGTTAAGCACAGAAGGAGTGGATACTTAGAGACAATAACTGATACATTGGTCTGGAGCATGTGGGGAGCAAAGGAGTCAGGAGGGTGAGGGGATTTGGGGAGCAAGCAATGAATGCAAGAGGGGGAGGGAACATAAGAATTTGTTATGATATAGGTATATATATATTTACAATTCTTTTAAAAAGTGATTTAACTATGCAAGTGTATTACATGTGAATATTATATTAAAAACCCCTACATTAAAAGCCATCAAGAAGGCAAGGCCCAGGATGATGTAGAATAGCTGCTGCTTCAGAGAGGGGTTCCTGCATAACCGAGGATGAGGCTCCCAAACCCAGTCCCAATGCCGGCTCCAGAGACACCACTCCAACTGTTCCAGTCCCGGCTCCAATGAGCTTGGCTGCTATGTCAATGTCCCTTGAGATGGTGCTGACTAGAAGCTTCGACAAGGGATCAGTGAGGTCAGGGAATGTGGGACTCTCGAGCTGATGAAGTGCTCATCTGTCAGTGTCTCCAGTTATTTCGGCACCTACACAGACAAGGGTCGAGTCAACAACTGGGAGGTGTTCCTGACCAGGGAAAGGGTGGAGATGAATTTGGTGCAGGCATACATTTTCAGGGGATGAGGAGTAGTGTCAGGGGAGTTGCTCTTGGTGCAGAGAAGATAGACAGCTCTACACCTATTCTTGATATGACTGAATTATTGAATTGAAGCATATGTACATGAAGTTCCAATAAAATTGTTTTAAGGAAGAATGTTGTCTGTTACTTATGCAGACCTTCAGATAGGGCTTTGGTTAACAGGCTCATGGCCAAGAGTCTCTCTTTGTGAATAAAATTCTATCAGCACATGGCTATGTCCTTCTCTACTGCTTGCTGCTATTTTCACACTCCATCAGTTGGGTTCAGTAATAGTCTCCAAGAGTATATGACCAGTGGAATCATAAAGTATGATTTTCAGGCCTTTTTCAAAAAAAGAAATTTGCTGATCCTTGATCTAGGGGAAGAGTCAGGAAGAAAAACAGCAAGACTTTCGGAAATATATAATTTTAAACTATAATGATTATTTGACAGAATATAATATTTTAAAATTTTCACTTGAATGGATAGGTAAGAACTACCTACCATGGTTGTACAGTGGTGACTTGCCCAGTAGTTAAATGAAAAGTCAATCATTCAGACCCAGCAACTGCTCTGTGGGAGAAATTTTTGGTAGAATAACCTCATAAGGAACTACAGGCTTGGTATTCTTATATGAGAAGTTCTCATCTGTCCTATAGGATTACTAGGAGTTGGAAATGATCAGTTTTAGCAGACTTTTAGTTTGGGTGAAAAGCAACTTTTTTCAATATATTATACTTGAATAAATGACATCAATTTTCAAACCACCAACTTTGCAGCCATTAGTTGAGTCCTTAACAGTTAGCACTACCCAGGAACTTCACTGAGTCTGCCTGAAAGCTATTCGACTGTGGCAGTTAAGTGATTTCCTGTCAACTTGCAAAGGAATGAACTCTAGCCTGTCAATCAGTTTGCAGCTAAATGACCTAATTTGGAGGTGCAAATAAGATAAACATCTCACTAGAGGCCACATACATTCTCTCCATGCGAGGCATTCCTGTTCACAAGTCACATGGAGCTACACAAATAGCAGCCAGAGCCTTGGAGCTGGAGGAGTCCCAGGGAAACCCATGTTAGCACTAAGATGCTTTCAAGGCCACTGGATCCACAAGACCTTCCACCCACTAACTAGCCTGTGATCTGCCTGTACTCAGCGTTGTTGCATGAATCGAGAGGAATTTACAGATTGGTGTCAGACATATGGACTACTATTGGACTTATAAGTTTGATCTGTCCTGGGCTGGTATGCTTTCTCAATTTACAATTGCTGCTTCTATAAAGCTCTTTCTATACACATAGAAGTGCCTATGAATTGATTTCTACAATCCACCCAGACTAACATACTGACCTCAAGACATATGCTGATCACCCCTGACAGAGTAATATACACTCCCTGTAGAACAAGCTCATTTGTTTGTTTTCCTCTCCAACAGAATGTTTTCTCTTCTTACAACTTTGAATCCACAAATATTAAGGGTAGGCACTGAATCATAAACAATATAGATTCCAAGTGGGAAACTATGAGATGAAGAACCCTGGATCAAAGTAAGAAACCTGACTTGAAACTCCCTCTCCAAATGCTCCAGAGTCAGAATGCTTCCTTCTTTTCAGGCCCTTACAGCACCCTGCAATACACAGCTCCCTCCCTGCATGGGCGGTTCGTATCTGTACTCACACTGACTTCCCTCCGTGTGTCTTACCCACCGTAATACATGGAATTGTGATTGACTTTTAGACTGTCCATTCGCTGATACAGTGTGTTCTTGGCAATGTTTCTAGAGATGGTACACCAGCCTTCACGGAATCTACATAATATGCGATAGCAACAGTACTAATATGTGAAACCCACTGTAGGCCTGGAGCATGACTGATACAGGTCACAGCAGTGCTACTGAAAGTGAATCCAGAGATTGCACAAAAGAATCTCAAAGACATCTTAAGCTCCCTCAAGTCTCCTTCAGACCCAGCCGGTTGCACATTAGTGTTGACACTTGCAAACACAGAATATGCTGGTCATGAAAACCATGACATATTTCCAGTCTCCTGCTCCACACACTAGCTCTCAATAAAATGACTTGTTAAAATACCTGAGTGAGACAAGTCTGTGTTCATACAAACTACTGAATGGGCTTACCTGGGGACTCTGGTACTGAGGATCTTTTCCCAGAGCTGTATGGTTGGGAATGGTGTGGATTTTATTAGCAGAAGGGGGGGGGGCGGTATTTGCATATCTTCCTAATATACAGTGGCAACTATGGCTGAATATTTTCAAAATGCTCACTGTTCCACCTTAAACGTAAATGAGTCTCCCAGAAGGATTCATTGGGATTATTACTTGGAAATGGTTCCTTATTATGTGATTGCGATACACAGAATACAGTCCTGTTCATATTGTTTCATACACAATAAGCGATTTATATATAGCTGATTTAAGACAGTATGTATGCTCATTTGCTTAACATATTTCACTCAATTTATTTCATTTATGTGGCAATAGACCCATAAGTTTATATCTAGTCAGCATGAATTGATTTTAATGCTTAACATCTTAGAGAAGGAACACGCATATACTACAATTTATCTCTTTTTAGACATTTAGGTTATTTCTCATTTCTGGTTTTATAATGAAAGTTACTATTTGGGTTGAAATAAAAGAGAAGAGAAAAAAGCATTCACATTAATATTACAAGAAATCACAGTAACAGACATGGCCTTACAGTAAACTTTTCTTCAACACAATTGTAATATTAACAATAAATATCATATTTTTAGTGAGAGCGTTCCCATTAGGACAGAAACACACCAAAGTCTTAACTTTGCTAGAGAAGATGTCTTAGATGACATTGGAACTGCATAAAGATTTTTCTAAAATATTTAATAGTTTAAAGCCTCTTGTGTCAAAGTCAATAGGATCTCCCAGAAGCACAGACTTACGACAATACTTGTTTTATTGCAGAACAGAGAGTATGTTGTAGGACAACAGTTGCTAAAGGATGGTTTTGGGTCCAGAAGCCCTGGGAAAGGTAGTCAATCTGCAAGATCTTCACGTTCAAGTAGCCAGGATCCCACATTTGGTCCTAAAATAATAGTAGAATTTCCAATTCTACTTTCACATCCCTTGTCCTTTGGTTAATCTCTTCATTTTTTCATATGCTATAATTATATAATAATGTATGGCTAGTACTCTTGTTTTAAGAGTGATTTTAGTGCAATTAAACAAATAATATATTGAATATAGACTTTACTTATTCCATTGATAATACTGTTCATATTTCAAGGCTCTGAATTATATGAAAATCACTTTTCCTTTTCAATATTTTAAAGTGTAATTTGAAATGTTGCTGTACCCACAGATTTCCATCAGTTGTGCCCGGCTATCAAAAGAGATAGTTACTGGGGTCTTAAAGGCTTGAAGATAAACAAGCGGCCATCTAGCTCAGAAGCAACAAAGCCCACATGGAAGAACACACCAGCCTGTGTGATCACGTGGTCCCGAAGGGATCAGTTATCAGGCATCAAAGAACAAAAAATCATATCATTGGCTGCACATCTCCATGATACGATCGCCGAAGACAAACGGGTGCATAAGCAAATGTGGTGAAGAAAGATGATGGTGCCCAGCTATCAAAAGAGATAGTGTCTGAGGTCTTAAAGGCTTGAAGGTGAACAAGCGGCCATCTAGCTCAGAAGCAACAAAGCCCACATGGAAGAAGCACACCTGCCTGTGCGATCACGAGGTGTCAAATGGACCAGGTATAAGGCATCATGCAAAAAATATATATATACCATAGTCAATGAAGGGGGAAGTGCAGAGTGGATACCCAAAGCCCATTTGTTGGCCACTGGAGATCCCCTCACAGAATGGGTTAAGGAGAGGAGATGGGTGAGTCAGGGTGCGATGTAGTACCGATGAAGAACGCAGCTTTCCTCCAGATGCTGGATACTTCCTCCCCCCAACTACCATGATCTGAATTCTACCTTGCAGGACTGGGTAGGGCAGAGGTTGCACACGGGTGCATATGGGAGCTGGAGGCACAGGGAATCCAGGGTGGATGATATCTTCAGGACCAGGGATGTGAGGGGCGATACTGGGAGAGTAGAGGATGAGTGGGTTGGAAAGGGGGAACCGATTACAAGCATCCACATGTGACCTTCTCCCTGGGAGACAGACAGCAGAGAAGGGGGGAAGGGAGACTCCGGATAGGGCAAGATATGACAAAATAACAATCTATAAATTATCAAGGGCTCATGAGGGAGGGGGGAGTGGGGAGGGAGGGGAAAAAAAGAGGACTTGATACAAAGGGCTTAAGTGGAGAGCAAATGCTTTGAAAATGATTAGGGCAAAGAATGTACGGATGTGCTTTATACAATTGATGTATGTATATGTATGGATTGTGATAAGAGTTGTATGAGCCCCTAATAAAATGTGAAAAAAAAGATTTCCATCAGTTTCTGACGATGTGTGAACAAATATATCTGTCATTTATTTTAAATTTTTCTCATTGCACATATATATTCAAAAATACTTTCAACATACGTTTCATGCATAATTCAGTGGCATGAGATTTATCATTGCTTCAACGATTACCAACATCTGTTAATTTCCTGTCACACTTAACAGAAATTGCGGAAAGAACTCCGACTTAACCCTTCCACACTACCATGGAATAAATTACTCTATCAATTTCTTGTTTCACTTGTTTTGAATAGAATTCTGATTTAAGTACTTTTCCTCTTCCTCTGGAAAGAAAGCAACCTAAACTCTGTTCAATGCCCCATTGTCTTTAAGCCAGATTTTTGAAATCAGTATTTTATTGTGGCATATCTCTCTATCTCAATCTCTATATAAACATCTATAGATCATACTTCCTGACACTGGAAACAATTCATAGAGCTTGAAACTTGTAGCACTCTCTACATCCAAAGCTGTTCACCGTGAGGGAGAGTCAGTGTGAGACCAAACATAAAACAAAACTCCGGGAGAAAGCTATCTGCAGGCATGCTAAGGACCCATCAGCTCTGGACCAAGTGAAGAAAGAAGTGAGGACAGGAGCCTGGATAAGGACTGCAGTGCCTGGTCAGCTAGAACTGCTGCGCTGACCACTATGTTAGCTCTACTGCCCATGGCAGGAAACCTGCTGAGACAACTAAAGTTAACACTCCTGACAATAGTCTGAACACTTAGGGCCAGAGAAAATGTTGATGTGCGACCCACAGAAGTTGGAAGACAGTGTAAGCCCAGCAAACACCTCTCCTGTATGTGATGGGATGCTGTCAACAGGGGGTTCTCAGAATACATTGACCCAAAACCCACCCTGGGTACTAATTCATGGGTGGAAAACTGAGCTTCTTATTTCTGTGGTTTCTTTTAGCCTCACAAATAGCCCTGCTGTTAGGAAACCTTTTCATTCCAACTCTAAATATAGAAAATAACATTGAAGTATTTTTTACCTCTTTCCAAATATTGTAAAATGTATT